>NW_026652299.1:5391377-5621980 GCF_009828535.3 Hylobates moloch
TACATTATTAGCAGCAAATGATTTTTTTATGGTAATTTATAATGGCAATCCCCAAATGTTTTAGTATTAGGTTAAAATCTAAAGGTAATTGGGAAGATAACTATTACTAAAATATTTCATACTATGTAGTCCTATCAACAACATAATCAACTCAAAAATGTAAGATTTAATTTATAGACCTCAACTTTGAGAGGTCTATAATTTCTATGATTTATATAAGATGTCTTTAATTTATGGGCATCAATTTTGAGATTTTAATTACCAGTTACAAACTTCTTTTTATGCTAGAACCATTTATAGATAGTTATTAACATTAGCCAAATCCAGGCAGAAAAGTTTGATTTACATGTACACATTTATTCTATTTAACATCTACAAATATAAACAATTATCTCAGTTTGTAAATTCACGAGGGTTAGAGCAACTGATAATGCCATTTTTTCCTGCTAGTTTTATCAAAACGAATTACCACAAAATTGTTATTTTGTTTCTTTCTTCTCTCTTCTTTGTTTCTCTCTTCTATTACTCCCTGTCTTCATAGCTGTTTTGTAGTTTTAGTGCAGCTTCTCTCCAAGTTTAGCTTTCTTGTTAAGTACTCAGTTGCTCTAAAATTTGTTTATAATTATATCCAACCTAAAATCACAGAAGAATCCCTGCAGAGGGGAATTTCAAGGTTTTGTAAAATATAGAAGATCACAATTTTGAAGTCTAGCACAAATTAAATGGCAACATAGATTTACCATTTATCTGATACACACTGATGTTCTCTGAAATAGAGTTCCTCAAGAGCATAATATTCAAAGTAAAGTAGGCCATGGAGGATAATTAGTTGCACAATTTACATTGTCCTGAAATTTTCTTTCAGTACTAACTAGAGGTTTGTCATGAACCATGAATAAATTTGACACATTGTTTATTCTTAAGATTCAAGCCAGTTTCAGCCAAAATGTTGAAAGACTTCTGCTTAAGAATGTCATGACCTAGCTGGGCATGGTGGCACACCTGTAATCCCAGCTACTCGGGAGGCTGAGGTAGGAGAATGGCTTGAACACAGGAGGCGGAGGTTGCAGTGAGCTGAGATGGCACTACTGCAGTCAGCCTGGGTGACAGAGTGAGTGAGACTCTGTCTAAAAAAAAAAAAAAAAAAGTCATGACTTTTTCTCCTTTTTCTTCCAATTTTGATTTTGTGTGGTATTTAGTTGCACACTGATCTTTATATTAAACCCTTTACAAATCACAGACACCAGTTATCTAAAACTAAACTATTACAGGGATTTAAAATAATAGATTTGTTTATCCATCTCTGATGGCTGCGTGTGAAGCCCTTTTAGAGTCCTTCATTCTCCTCTGCCTCCCTGGAGCTTTGATCTGGTGAGTGTGAACATCATCCTATTTTATTCTCTTAATCAACACCTGGTGAAACCTGGAATGTCCAGCAAAATATGTTTTAAAACAACCCACAGAATGGGGCTGTAGAGATGTCTACAAAACCTGGAACTTCCACAAGGATATCTAATCTTTAGGATTCAAGCAGTCGGCATTGAAATTAAGCCTCCAGGAGGCAGATTGATCATTTGAATCCAATAGCTCAATATCTCAAGTTAAAATTCAAGCTTGAGACTGGTGCCTGCATTGGTTCCCACGTAACTAAGTGTGGTCCCTGGTCCAGGAAGCTGGTGATATATTAGAGTCAAGTAAGATTCATAGTCCTCCAAATAGAAGGTTTAGCCTATAGATTGTTGAGTATAATTTAAGACCTACTGTAGGCCACAAGATACACTCTCTATATGCAGGAAGACCAGGTGGATTAGGAGCCTGAAAGCAGGACAATGGAAGATGGGCTGCAGATGAACTCTGGTTCCCTGATGCTGACAGTGTTTGAGACTGAAGTCTAGAAAGAGGAGTGAACTAGTCCCGCCTTTCACTCTCTGAGCTAACTTTATGCTCCAGAGTAATTAATTATCTCAGCAGATATCCCCTTGTTTTGATCTTCGTTCTGTTGATGCTGCTGTGTTGGAGACACATTGAACTTTAGAACTTGATTTTCAGTGGCTACTTTTCACTATATGATGATATCTATTAATAGATCCAGACTTGGCAAACAGTGTTCCCAGCATGCTTAGTTGCGTGTGAATGAACATGGTGATTTCCTGTGCTGTTTCTCAAGAATGGAGGAGTAATGGTCAGATGCAGGCTTTTGATTAAGATGAGACATCATGCTAACAATTAGAGAAGCAAAGTCAGCTCAGATGGGGGAACTGAGGCATAAGGTCTTGCTTTACAGGGGGTAGACAGACATATTTAGGATCCTGGTAAGAGAATTTGAGTTGGTGGATGGCAAAACATACAGGTTGGCAGGCAGGTAGGTAGATGGACGGAAAGACAAGTAAGTTCTGAATGTTGGCAGGAAGCTTGTTAGAAATTCTGAATTTAAATTAGAATCACAACAATCTCATAATGACACTTCCCTGAATTTCCAAGAAGAAAGGGTACACATTTGTAGTGCAAGATTATTTTCTTATTAATTTTGAGGTATGGAGGCTGAATAACTGCAAGAGATTTCCAGTTTTCAGAAATTTGGGTTTGTAGCAGCTGCGGCAGAGTTCCTTCCTTCCTCTGGCTGCTTTTACACTTTTAATAAATTGAGTTTACTAGTTGAAAAGGGTGAGTAAAAACGTAAGGTTAAAAAAATGCTAGTATTTTTTCATGTAATCTAATATTAAAATTCTATAAATTCTCAAGAAAAATTATAGCAACTGTAGAAATTTAGGCAGCCACCTATTAGTGAAAAATGAAGAACTGAATACAACGTAATGTGGTTAATAATTTACACATTTTGAATTAGGGTCTGGCAGAAAACCTAATGGAATTATATAAATGATGGCTTCATTTGTTTTAAGTAAAAGTATTTTTAGATTTATGTTTTGACATTTTATTGACATTACGTTTTCATCCCAGTTGTTGACATTAGAAAGTTTTCCTGATCCTTCCAAAAAAGGATAAGAGGAGAGAATTTGTCATCAAGCATATATTTTGGAGACCATAATAAACCCTTTAAAATTTATACAATTATTCCTTTTTAAAAAACACGTTTTGAATGACATTCACGCTCTCTACTTAAGGAACGGCTTTGAAAAGCAGAAAATAGAATTATTTAGATACGAATGCACTTCTCAACGCTTCTCACTTATAGTTGTTAATTTAGGATTAAGGTGACCATGAAACTCATTGTTCAAACTTGAACACTTTTGAGAGTGATATAGGATGCGTTGCTGGGACAAATGGCATAAATTGGGCAACCAGAACATATGGGCACCCTCTCCGGAAGATTATTTTTGAATACATATCAACAGACTGTGAATACATTTGTATTTTACCTTCTCTGCTGCTCACTCCAGGAGTAAGGAACAAACAGAAAAACTTGCAGAAAGACAAAAAGCATTAAAAAAGGAAGTAGGCTGATTTCTAAAGGATTGGTTGGCAGCTAAAATTATGCTTTTTGACTCACAGATCTTTGTAACAAAGATCTGGGGCAGGTAGTCTTTCTCTTTATTAGAATGACAAAGGGCTCCCATTAAAAATTTATATTTATGCCTTGCTTCAGAACCAGCATATCAGAATGACTGAGATTTGGGGCCAAGATTCTGCATTTTATATACTCCCCATGCACAAATTTTTTTTTTTTTTTTTTTTGATACGGAGTCTCACTCTGTCACCCAGGCTGGAGTGCAGTGGCAAGATCTCAACTCACTGCAACCTCCGCCTCCCTGGTTCACGCCATTGCCATTCTCCTGCCTCAGCCTCCTGAGTAGCTGGGAATACAGGTGCCCACCACCACCCCCGGCTAATTTTTCTATTTTTAGTAGAGACAGGGTTTCACCATCTTGGCCAGGCTGGCCTCAAACTCCTGACCTCATGAACTGCCCGCCTTGGCCTCCCAGAGTGCTGGGATTCCAGATACATTTTTATTTATTTATTTAAGACAAGGTCTCCTGTCACCCAGGCTGGAATAGAGTACAATGATCATGGATCACTGCAGCTTCAAACTCCTAGATTCAAAGCATCCTCCTGCCTCAGCTTCCTGAGTAGCTAGGACTATAGTCATGTACCACCATGCCCACTTAATTTTTAAATTTTTTTTTGTAGAGACAGGGTCTTGCTATGTTCACCAGGCTGATCTTGAACCCCTGTCATCAAGAGATCCTTCCACCTTGGCCTCCCCGGAGGTTTGAGACTACAGGCGTGAGCCACCAAACCTGGCCACCATGTACATTTAAATGTTGGCTAAAGTAGAGGAGAGGATTTGTTCTGTATAGAATGTCTCTAAAATCAGAATCTTACTCTTTTCATCACACGGTCAATCAGGTTAAAAATTGTACTGCTTTTACTAAACTATACCTAGATGTGAACAATGAAAATAAAATGATTTAATGTAAACATTTTAGACATATTAAATTTTTACTTCTGGAGGATGGCATTAGTAAGCCTGTTCATTTTCTTACTCCCACCAAATGGAAGAGGTACATTGAATGAGGGCTTGCTATGAGGAAGGACAGGCTTCATTCCGGGACTCTTGCTCTCTCTTCACCTGCATCTGGTCTTTGAGCAAGGCTGGCTCATTCTGAGTCTACCTGCCTGTGCTCTCTGTAGAAAAGCATAACATCTACTGGGATTCAAGGCAAATTGCCAAGGATTTCCCTCGATTTTTTTTTTCCCAATCTGGTTTCAAGAAGGATGTTATTTTATGAAACAACAGTGAATGCCAAAGACTGATGCCAAAGCATATGGGGAATGCCCAGGGTTGCAAGCTTTCACTTGGAGATGGTTTAGAATATAGGCAGGTTACTAACAAACGGGGATGCAAGGATCACACTTAACCCTGAATGCTTCCACAGTTGCAAACTAAATCAATAGCCGTGTTAACCCTTCACAACATTCTTGTAGTTTCCCAAAAAAACTTATATGAAGAGTGAGATTGTTAGTACCCTGGAGCATACCTGGGCAAAATAGAGAGCCATGAAAACCCATCTCCTTTTCTGTAGCCTCCCAGTCCCAGGCATGTAGTCTCTCTAGCTGTCCTTTATGACACTCAGCTCTCTCCTTCTTGTCTCTATGGGACACACATTATACTATATGCTGATAGAAAAGCAAGGAATCATGTGCTGTGTCTGCTCTCGTGAAGGATTTCATAATTTGCTTTACGTTCTAATCTTAAATACACAGAAGGATATGTGGTCATACACATGCAAATAGCCCTACCTAGCACTAAGATCAAGAAAATCAGTATCAAGAAAATTGTCTAGATAGGAATTCACTTTGGGTTTCTAGGGCTGCTAAGATTTAGACAGATAAAGTGGAATTTAGTTAGGGTGTATTTTTCTTTTTAAAAGGATTATGTCCTCAAAGAAAAAGGTTTGAACTTAGTAGACTACCAAGAATTTACCCCTAAGAGATAATTTGAGAGATTGTTCAGCCTTTCCTGTCTCCCAGTAGTCTCCCTAGGTGTGTATTTTCTTGGATATAGAGTTAGCGCTATTTGGACTTTGAGATCCAGAGACTCTTATGGTGTGTACTCCTTTCTATGTTTCTGCTATGCATTGTGTGGCATCTTCCATGTGGTTCAAAACTGTTTATAATCAGAATAAATCTACAGTGGTCTACTATGAAACAATTTCTTCAATGTTAAGGTGCAAATGGGCCTCCTGGGGAGCCTATAAAAATGCAGATTCTTATACAGCAGGTATGGGGTGGGGCCTACAGGTCTGCATGTGTAACAAGCTACCAGATGAAGTAGATGCTGCTAGGCCAGCAACCACACACAGTTCAAAACACCACCTCTTCATAGTGTCATCCTATATTTTTATCCCATTTTTCACTTACATAGTTCCCTGTTCCCCAATTAGCATCTGTATTAGTTTGCTCTCACATTGCTATAAAGAGCTACCTAAAACTGGGCAAATTTGTAAAGAAAAGAGGTTTAATTGGTTCACAATTTTACAGGTTTAACAGGAAGCATGACTGGGAGACCTCAGGAAATTTGCAATCATGGTGGAAAGTGAAGGGGAAGCAAGCACGTCTTTACCATGGTGAAACAGGAGAGAGCCAAGGAGAAAAAACTACAAACTTATCAAACAACCAGATCTTGTGAGAATTCCATCACAAGAACAGCAAGGGGGATGTCTGCCCCATGACTCAATCACCTCCCACCAGGCCCTTCTCTGACATGTGGGGATTACAATTCAAGGTGAGATTTGGTTAGGGACACAGAGCCAAACCATATCACTCTGCCCCGGCCCCTTCCAAATCTTATTTCTTTTTAACATTTCAAAAGCAATCATGCCTTCCCAACAGTCCTCCAAAGTCTTAACTCATTCCAGCATTAACTCAAATATCCACGTCCAAAGTCTCCTCTGAGACAAGGCAAGTCCCTTCTGCCTATGAGCCTGTAATATCAAAAGCAAGCTAGTTACTTCCAGGATACAATGGGGGTACAAGCATTGAGTAAATGTTCCCATTTCACATGGGAGAAATTGATCAAAACCAAGGGGCTACAGGCCCCATGCAAGTCTGAAACCCAGCAGGGAAGTCACTAAATGTTAAAACTCCAAAATAATCTCCTTGGACTTCATGTCTCACATCCAGGGCATGCCAATGCAAGGAGTGGAGTCCCACAGCCTCTGACAGCATCTAAGTTATTTTATGAAAGAGCCCATTGGTTATATTTGTCTTCTCCAAAAATAATAATAATAATAATAACTTAATTTGGTGTTGAGCACATATAAAATTACCTCACCAGTATGAGATACTACCTATCTGAAAAGCAAAATAATATTTTCAAATTTAATAATAATAATTTCCAAAGAGTAACTATGAGAACAAGTTGCACAGATCAACCAGTTACCAGACCTGAGTGCTTCTTTAAATTTAAATAGATTTTTAAATTATAGTTCTATTTCATGTATTTCCGAATAACCTATTTTCTATCAAGATAAGACAAATTAGTAATGCATCACACACATAAACAAACACACCCACACACCTAAAATGATTGGCTTAAAGCAATTTCACTATCTTTATGCTTTTTACAGAAAAAACCCTAGAATTCTTACTCAGGTCTATATACTTAGTTTTTACTTAATTCTAATGAGATTGGTTTCTGATTTCCAAGGTCACATTAATTTATAATGAAATCCCAAGTAGAGGAAATGCTTTTATCAGCTACAGAAATGGCATTAGAAACTAAAATCTTTTGATATAACAGAAAGAAAGAGATGGAAAAATAAGGTAAGAAAAGCAGGCCCATGGTTTAAAGCTTTAAACAGTATTATTTTCTATAGAGGTAAATGGCCCTTCATAGTTCCACAGGCCCTAAGGTTTTATTTTTAATATAGATCACTTAAATAATTGGTATTATTAATTATGAACCTAGATTTCAAAAAAGATTGAAATATATTTAATATTTTTCAGAGAAAATAGATTTGTGTTGAAAAAAATCTTAGTGTTTAACTAGTTTAAATTGCCAGTAAGAATATCAGTGAGTTTTATATTATAGTATAATTTTAATTTTGAATGCTTGATTTTTGTTTTTAATGCTTATAAGAGATACATTTCATTATCCAGAATTTTTCATTATGAAAGACAGTGCAGGCTTTGTTAAAATAGTATTTGCTAAAGGAATTAAAGCTATTTCTAATTTATTTTTACTTTGAGCTGGCCCTGCTTAAGAGCAAATATCTTTGATCTGTTAGAAAGGATTTGTTAATAATTTAATCAAAGTACCATATACTTTATAGAACTTAATTTGATACCATGTGTATACCAAAATGGTATATATACCGTGTATCATATAATCAAGAAATGTTTCAATAAACATGAAATTAAGCATTAACAAAATAGAAAATATAGGTGAAGTGGCATAAACATCCTATTATTTCATATTCATCCCTATAATAATATCAAATTAAAGCACAATCACTCTAATTTTGCATTAGGTAAACACATTTTCTCATAGACCTTATTTTAGTTCTATGACCTGTTCTTAGTTTAAAACTTAATTTACTCAAAATACATAATTTCTATATGCCATTTAAGGATCTATTTCATAAAGCAGGTTACATCTATATTTCAAAGAAAATTAAGTGTTGTAATACTTTAAGTGCAAGGGTAACTAAACAGATACTTAAACATAATTTGGGGTTATAACAGAGCTTGAAAACAATTTTGTGACTTTTGTACGACAGTCATTTTTACAGAAAATCTTGACAGCACAAGGTGAAGAGTCCAACTTTCTTTTAATACATTTTCCATGTTATCAACCCATTTCTCCTCAATTTGTACTTTGGTTCTTCTCAGTGTGCTGTACATTCCAAGTCCCAGCCCTGCTCTCTGCGGGTGTGCAACACACATCTGATGATGATGATACAGTGATTGCCTTGTGGGGGAAAAGGGTTAATTTCTTCTGACATCCCCAGATTTGAATCTAATGAAATGAAAATGTAAACTACAGTGGGTTAAGCTCTCTGGTGCTTTTCCTTCTTAGAACGAGGGTAGTTTCCTTTTGCATGATTGAAATCACGCCTATATCATCCTCTTAACGTCCACAGTACAGTGCTTAATGGCTTCATCAGGATATATCACTTTCTTTAGCACAGAGCTGCCAGTGGAACACAAATCATTTAGAGAGAGAAATTGTTCAGGAAGAATAGGGTGCAGGGGCTGCAGAACCAGAGTTAAAAGTAAGGAACATAAAGAAAAAGCCTAAAATGTTTGGAAGATGAAAGAGCAAGAAAAATTCACTGAAAGCTTATTAAATGTTTTAGGTTAAAGATGGGAAATATAAAAAATTTTTAGTATTATATTGATATCGATTTATAAGTACCACTTACTACTAACAAGAAAATCTCTACATTTTACTTACTTATCTCAATTATTGTCTGTTACCACTGCTAAAATATAAGCTCTGTGTGGCTAGAGATTTTGTTTGTTCACTTTGTACCTCTAGGTATCAGCACAGTGCCTAAATCAGAGCAAACATTATTTGTTGAAAAAAGAATAAAGAGAATTCTGAAATCGATATAAAAATTATGAAATATTGCAGTATTAACCCATGAAATAAAAATTCATATCCAAAGAGAATATTTTAAACGTTCTCTCTCTCCCAGAGCTGCAGATAACTTGTAATAGATAATTTTCCATTTTTTTCTGAATACTTTCAATGTTCCTCTGTTCTTGATAATACACAAATTATTCTCCCTGTTTGTCATGTCCTCATAGCATCTGCCCAAATTTGAGATAAAATCAAGGTCATGAATAAAAACCATGTTAGCATTTTTGAAATAACAAAAATAAAATTTTCCAGGACATGTTCTAATGCATTTATGGGTGTCGGCAGGCCACTCATCTTCCCATAAACAGACTAGATTAATATAGATTGTAATTGAAGGTTTTGGACAGCCACTTGGCACAAGAGGGGATACAAATTTGAAGATGTAATATCACAGAGAAAAACTTTGCATAAAAAAATAGTAGAGATGCAAATTTAACTGATGACCAAATCAGTTCTACTCAAAACACCTACCTTGCTCACCCAATTTCTTGGTTCTGAAATCATTGAGCATCTGCTATGGATAGTGGTCTCTTAGAACAGAGCGTTGCAACACTATTCATCCTGTTTTGAGAGTGGTGCTTTTTGAGGCTCCTTTTGGAAAGCCAGCAGATGGGGAGAAGCTGGGCTGCAGAAAGGGGGATTAAGCATTTGGAGCTCTGTAGCAGCTTGGGATTTTTCTGTTTTACTTAATATAAGATTCCAAAGTTAGGCTTTGCTTGAATACAGTGTTTGATTTGAAAAACAAAGGTATATAAAAATCCACAAGGAAAATGTTTTTCTGTCACATTTTGAGGGATTTCTTCAAAGGAAAATTGCTTAAAATATATTGGTTATTTTGGAAATATTTTGTAAAATGCAGTTCTGAGAAATATGCCAGATTATCTGGGGATGATAAATTATTTATTGATAATACAAACTGCTAACTTATTTTTGGTTTTTAAATACATATTAAAAAATAAGTGGAAATTGGTACCTGGAACATAAAATTCTATAGACCCTAAGAAGCAGTTAACCTTCTCAATATTATATCATTTTATTTAAAGTCAAGAAAAATTTATTTTGTATCTCTGCATGTCACGCTGAGACGATGACAAAAAACTCATTTATGAACATCATTTATGGAGCGCTTCTTATTTTTCCAAGGTATAGTTTACAGAGGCGACTTAAAGTGAATAAAATCCAAGGCTTTATCTTTAAGCATCTGCCCAAGTAGTGAGAAAATATAGGAATATATCATTTATATAAACCCATAAACAAATATGTACAATAGGCAAAGGGCAATAATCTAAATTTTTCAAAATTACTATTGGAGAACAAAGGAGAACAAAACTAACTTTGCATGTAAGATGCCATCAAAGCTTCCCACAACAGAAAATCATCTTTATTTCAGCTAATCTTGGAAGGATGAGAAGGGCTTATCACTTTCAAAGAAAAGGAAATGATTCGTTTAGTAAAACAGAAGAGCAAACATGGCATCTGTGTGAAGAGCTTCCTCCAAGTGAAGATGGGTGATGAGCCACATTGGAGTCATTTATATTTCAATTTCTTTCTGTAGATTATGGAGAGATATTGTTAACATAATAAAAATATGGCTTTTATAATAAATGGCTCAGTGGCAGTGTAGAATGGATGAGGGAGGGCCTAAACTGTGGAACTGGAAACAGTGATGTAGACGAGAGACAGGAACAAACAACCTCTCAGAGATGGGATTGAGGCACACTGATAACTTTGTGAAGGGGACACAAAAAGGAGAGTGTTTCTGAATTGTTTTGCTGACAGAGAAAATGGCGCTACTGACAACAGAGATATAGGAGAGAAGAGTGAGTTTCAGGAGTGATAATTTGATCATTACTATGTGTTAGAATATGATCATTTTGAGGTGGCTTCTGACATTCAGAAATATTAGCTAAAAGTAAGGAGAAATAAAGTCAGAAGAGACCTAATGTCAAGAAAAATTAGATGAAACTTTGACCTTTACTAATAATGGAAATTATGGAAATAAATGAGATTTCCTGAAAGAAAATACAGATCGACAAAAGAAGTGGCTTAAGTCAAAATTCTATCTAGTATTAACATTAAAGAACTGGAGATTCTAGGAAAGGATTCATAGAAGAAAACAAAAATTAAAATTTCTTTTATTTGTATACCATTACATACAACAGAAGCAATGATGAAAAACCTTTTGAAAACCTAAACAGATTTCTCTATTTGAGTCGTGTCAGTTCTGAAACAATTAAAAATATAGCATTCATTTTTCAGTAGTGTTTTTTTCACTTATCTGTCTTTAGATTTAGATCCATCTAGATATTTGTCTAGATAGATTATTGGAACAAATATGAGATTTTATTAGAAACACATTGGAAAGAAACAGAGTAATAGGGCTTGTAAATCTTCCTAAGGCTTAATCATTTCTTCGAACAAAATGGTAACAACAATATTACCTAATGGTGTTTAATACATAGTTTATGATGCTTTTGCTTTTACTATAAATGATTAATGGCTGACAATGAAATTCACCTTATATCTTCTAAAGGTATGGCTTACACACAGTCCTACTTTATATTTCAACTCTTCTCATAAAGTTCTGATGAGTTTGACTTGCTAACACTCTTATCATAGTTCTTATCATAGTATTAGAAGTTAAAATTTTTCTTTGCTTGTTAAGATTTGTTGAAACTGCATAAATGAAACTATGTGCAAAAGAATTTGTTATCAAATTTTCTTGGAAATTTCCATTTATATCCAAAATATTTTAATAGCTTGCTTTCTTGCTTGCTAGTAAAGTAAGAGAGAATAATTTTTTCCCAGAGTTACTTTGGGACTTTCTCATCCTGTTTTGCTGTAAAAAAAAAAAAAAAAAGAAAAAAAAAATGGAAGTTTCTTATAACCCAAGTGCTTATTATGACGTCAGTTTCTGCATCTTTACAAGGATTATTGAGGAAAATAAAGATGCCTATACAAGTTGAATTTATGAGTGATCCTTAGGATAAGTCAACAGGTGCTTTACAAATGCAGAGTAGACGAGGAATAGAATTGAAGTTTGGTAAAACACAATTGGCATCATTCTACAATTCTTCACGATGTATGAAGTCACAGTCATTCCAATTTCAAATGGCCCTGATTTCTGACACAAAAGATGATGTCAAGAGACAACTAAGTGGCAGGACAGATGAAGTCTTAACAACTAAAGAGGCTACTGTGATGCAAGTCATTTTTCTAATGGATCGTAAATATTTCTGCAGTTAACAGTAGAAACAAAAATACACTGTCAATAAAAGGCAGATAAAATAAACACAGAAATCATATACAGCCCTAAGAGAAATGTTTTTGAGTAAAATGCTTTTTAAGGTCTTCACAAAGTTGTCAGCATCTCTTTTAAAATCAAGTCAGTGCATTTGGAGCAATTGTTCATGAGACACAACTGGTTGGTAAATGATTCCGTAACTCCATCCAGCTGTTAGTTTTACATAGCTATTCCCAAACTGTGCAAATTTTACAACAAATAATACTTCCAAAATACTGTAACATGATAGGTGTTTAAATAAAGCCCTGTGGTTCTCTGCATATTTATTAATAGAGTTACCCCTTGACTTTTATGTTTCACTTATGATGCATTTTTTCAGTACATCAATTGGCGTTATCACATAAAGTTAGCTGCCTATTGCTAGTGAATAATAGAGTGTTTATTAATAAAAAACAGCTGTAATTAAAATTTTGGCAGCCCACTGCCTTGATTGAGAGTTCTTCTCTAGTTTTTTTTTTTTTTTTTTTTTAAACCCTGCTTTTAAATAGAGCATTGAAATTTGATTAGGGACATCCACCAGATAATCTTACAATAGACTAATTTTGGATTCTAGGAAATTCAGAAGTTAGGGTAAAATGGTGAATAAGACAGGCATGTCTCTGCCTTTATGGAGCCTAATTTCTGTTAGAGGAGAAATGCCAGAATTAAATAACTAAAAATAAGGTGGATTAAAAATCATAGATATGAGAAATAGATAAGCTGTTGCCAAGAGTTAGGGATGGTGTGGTAAGTGGCAAGGAAGGGAGGTATCATGAAGGAGATGCTTGTGGTGATGGACTAGTTCTCTATCTTGATAAAAATGGTGGTTGCATGAATCTCTACATGTAATAAAATGGCATAGAACTATACAAAATATAGCAAAATATTAACAATGCAAAGTGCCTTTAAGTTATAATAAATGCTATAAAGGGAACAAGGACTGAGAGAATAATAGAGGAACCCTATTGAAGTATAATATTCAATGAAAACTTCTTTGAGTAAATGACCTCAAGGTAAAGATGGAGCTAGTGATTCAACAGTCTAGTCCATTCTAGATCCTGGGACAAGCATGTCCAAAGTACTTCAGGGAGGAAAGAAGTATCAGTTTCCAGCAATGATAAAAATGCTAACATGAGAGGATGGGGCCAGGATGCCAGACTGGAAGCAATTTATCTTCTCAGCTCTGATGGGGAGGAAAGGAGAGGCCTAGTGAACACTGACCCTGTAGGCCAATCATCTGAGAAAACACAATGAGATCCATCAAGGCAGCAGGAGAACACAGGTAGTATAGAGAAGGCAAGTTGGGCACAACCAGTAGAACCCTTCCAAAATGGGAAAGGATGAGTGAGTGAAAACCCCCAGGGATTTTCACGTTCTCCACAGGGAACTGTGCAAGACTCCAAATGGGAGAATCCCACTGCCCACCCCTGCTTCCACATTCTCCCACCATGTTCTAGACTGAGGCAGAGAGCCACCTGGATGTTTTACAGAGGTAATTCTCAAGTCTACGGGGACCAGTACAAGCACGGGGCTCCAGATCCCAGACCAGGACTTAGCGCCATAGCCCCAACACAGGCCACAGTTGCAGTGCCTGGGAGCATTAACATTGCTCCATGCCCACAAGCACAGGGCTCCAGACCAGACCAGCACTTCGTGCCATAGCCCCAACACAGGCCACAGTTGCAGTGCCTGGGAGCGGTAAGATTCCTCCATGCCCCCTTCCTGGATGGAGCTTGGCACCAGCTTCCATCCTAGCAGTCCTGCTTCAGCCCAAACTCAGCCAGCTACTCCACCCACCCCATCACTAGTAGCCAGTCAGGCAATGCCTGCCAGAGCTTCCCACCCAGTGGCTCCACTTTTGTGTGAACTTACCTGGAGGACACAGCTTCCTGTTGTCCTGGGAAACAGGACAGCAGGACACATGAGCCCACCCACCACTGTTACCAAAACCAGGTGGGCAACACATACTGGAGCCTCTGGCCCAGTATTCCTACTTCTGCCTGAATTTGCAGAGGGGCACAGCCTATTGTTGCCTTGGAAACACCCAGATGGCAGGGCCGCAAGTGCATCCATCCCTACCTCCCTTAGCCAGACAGGCCACACCCACTAGAGCTTCCAACCCAGGGGTCTCATTTCTGCCTGAACTTTGCAAGCGGGTGCAACCCTGTTTTCCCCAGGCAGCAGAACAGGGCTGACCTGGTAAGGATACAGCTTGTCTGACAACTGCTGCCTCTGCCTGAGGGATCCATGTGGACTACAACACCCAACAAAATAAAGGTGGGCATGGAGAGAGTAACTGGAGGGGACTCCTTCGAGACCCAGGGGTGGATGAGAATAGAAGCCAGTCAACTGAATTCACCATGTACCATAATGAAACCACCAAGGGCATACACACACACATACATACAAAAAGGCAAAAAAAAAATCCATCCGAAGGACAGCAGCTTCAAAGATTGAAGGAACATCAGCTCACACAAATGAGAAAGAAGCAGTGCAAGAATTCTCACAATTCAAAAAATCAGAGCACCTTCTTTTCTCTAAATTACTGTACTAATTTCCAAGAGTTATTGACTGGGTTGAAATGGATGAAATTATAGAAATGGAATTCAGAATATGGATAGGAACAAAGATCCTTGAGATTCAGGAAAACATCAAAACCCAATCCAACGAAGCTAAGGATCATGATATAACAGGACAGGAGGTGATAAGCAAAATAGCCACTATAAAAAAGAACCAAACTGATCAACAGAGCTGAAAAACATATTTCAAGAATTGCATAATGCAATCCCAAGTATTAACTGAAGAATACACCAAGTTGAGGACAGAATCTCCGAGCTTGAAGATGGGCTCTTTGAAATAACTCAGTCAGACAAAAATAAAGAAAAAAGAAAAAAACAGAATGAAGACAAGCTCTGAGAAATATGGGATTATGTGAAGAGATCAAATCTATGACTCATTTGTGTCCCTGAAAGAGGTGGTGAGAAAGCAAGCAATTTGGCAAACATCTTTCAGTGTATAGTACATGAAAATATCCCCAACCTCGCTGCAGAGGCCAACATTCAAATCCAGGAAATTCAGAGAACCCCTGTGAGATATTACACAAAAAGACCATACCAAGACACATAATCATCATATTCTGTAATGTGAAAATGAAAGAAAAAATATTAAAGGCAGCTAGAGAGAAGCAGCAGTTCAAGTACAAAGGTAGCTCCACCAGGCTAACAGTAGATCTATCAGCAGAAACCCTACAAGCCAGATTGGGAACTTATATTTAGTATTATTACAAAAAAATTTTTTCACCCAAGAATCTTGTATCCAGCCACATTTCATAAGTGAAAAAGAAATAAAAGCCTTTTCCTACACCTGTAATCCCAGCACTTTGGGAGACCGAGGTGGGTGGATCACGAGGTCAGGAGATCGAGACCATCCTGGCTAACACGGTGAAACCCCATCTCTACTGAAAATACAAAAAGAAATTAGCCAGGCATGGTGGCAGGTGCGTATAGTCCCAGCTACTTGGGAGGCTGAGGCAGGAGAATGGCATGAACCCGGGAGGCGGAGCTTGCAGTGAGCCAAGATTGTGCCACTGCACTCCAACCTGGGCGACAGAGCAAGACTCCGTCTCAAGAAAAAAAAAAAAAAAGAAAGAAATAAAGAGCCTTTTCAAATAAGCAAATCCTGAGGGAATGTGTTACCAACAGACCTGCCTTAGAAGAGGTCCTGAAAGGAGCACTATATATGGAAAAGAAAGACCATTACGAGCCACCACAAAAAACATGCTGAAGCACACAGGCCAGTGACACTATAGACCAATCGTATAAACAAGTCTGCATAATAACCCCCTAACAACACAATGACAATATCAAATCCACATGTATCAATACTAGTATTGAATGTTAATGGGGTAAATGCTCCACTTCAAAGGCACAGAGTAGAAAGCTGAATAAAAAAGTGAGATCTAATGGTATGATGTTTTCAAGAGACCCATCTCACATGCAATGACATGTGTAGGCTCAAAATAAAGGGATAAAGAAATATCTACCAAGCAAATAGAAAACACAAAAAAGCAGGATTTGTAATTCCAATTTCAGATAAAACAGACTTTAAACCAATAAAGATAAAAAAAAAGAAGGGCATTACATAATGGTAAAGTGTTCAATTCAACAAGAAGTCCTACCTATTCTAAATATATATGCAGCCAATACAGGAGCATCTAGATTTATAAAGCAAGTTCTTAGACACCTGTGAAGAGACTCAGCTTCCCACACAATAATAGTGAGAGATTTCAACACCCTACTGACAGTATTAGATGGATAATTGAGGTAGAAAATTAACAAAGCTATTCAGGACCTGATCTCAACACTTGATCAAATGGACTTAATAGACATCTACAGAACTACTCACCACAAAACAACAGAATAAACATTCTTGTTATTGCTACATGGCACACATTCCAAAACCAACCACAAATCAGACACAAAACAATACTAGCAAATTAAACAAACAAACAAACAAACAAAACAAATCATGCCAACCACACTCTGGGACCACAAGTGCAATAAAAATAGAAATGAATACTAAGAAAATCACTCGAAACCATACAATGGAAATTGCTGTTACATGAAAATTAAACAACCTGATCTTGAATTACTTTTGGGCAAATAATGAAATCAAGACATAAATCAAAAAATTCTTTGAAAGTGATAAGAACAAAGATACAACATAGCAGAATCTCTGGGACACAGCTAATGCAGTGTTAGAGGATAGTTTATAGCACTTAATACCCACATCAAAAAGTTAGAAAGCTATCAAATTAGCAACATATCAACACAACTAGAAGAACCAGAGAAGCAAGAGTAAACAACCCTAAAGCTAGCAGAAGACAAGAAGTAACAAAAATTAGAGCTGAACTAAAGGAAGTTGAGACACACACACAAAAAATGCAAAAGATCAATGATTTCAGGAGTTGATTATTTGATAACATAAATACAATAGATAGACCTCTAGCTAGACTAATGCAGCAAAAAGGAGAGAAGATCCAAATAAACACAGTTAGACATGACAAAGGGGATGTTACCACTGACCCCACAGAAATACAAACAAAAACACAAGAGACCACTATGAACACTTCTATGCACACCAACTAGATGACCTAGAAAAAAAAATGGATAAATTTTTGGACACATACAACTTCCTAAGACTAAACTAGAAACAAATTGAATTCCTGAATAGACCAGTAATGAGTTCTAAAATTGAATCAGTAATAAAAAGCCTACCTACCAAAAAAAAAAAAAAAGTGCAGGACCAGAGAGATTCACAGCTGAATTTTACCAGATGTATAAAGAAGAGCTAGTACCATTCCTACTGAAACAATTCCAGAACATTGAGGAGGTACTCCTTTCCAACTCATGCAATGAGGCCAGCACCATCCTGATGCCAAAACCTGCAGGCACACAACAAAGAAAGAAAACTTCAGGCCAACATCCTTGATGAACATAGATTCAAAAATTCTTAGCAAAACTGAATCCAGCAGCATAACGAAAAGTTAATCTGCCATGATCAAGTAGGCTTTATCCATAGGATGCAAGGTTGGTTCAAAATACACAAATCAATAAATGGGATTCACCACTTAAAGAAAAGTAAAAACAAAAACTACATGATTATCTCAATAGATGCAAAAAAGGCTTTTGACAAAATCCAACATCCCTTTATATTAAAAACCCCTAATAAACTAGATTTTGAAGGAATGTACTTCAAAATAATAAGTGCCATCTGCGCCAAACCCACAGCCAACATCATCCTGAATGGGGAAAATCTGGAAGAATTCCTTCTGAAAACCAGTTTAAGAAAAGAATGCCCTCTCTCACTACTCTTATTCAACATAGTATTGAGAGTCCTGGCCAGAGCAATCAGGGAAGAGAAAGAAATAAAAGGCACTGAATAGAGGAAGTGAAACTATCCCTGTTTGCAGAAACCATCATTCTATATTTTAAAAACCCCATAGTCTCAGCCCAAAAGCCCTGTGAGTTGATAAACAACTTCAGCTAAGTTTCAGGATACAAAATCAATGTACAAAAATCAGTAGCATTCCTATACCCCAGCAACTTCCAAGGCAAGAGCCAAATCAGAAACACAATCGCATTCACAATTGCTACCAAAACAGTAAAATATCTAGGAATACAGCTAACCAAGGAGATAAAAGATCTCCATGAGAACTACAAAACACTATTCAAAGAAATGAGAGATAACACAAACAATTGGGAAGCCATTCCATGCCCCTAGACAGGAGGAAGAATCAGTATCATTAAAATGGCCATACTGCTTAAAGCAATTTATAGATTTAATGCTATTCCTATCACACTACCAATGACATTCTTCACAGAACTAGAAAAGATGATTTTAAAATTCACATGAACCAAAAAAGAGCCCAAATAGCCAAGGCAATCCTAAACCAAAGTAACAAAGCTGGAGGCATGACATTACCTGACTTCAAACTATACTACGGGGCTACACTAACCAAACAGCATGGTACTGATACAAAAATAGACACCTAAACCGGTGGAACAGGATAGAGACCCCAGAAATAAAGCTGCACACCTACAACTTTCTGATCTTTGGCAAAGCTGACAAAAAGCAATGGGGGAAAGGACCATCCATTCAATAAATGATGCTAGGATAATTGGCCAATCATATGCAGAAGATTGAAATTGGATCCCTACCTGACACTACTTGTAAAAAAGTCAACTCAAGATAGATGAAAGACATAAATACAAAACCTAAATAAATAAAAACCCTGGAGGATAACCTAGGAAATACCATTCTGGACATAGGACTTGGCAAAGATTTTATGATCAAGATGCCAAAAGCAGTTGCAACAAAATCAAAAATTGACAAATGGGATCTAATTAAACTAAAGAGCTTCTGCACAGCAAAAGAAACTATCAACAGTGTACATAGGCAACCTAGAGAATGAGAGAAAATTTTTGCAAACTATGGATTCAACAAAAGTCTAATATTCAGAATCTATAGGAAACTTAAATTTACAAGCAAAAAACAAACAGCCCCATTAAAAAGTGGGCAAAGGGTATGAACAAACACTTTTCAAAAGAAAACATTCATGTGGCCAACAAGCATGTGAAAAAATGCTCAACATCACTGAAATGGTTTGGCTCTGTGTCCTCACCCAAATCTCATCTCAAATTGTAATTCCTGTTTCCAGGGAGGGACATGGTGGGAGGCGATTGGATCATGGAGGCAGTTTCCTCCATGCTGTTTTCGTAATAGAGAGTGAGTCTCACATGATCTGATGGTTTTAAAAGTGGTAGTTTTTTCCTATGTTCACTCAGCCCCTCATGCAGCCTTGTGAAGAAGGTGCCTGCTTCACCTTCCACCATGATTGTAAGATTCCTGAGGCCTCCCCAGCCATGTGGAACTGTGAATCAATTAAACCTGTTTCCTTTATAAATTACCCAGACTCAGGTATTTCTTTATAGCAGTGCAAAAATGGACTGGTACAGTTAATTGGTACCAAGGTAGTGGAGCACTGCTATAAAGACACCAAAAAATGTGCAGGTAACTTTGGGACTGGGTAACAGGCAGAGGTTGGAATTGTTTGGAGGGCTCAGGAGAAAACAAGAAGATGTAGGAAAGTTTGGAACTTTAGGACCTAGAGACTTGTTGAATGGTTTGGCTCAAATGCTGATAGTGATATGGACAATGAAGACCAGGCTCAGGTGTTCTCAGATGGAGATGAGGCACTCATTGGGAACTAGAGCAAAGGTTACCCTTGCTATGCTTTAGCTAAGAGATTGGCAGCATTTTGCCCCTGCCCTAGGGATCAGTGAAACTTTAAACTTGAGAGAGATTATTTAACATATCTAGCAGAAGAAATTTCTAAGCAGAAAAGCATTCGAGAGGTGACAGAGCATAAAAGTTTGGAAAATTTGCAGCATGACCATGAGATGGAAAAGAAAAATCAATTTTCTGGGTAGAAATTTAAGCTAGCTGCAGAAATTTAAGCTGGCTACAGAAATTTGCATAAGTAATGAGAAGCTGAATGATAATCACCAAGACAATGGGGAAAATGTCTCCAGGGCACATCAGAGACTTTTATGGCAGCCCCTCCCATCACAGGCTTGGAGACCTAGAGTGAAAAGTGGTTTCCTGGGCTGGGCCCAGTGCCCCCAACCACTCTGTGCAGCCTTGGGACTTGGTGCCCTGTGTCCCAGCTGCTCCAGCCCTGGGTAAAAGGGGCTAATGTATAGTTCTGGTCATTGCTTCAGAGGGTGAAAGCCCCAGGGCTTGGCATCTTCCTTGTGGTGTTGGGCCTACAGGTGCACAGAAGTCAAGAATTGACGTTTGTGAATATCTGCCTAGATTTCAGAGGATGTATGGAAACTCCTTGATGCCCAGGCAGAAGTTTGCTTCAAGGGTGGAGCCCTCATGGAGAACCTCTGCTAGGGCAGTGAGGAGGGGAATGTGGGGCCACAGCCCTCACACAGGGTCTCCACTGGTGAACTCCCAGCTGTGTGAAGAGGGCCACCATCCTTCAGACCCCAGAACACTGGATTCACTGACAGCTTGTACTGTGCATCTGGAAAAGCTGCAGACACTCAACACCAGCCCATGAAAGCAGCCAGGAGGGGGAACTGTACCCTGAAGAACCACATAGGTGGAGTTGCCCAAGGCTCTGGAAGCCTACCTCTTGCATCAGCCTGACCTGGATGTAAGACATGGAATCTAAGAAGATTATTTAGCAGCTTTAAGATTTAATGACTGTCTTGCTGGATTTCAGACTTGCATAGTGCCTGTAGCCCTTTTGTTTTGACCAATTTCTCCCATTTTGAATGGAAGCATTTATCCAATGCCTGTACCTCCATAGTATCTTGGAAGGAACTAACTTGTTTTTGATTTTGCAGGCTCATAGGTGGGTTGGTCATAGACTTTTGATTTAATGCTAGAATGAGTTAAGACTTTAGGGGACTGTTGGGAAGGCATGATTGATTTTGAAATGTAAAAAGGACATAAGATTTGGGAGGGGTCAAGGGTGAGGTGATATGGTTTGGCTCTGTGCCCCTACCGAAATCTTATCTAGAATTGTAATCCCTATGTGTGGAGGGAGGGATCAAGTGGGAGGTGACTGGATCATGGGGACAGTTTCCCCCGTGCTGTTCTTGTGAGAATGAGTCTCATGAGATCTGATGGTTTTAAAAGTTGTAGTTTTTTCCTGTGCTCACTGAGTCCCTGCTGCTGCCTTGTGAAGAAAGTGCCTGCTTCTCCTTCTACCATGATTGTAAGTTTCCTGAGGCCTCCCCAGCCATGTGGAACTGTGAGTCATTAAATCTGTTTCCTTTATAAATTACCCAATCTCATGTATTTCTTTTTTGTTTGTTTGTTTGAAATGGAGTCTTGTTCTGTCACCCAGGCTGGAGTGCAGTGGCGTGATCTCAGCTCACTGCAAGCTCTGCCTCCCGGGTTCACACCATTCTTCTGCCTCAGCCTCCTGAGCAGCTGGGACTACAGGCACCTGCCACCACGCCCCACTAATTTTTTAATATTTTTAGTAGAGACGGGGTTTCACCGTGTTAGCCAGGATGATCTTGATCTCCTGACCTTGTGATCCACCCACCTCAGCCTCCCAAAATGCTGGGATTACAGGCATGAGCCAGGGCTCCTGGCCTCTCAGGTATTTCTTTATAGCAGTGCAAAAGCAGACTAATACAATCATGAACCATTAGAGAAATGCAAAGCAAAACCACAATGAGATACCATCTCACATCAGTCAGAATGGCTATTAATAAAAATTCAAATAATAGCAGATGTTGGTGAGGTTGTGAGAAAAAAGGAACTCTTGTACATTGCTGATGGGAGTGTAAATTTGTTCAGCTATTGTGGAAAGCACTGTGGTGATTCCTCAACTAACTTAAAACAGATTTATTATTTGACCCAACAATCCCATTATTGGGTATATACCCAAAGGAATATAAATCATTCTATCATAAAGATACATACACATGTATGTTTATTGCAGCATTATTTACAATAGTGAAGACATGGAATCAATCTAAATGCCCATCAATGGTAGACTGGATAAGGAAAATGTGGTATATATATATATATATATATATATATCATGGAATACTATGCATCTATTAAAAAGAACAAGATCATATCCTTTGCAGCAACATGGATAGAGCTGGAGGCCATTATCCTAAACACACTAACACAGGAATTGAAAACCAAATGCCGTATGTTCTCATCTGTAAGTGAGAGCTAAATAATGAGAACCAATAGGCACAAAGAGAGGCACAGTAGATACTAAGGCCTACTTGAGGATGAAGAGTGGAAGGAGGGAGAGGATCAGAAAAATACCTATTGGGTGCTCTGCTTATTACCTGGGTGATGAAATTATCTGTACAGCAACCCCCCGTGACACATGCAGTTTACCTGTATAACAAACCTGCACGTTTTTCTGAACCTAAAATAAAGGTTAAAAAATACTAACATGGTTAGAACTTAGTGAATGAGGGACAGAATTGAAAGATAGGTGCTTTGTAATATAGAACAAGAACAAATAAACATTTTCTGTAAAGGACCACATAGTAAATATTTTAAACTTTGTGAGACATATAGTCTCACAACAACCCGACTTTGCGTGTGTAGTACAAAAACAGATAATACATAAATAAATGACATCTTTGTTCCAATAAAACTTTACTTACAAATAAAGCAGCAAGCCGTATTTGTTCAGAATGCCATAGTTTCATGACTTTTGATATAGAGTCTTATAAAATAAGGCATTTGAATTTTATTTTGAGACCCAGGAGAAGTACTTAAGTAGTTTTAAGCAGGGGAATTAAGGTCACCTTTGATACTTTGTGAAAAATAGGAAGAAGGTGAGACACAAAATATGAAATAGTAATTTAGGTGATAATTGTGGCTTAGGGGAATTCACTTGGAAAATGTTTTAGAAAATTGCCAAGTATTTTTCTTAAGTGCTCACAAGTCTATTATTAATATTATATGTGCTCCAAAATATGTATATCATAATATCCAGCAACAATGTAGGTGGGGTCTGAAAGAAGATTACCTGTGCATAGGAGCCAGGGTAGGTCTTAGACCATCTGTGCCACCACACAGTTCATTGACCTCTCTGTACCAATCCATACTATCCAAAAATCAAGAAACATTTGTTGTTCTTTAGTAGTTGTAATTTATTTTCTAATAAGCATATCCTTCAAGCAGGGCATCTGTCAGATATTTCCAGGATTTGCATAATATTTCTCTATCTATATAACAAAATTTTGACTTTTGGCTTTTCCCGACAATGCTATTTAATTACTTCACTATCTGTGTATACTGTGAACATTGATATTGTATTCTCTCGTATTTTTTGTAAATTTTCTACATCAACAATTGTTTTCACACTCCTTGAACAAGCTTTGCAGGAATTCATTGAATCTGTTGATGGTTGTGACCGGAGTTTTGTGTAAGAGCATCTGTGGAATTGATAATGCTTGATTCATCATGGCCCAGTTTTCTACTGTCACTCCCTTATAGCAAGGACTAAAATTGAATTCTTCATACTGTCATATTGAGGGAAATGATGAGTGAGCAGTGATGTGATTATTTGTTAAGAGGACACAAGGGGTTGTAGGAATAATTTCAACAGAGAATCTACAATTTAAAATGACTTGGTAACTAAGCTTTTTTCAGGATTACATGAAAAGAAACATAAATCATATAACATTTACATATATACATACGTATATGTTATACATAACATATATGTTACACCTAACTATCAATTACATACTATTTTTAATTAATATATACATATATTTGCATATGTGTGTCACACCTAATATATAGTAATATATAATGATTATTTATATAACTAATATATATTATATATAAATATATTATTTGTGTAGTTATATATAAATAATCATTATATGTGTTACATCTAACATATGTTGTTGTGTGGTAAATATGTTATTAAATATGTGTTTAATAATATACATTTAATAAGTATATATTATTAAAATAATTAAATTATATATTTGATATATTAAATATTAAATAAATAATTTACCATTTAAATTATTAAATATACTATATACTAACACATATTTAATATATTAAGTTTTAAATGTGTTTATTAATTTAATTACCATATTAAATATTTTATTATTAAATATATAATATACATGTAATTACATATTAAAGATGTATTTAATGTATAGATATTTAATAATAATGTATAGATATTTAATAATGTATAAATATCTATACATTTAATAATGTATAGATATTTAATAACAAAATTATGTTATTAAATAGTAAACATATGCTATTAAATTGTATATGTTCTATATAACAATATATTATGTATTACATATAATATAAAGTATATATATTATTAAATATTAAATATATTATTAAATTATATACACTATATGTCATATAATAACAAATATATTTATATATCAATATATGTCTTACACGCAACATATATGTTAATATATACACTATATATTTATATTTGTGTTATATATATTTATATATGTTAGGTGTAACACATATATCTTTATGTTATGTGTAACACATATATTATATATAAATTTCTTATATATAATATATAATGTACATAACATAATGTGTAGTGCATATATAATAATATATTTTAGGTATAACACATAATATATTGATATATATGTTAGGTGTAACACATACATATTAATATATAAGCATACATTAACGTATTCATTGATATATATTAATTATATTTAAACAATTATTATACAATTAATACATAAGTTAGATGTGTCACATATACAATGTATTTATATATGCTATGTGTTACACATATATTTACATATATCAATATATATCTTATGTATAGATATATGTAAATATGTATGTTATGAGTAACATATTATTATCTGTTAAACATATATCATATATTAATATGTATTATGTGTTAAACATAGATATTAAAATATATAAATAATACATTATATGGGAAAGCCTTTAGTGTATTTATTGATAGAATCCCAAATGCATGATCAACCATTCTTTCATTATGTTAACTACAATAGATCGAATTTAGATCTGTTCTCTTTTCTTTTTGGTTTGTCATCATTACTACAGATGTTTGGAAGGTAAATCTTATATCTCCTTCAGGTACAATCTGGATATAATTTAGATTCTTCCAATCAGTGCACTCTCATGAGATTTTATTTTGTAACTGTATAAAGTGAGAACATCTATTTGTTTGGCTCATATGTTGACTCTGGAAACAACAGTGTCATTAGTGACTTTATGATTTGCAACTCACAGCTTAGATATTGTGTTCTAAAGCCAAGAGTTACTTCCAAAAACGTTTAATTCTCCAGCTTCTGCACTGTGGTGAAAGTATCTGCTTTCCGTGAGAATCAGTTCAGCAGTGGCATTGTGAGGGTCATAGCTGCAGGCCTAATTTATAGCTTGCTCTTCTATCCCTTACAATGATTTGGTAAATACCTAACTGGCTATATCTTAAAATTATTCTGATTAAAATAGCTATTATAGGCTATATGAAAACTGCAACTAAACTGTGCTTTCTACAATATTTGGGACACAAGTGGTTGTAGATACAAGATTTTCAAGGATCAGAATCTCAAACTGATTAATTGACGTGGCTGGATTTGAAGGCATTAGAGGATGAGATGCTAATAGTTTATTTTACCTGGAGGCAAACAATAGTTAAATTTACATGTATAGTTACCTATTAAAAGTATAGTTTTAGAGGAACAAGTGACAGATGTAAAAACAATATGATGGGGAGAAGGACTGTAAGAACTGTGTGGTTGGTAGCCCATGTCTTAACTGCACCATCAAGAGTAAAAAACAAAAATGCCATATTCATAACTTTAAGTTTAAATTATTGGTGTCATAGAACGTGAGAAAACCCAGGTTTTCTGAGACTTTTCTAAAAGAACTTCTTGTATTTTGTATTCCCAGCATTGAGGTAGCAAAAAATCAGACACAAAATTTGTTTCTACAGGTTACTGAATTAATGTAGATCAAATTCATTCACTACATGAAAAGTAAAGACAGTATTTGAAAGAGAGGCACCCCAAGAATTAGAGTGACAGCAGTTGGGAGAATTGCAACTAAACATATGCTGAAGCTAAATCTTGCCTGGTATTTCTGTGTCAGCAAAATTATTCTATTCTCCTCTGTCTAATGAAGCTGGTGCACTGTACGCAAGTACCTGGTTCTGATTTCACTTGAATGATACCTTATAGCAAGATACTAATTCTTTGTATGCTACACCCATACCACTCCATTACCTATAGATCTACAATTCCAGCCAGCTAGCTGCGTATCCTAGGGCCCAATACTAAGTCCAACTTCATAACAGAAGGCTTATTCATCAAAAGATTACAAAACTGTGTATATTTATATCAGAACAAAACAAGTGAATATGTAAAAGAAATTGCCAGCAAAGGACAACTGTACTTTCAGCTTGGGCTTGGTTTACTGCTATGAATTCAGTATGCTAGCTCTTGTGGAAATTGATACTTAAAGGTGACTATAATTAAAGCTGAGATGCCAAAAATTTCATGATATATTGTGGACAGAATTGTGTGAATAACCTTGAGTAAACTTTTCATGTGTGTTCATCTTACAACACCCTAACTATGTGCCCTTATGGGACCTACCTAGAGGACACTCCTTTTACGAAAATCCTAAGTGAGTAAAACACTAACATTCTTGAAAAGTGCTTGACCGTTGTAGATGAAAGATGAAAGTGGGAACTGTGGTTATTGATAGAAGGTCCATGATTTCAATGACAGTGATTGGATCTGAGAGTGATAGAAGCCAAATAAGTTACCCAACAAGTAGAAAGGGCAAAGTCATAACAGAATTGCCTGACTCATATGCATCATTTTAATGGCTGTGATTATGAAGCCTCTAATGAAGAATTAGAGTCAACTACTTAAGGCACAACTAGAGTCATAACAGAAGAACTCTAAATAATGCGACTGGTAACCACACACATGATTTAATTCACAATAGCAAACCACATTGAATTCCCAATTTTTAGATCTCACTGGCTTTATAAAGTAAGAACCTTCATGTTAAATAGAGATCAGTTTTCTCTGAGAATGACTCTAATAACTTTGGGGCCAGTTACTACTATGACTGTGCACTAAGGACAGAAAAGCACCCTTACCATTCAAAGATTATTAGGCACTGTCTTTGAACTGATGCTAATCCTTGAGATCCATAACGTTACTACTGTCCAGCAGTCACAATGGAGATCTGTAGGAATAAATAAGCATAATATAATAAATAGCCCTGGGCTTAAGTTTGTCTCATATAATCCTTTGAGTCATCAAACCCACTCATCCTTACTCTAGTTCTTGTGTTATATGATGAAAATATTTTCAGCAACTGGCAGAATCCTGACATTGGTTTCAGAAGTAAAGACTATAATGATTGGAATAGTCAACTTGAAGACCTAGAGTCATTATTAAAGTATCATGTTCCCAGGAAAATTAAAGTATCATGTTTCTAGAGGAATCCTCAATTCAGTGCCACCAACTGATTCTTGAAAGACAAAGTGGCGTAATCTCCATCATATCTTCCCTTAATTGGACTGCTTGTCCCACATAGGAGACAAATGAATCTTAGAGATTAGAGTGGATTATACATTCAACGAGATGTAACCA
Source organism: Hylobates moloch (assembly GCF_009828535.3). NCBI lineage: Eukaryota > Metazoa > Chordata > Mammalia > Primates > Hylobatidae > Hylobates > Hylobates moloch. Next base: position 5,419,489 of record NW_026652299.1, read on the forward strand.
GAAGTATACTGAAGTTTTAGATATAATTTCATTGTTACAGCAAATCAACACAGCTTCTGGCACTGAGTATCTAGTTACTGATGAGACAGATATATTTTCTTTTTCCTAATCCAATATGCATAGAAGAGCAAGAAAGAATTTGCTTCCTCCTGGTACAGATAGCAGTACACTTTCATTATCTTGCCTCAAAGTTTTATGTACTATATATCTGGGCCATGATTTAATTCAAGGAGACTTTGACAGTCTTAACATGAAGGGCATCATGCTAATCCTCTATATGGTATCGTGTTGGTAAGACCTGGGAAGCAGAAAATTGCGTATGACTTTGATGTCTTAATGAGACACTTTTGTGTTACAGAGTGGGAAAATAACCCATGAAAATTAAGAAGCATGATATTTTTGTGAAATTTCTGGCAGCCAGTGGTCTTGGTGATATTGGAATATCTGCTGCAAAGAGAAAAAATAAAGCAGCTGAAACTCGTACATCCTACCACTAAAAAAGAAGTACAGTGTTTGGTGGATTTGCGGGAGATATTTTGACAGCTTTAAAGCTGTCATCTTGGAATAGATCACTGACTAGAAGAAGGTTATCTGGCTAACATAGGCTGCAGTTAAAGTAGCTCTGCCATTTAGCCATAATGATCTATCAAAACCAGTATTCCATGAAGTGTTTGTAGTATATTGGAATGCTACACTGAATCTGTAGCAAGCCTGGATATGAAACAGAAAAAATTATTTTCAAGGTCCTAAAGTTTGGAGAAAACCATGCTTTCTTTGTAAAATAACTATCCTCACCTTCAGAAACGTTTCCTGCTTCTGCTCAGTAAGATTTAACTTGGCCATAAGACACCAAATAACCCTGTGACTTGGGCCATCCATCATGAATGGTTATTATAATTCAACAGTCTATAAAGTTAGGTATATGTTGATCATCTAGTGAAAATGATTCACGACTAGAAAGACTACACATTTCAAATTTTCTAGGAGAGTCTTAGTTTGTGCTTATTGTCTAAGCATTTCATCCAGTTTACCATTTCAGCATTCAAAAGGGTTATGGTTTAGATGATAGGTTATATACTCATCTATCAAAAGGGTTATGGTTTAGGTGATAGGTTGTATTCTCATCTATCCTAAAACTAGTTGTAACTTGTATGAGGAAGCAAATCATTTCCCAATGTACCTATTCTTATTCCTCTGCTTCCTTTGCCTCCACCCACATTCCTGGCTTTATGGAATGAGTAAACTGAGAAATAAAAATTAAGGCTGGTTTACTGAATGCTCTGCACACTGTAATGGCACGTGCCAGAAGTAGGTTATTGTAACTTTTAAGCCCAACTGAAACATTTTTCTCTTATGTACTAATATCTCTAAATCAACAGAGATCATTCTTATGGCTTTGGAAATCAAAAAATGGTAGGTGTAATAATAATTTGAGCCATTCTCATTTCTGCCTCTTCATTGATCACTGGTCACTGATTTCCATGGGCCACATCAATGGGCTCCCTTGCTTTGTGCCTTTTGGTTAGGTTTAACCAGTAGGGAACACAAGCAGGAAATCTGGGAAAGGAAAATGAGGTCAAGGCATTTCCAATCTCTCTTCTTGCACGCTTGCTTTAGGTTGAGTGCATCATTCTGTGGAAGATTCCTCCTTTATTCAGTATTCTAGTAACAGTTCCTTCTCTTTGTCCCTTCTGGGATAAAGGGGAGATGGGAGCTTACCTCCTGGTGCTATTGCTGTATTTTCCCTTGTGGTTTCCCTACACTTTTGCTATACATTTGTCCATACGGAATTTATTGAACACTTCTCAAATTATGCAATTTGAATTTATTTCTCCTCCTGGTGCCCTGACTGTTACACCATGTGAAAGAAGGATAGAAAGCCTAGTTCCACAAGTACAAGGTATTGCCCACAGAAGGGAGGCATGCATGCTGACCAAGTCAGAAGACTATCAAGCAAACTTAGTCACAGCAGGTGAAAAGGTGAGAAGAGTAGCAGATTTAAGCAAGATGGCTAACAGCTTTCTTCCTGTTTATAGTTTGCCTTTTCATCATCTTCTTAGAGTCTTTCAAAGAGAAACAGTTTTAAATTTTGATGAGATCCAGTTTATCAATTTCTTCTTTTATGGATTGTGCTTTTCGTGTCAAGTCTAAAACTCTTTACCTGACTCTAGGTTCTGAGGATTTTATCCTATTTTTTTCCTAAAATTTTTGTAGTGATATTTATACTTAACCCTCTATCTATTTTGGATTTCTGTTTAAATAAGATGCGAGGTTTAGTTTGAGGATCTTTTTTCTTGCCTAGAATGTCTAACTGCTTCAGTCATTTGTGTAGAAAAGTTTACCCTTCCTTCACTATGATTTTTAAATCTGTCAAAATCAGGCATAAATGCATATAGTAGAAAAAATAGATCTAAAATCAATAATCTAAATTTCTACTTTAGGAAATGATAAAAAAAGGGCAAGTTAAATTTAAAGTAAGTACAAAAAGAGAAATAATACAAATTAATGTAGAAATCAATAAAATTGAAAATAGGAAATCTAAAAAAAACTCATTCTTTGAAAAAAATCAATAAAATTGATAAGCCTCAAGCCAGACTAAAAACAGAGAGAGAACAAATTAATAATATCAGAAATGAAAGAGGGGGCATTGCTACAGATCCATAGAGTTTAAAAGGACAAACAACGAATACTACAAACAACTCTATAACCACAAATTTGATAACCTAGATGAAATGGATCAATTTTTTGAAAGACACAAGCTGCCAAAACTCACACAAGAAGAAATAGATAATATTAATAAACTTTTATCTATTAATAAAATTGAATCAATAATTAGGGAAGAAAGATTTATAATCAATAATCAAAATTTCAGGAATCTAAAATTCAAGAATCAAAATAGAAAGTTTTAGGACCATATAGGTTCACTGGTGAATTCCACTAAATATTTAAAAAGAAATTATATAAATTCTCTAGGTTTGGGTATTGAAATGTTTAAAGGAAATCTATCTAACCTATACATAAAAAACACTTTTGCTTGACACTCACTTAACATATCAAAAGTGTTATTTTTGGTCCCAAGATCTAATCCTGTCTCAGAACCTGCGCCCTGTTGTGGCTGCAAGTGGCACTCAAGTTGACTAGAGCGCAGTGACCTGGGCTGTACCCCAAGTACACTAACTCTTCAGTGCACTTTTAAGTCTAACTTATTTGGGGAAAAACATAATAAAGGGTACCATAAACAGAATCCAAATTATGTGTTGGGCCAAAAATATTGCCAGAATTGAGACACTTTGTGATGGAGTTGCAAGAGAATAACTTGAGATTGGCTCAGTCTGATTTATTCTAGTTAAGCCAAAGTTTAATCAATACAGTGTGGCATTGGTGAAAAAGTAGACAAATAAATTAATGGAACAAAATATAGAGCCCGAAACAGACCCATACACATACACAAAACTGATTTTGACAAAGGAGTAAAGGTAGTACAATCGAACACATAGTTTTTAAAGCAAATACTGCTGGAACAACTAGACATTCACATGTAAAACCAAGAATCTAGACACAAACCTTACAATGATCGTGCAAATGAAGTCACAATGAATCATAGACCTAAATGTAAAATACAAAACAATAAAACTAGAAGATAACATAGGAGAAAACCTAGATGACCTTGGATATGGTGATGACTTTAGATGCAACACCAAAGTCAAGATCCATGAAAGAAATAATAGATAAGCTTGACCTCACTAAAATTAAATACTTCTGCTCTTTTCAGATTCCAAGAGAAGTGAAGAGGAGCCACATACTGGGAGAAAATACTTGCAAAAGACACATCTGACAAAAGACTGTTATTTGAATTATACAAAAAATTCAAAGTTCAACATAAGAAAATAAACAATCTGATTAAAAAGTGGGCCAAAGACTGTAACAGACACCTCACCAAAGAAGATATACAGTTGTCCAGCAAGCATAGGAAAAGTTGCTTCACATCATATGTAATCAGGGAAATGCAAACTAAAATAACAATGAGATACCACTAACACATTTATTAGAATGGCCAAAATCTGGAACTCTGAAAACACCAGATGCTGGTGAAGATTTAGAACAACAGGATCTCTTATTCATTGCTGGTGGAAATGCAAAATGCTATAACCACTTTGGAAGACAGTCTGGCAGTTCCTTACAAACATAAACATACTCTTACTGTGTGATTTAGCAGTCTCGTTTCTTGATATATACCAGGGGCGTTGAAAATGTTAAACCTGCATGTGGATGTTTATAGCAGCTTTAGATATGATTGTCAAAATATGAAAACAACCAAGATGCCCTTCAGGAGGTGAATAAATAAACGGTGACACATCTAAACAATGGAATGCTATTCTGCACTTAAAAATAAAATAGCTGTTAAGCCATGAAGTGACATAAAGAAATCTTAAATGCATATTACTAAGTAAGAGAAGCCAATCTGAAAAGGCTACAAACTTGATATGGTTTGGCTGTGTCCCCACCCAAATCTCATCTTGAATTGTAATAATCCCCACAAGTCATGGGAGGGAGGACCCAGTGGGAGGTAATTGAATTATGGGGGCAAGTTTTTCCTGTGCTGCTCTTGTGATGGTGAATAAGTCTCACAAAATCTGATGGTTTTATAAAGGGGAGTTCCCCTGCACACGCTCTCTTGCCTGCCACCATGTAAGATGTGCATTTGCTCTTCCTTTGCCTTCTACCATGATTGTGAGGATTCCCCAGCCATGTGGAATTGTGAGTCCATTAAACTCTTTTTCTTTCTAAATTACCCAGTCTTGGGTATGTCTTTATTAGCAGCATGAGAATGGACTATACAATATTGCATGACATTCCAGAAAGGGCAAAATCATGGAGACAGTATCAGTGGTTGCCAGGGGTTGAGGTAGGGAGGGGGATGACAGGCAAAGCACAGAGAAATTTTAGGGTGATGAAAATGCTCTGATACCACAATAATGAATACATATCAGTATATTTGCCCAAACCCATAGAATATACAACAGTAATAGTGAACCCTGGTATAAACTAGGGACTTTGGGTGATTATGATGTGTCAGTGTAGGTTCATCAACTGACAAATATACCACTCTGGTGGGGAGTACTGATAATGAAGGAGGCTACTATGCATGACTTGGGAAAAGGGGTTTATGGGGGTATATGGGAAATCTCTGCACCTTCCTCTCAATTTTGCTGTGAACCTAAACTGCTCTAAAAAATAGAGTTATACTACAAAGAAATGACAAATGTTTAAAATGATGGATATGGTAATTACCCTAGTTTGATCATTACACAATGTATACATGCATTGGAACCTCAGACTACATACCATAAATATGTATAATTATTACGTGTCAATTATACATTTAAAATATAAATAATTATTACAAATGGGCTGGATGCAGTTGCTCACGCCATAATCCCAGCACTTTGAGAGTCGAGGGAGAAGGATTACTTGGGCCCAGGAGGTCAAGATCAGCCTGGGCAGCATAGTGAGATCCTATTTCTATAAAAATTAAAAAAAAAATTAGCCAGGCATAGTGGTTTGTGTGTACAGTCTCAGCTACTTGGGAGGCTGAGATGGGAAGATCATTTCAGCCTAGGAGTTCAAGTCTGCAGTGAGCCATGATTGTGTCGCTGCACACACCAGCCAAGGTGACACAGCAAGACCCTATCTCAAACAACCATAATAACAAATAAAGTCTTAAAAAAGAGTTGGGGATAATTTTGAGGATGGGAGCTTTATAAACATCACCAGTTGGGCCCTGCCATATACTAATAGAATTAGAATCCATAGATGTGACTCTGAATGCATATAAATTTTAGAAAGCTCTTCATGCGATTCCAACATGTAGTCAGGTTTGAGAACAATTGTGCCAATCAAATCCAGCTACTCACTTTCTCTAAACCAAAAACAATTACTTTCTATTTCTTTGTCCATTTTCTTCTAAAGTTGCCATATAAAATAAAAGGCATTCAGTTAAATCTGAATGTTAGATAAAAAATGAGTAATTTTCTCTCCTTTTGTGAGAGTCCTTTTCTGCATTTGTAATGGTCAGCTTATTACTCATCCTTTAAATTTTAGTCCAAATAACTGGATGACTTTCCCCTTACCTAGAGAGCTGGTGATTTCTCTGTTATCCAAGTTTTCATAGATTCTTTTTGCTCACTGTCCTGGAGCAATGATCTAATCCCATTCTATAGTTGTGTTATGTGTAGATGGTTTCAGGTTTTATGTCAATACTACTTTAAGTTACATAAACTCCAGGAATCCTCCACAACACTGTGTACTAAGAAACGTCAAACTAGAGTGATCAACGATCCTTGTCTGCCCAATACTATCCCAGTTTTAGTGCTGAAAGTCTGGCATTTTGGGCAGTACTTCAGCATTAAGTATACTAAGGTGGCTGACCTTATTTCATACCCATTAGAGCCTTAAAAGAGGTTTAGAAAATAGGTGTAAAATGCATGGCTTCAAATATATTGGAATAAAAAATGAGAAATGCAGCAGTAGCTGCTTTTAAATGTCCAGATTAATATATATTCATCTGCCTACGTCATCATAGTAATCCCGATGCTACCCAAAACATTCTGGAAGCCTACCTGTAGAACATTCCCTATACGTATATAGAAGACAAGATTATTTAATCACATAAGGTGAACACCACCCCTATAATTTATTGTAGAATCCAACTTTATTGCACATACCCTTCTTTTATATTAGCATGAACCTTATCCAGATTCCAAAACACAAGATGAATAAAAAAATGCATGTGTTAGAAACTTATTATTCTTAAATTGAGAAATAAATACATTTCTCACAGAACACTTTGTCCATTCTTTCTTAAAAGAAATGCTACACTGAAGACTCTGGTTATTTTGAATTGTATGTCAGAGTTTTCTTCTACTTACAAAAATAAATTTATTACTCTGTTCTAATCTATTGAATTATCCAGGTATTTTACTTTCAAATATTGTGCAATCCCATGTCCAATTCTGAGCTAGTATTCCTTTAGATCTTGTAACAAATATCACCAAAATGTGCACTAATAGATGGTACTGGAAGTCCCATTCATATGTTACAAGCCGCTTGTTTCTCAGTTGCCTGGTTTTATCACTTTTTAATGATTTGTCATGTGTCCTAAAAGACCATGTAATTAATCTTATGTAGGTTCACTAAATTAGCCTGTAAATAATGTAACGAATCATTAAATTGAAAAGCAAACTAAAAGCATTTAAAAATAAATCTATCATATTACATTAAACACCCTAAAGTGTGAATGGCAGAAAACTAAGTAAAGCACAAATTGAAGGCATTTTCTAGTTTGAACAGAGGAAAAAAAAAAAAAGCATTCAATACATGCACTTCCTAAGATTAAGCAGGAATAATTTTGTTGTTGGTTAAAGTTTGAGCCTTAACATTGGCTTAAAGAATAAGTCACTTTGATAGTTGCTTAGCAAGTAAAAACTCACCACTATTTCCCAGACTTATACCATACACTATGGAACTTCATTCTCACTTTCTACCTGGTTTTGATATAAAGTATTTTTTATTTACACTATGTTTGCGCGGTGATATATGCAGGATATTCTATTTCTTTGATGCACTTTTCCCCTAGGCACCTTAATCTCTTTGGGCAAAAGTTTTTGTAAAAGTAAATACTTAAATTCCCAATATTCTTTGTGGAGGTAGGGCAGAATTTATCTGCCCTGGCACTAAGGACATTTTGGGCCACGTAATTATTGGTTGTGGGAGCTGTCTTTTGCATTGTCAGATGTTTAGCAGCATCTCTACCTTCTACTCGCTAGAGCCAGGTAGCACTCCCAAATTGTGACAACCAAAAATGTAGACATTGCCATATATCTTCAGGTGGAAGGAATGGGAAAACTGTACTTGTTTAGGAACCACTGGATTAGATTACTTGCAAAGTCTTAATATTACTGAAAATATATGAGAGAATCAGTTTGATTTACTTTTCTCTATATTTAAAAATTATAGTAGAGCTGTCAGTGGGAAATTGTTATATAGAAAGCTCAGATATAACCATCTGGTCTTTTCAATTTATTTAGAAATATTAGAAATGGTAGTCATACAAGTTTCATTGTTGATCTAGTATCTAGTTTTTATGACCAAACTGGTAAAATATGGTGTTCAGATGTGATGGAATACAGGAGACTTGTTATTTATTGTTTACCCTGACTGGAATGGTGTTTCTAGCAAGAAATACTTCATGTCATTAAAGGCAAAAATTGTGTGGGTTTCCCAAAGATCTCTACATTCCCTTAGACTGCTGTGCCGTGATCATCCATGGGTTTGTTTTCAGCTTACATTTTAAGGATTATATTTTTCCCATTAGCAACATCTTATAAACTTTTAAGAGCAAGCTTATTTTTCCAGCCAGTTGCTTTTCACAGTGTTTCAAAACCAAGGATTTTACCGCTCAAAAGTTTTAATGGCCTGACTTATTGAATACTGAACTGACTGTTAAAAATATTATGAGTGTTATGAAACTGAAAGAAAAGATCATAACTTCATTCAGACTCCCCATAAATATTTAATCTTACATTTCTTCATATTTAAATTGGTACCCCTATGTATGGTGGAAAAGGTAACAGAAATAAAATGTTTGTTGCTTAGTATAATGTTTTTATAATCCCTTGAATAACGAGATAGCTCTAAAGAGAATTGCAAACTGGGTAAATCTTTTCCAAAGATTTCATTTTGTTCCTGTTCTGATCTCAGGAAACAAGGTATCTTTAATCTCTGCATTATCAATGAGTATAAACAAAACAAGAAAATAATCGATACATAACAAGTGGCTTCAGGTAAGGGAACAACTTATTTGCTCTTTTTTTTTTTTTTAAAGATATTGTGAGGCTGGATTTGGTCTTTTGAGAACTTCAGGAATACATCATATAGAGTAAAGTTATATATATAATATATGTATCTATCACTCTATGTCTATAGGACCTATATCAAGGGATAGGGAAAAAGACTGTTTCAAAATATTAAAGCATTCTGGAAAAGAGTTCACCAAGAGTTTCCCTTAGTGTTAGTTCTTAGAGATCCTCAGAGTAAAAGTTTTCTTGATCATTTTAAGTTGACAAGGACCACATATTAAATCAATCTCTTGGCCATAATCAGTGCATATTAGATATTAAATATTCTGAGATATCCTGCAGAAAAGAGTGTTTACTTTAATAAGTTATACAGATATAGATATCCATGAATCTTTCCCCCCATAATTGATGCCTATTAGCATCATGGAGAACTGGTGTTTTGCCAAACAAACTTGGGGAAAGTGACTGCTTTCATCCATATGAGATTGGAACATCATCATATTTTTATTAGTTTGTGTGGATTAACATAGTCTTGAATTTGAAATAGGAGGACCTGGGTTTTAGTTCTCTATGTTCAAGGAAATAGATTTTCTGAGAGTTGGATTTTTGGGAGGATGTCCAGGAAATCAGATACTGTTTGTGAAAGCCTTTTATAATCTTTAAAGTGCTCTACTAGTGTTAATTCTTCTCATTAGCTATTATCAAGATTCAACCTAAGAGGCTCTAAAATGTTATCTATATCACCCAGATTTCTTAAACTATGTAATGGCATATTGCTTAATTCCCTTCTCTTAATGCTTTGGCCTCCATCTTGCAAAATAGCAAGAAACAGTTAGATGTTCCAATTCCTAAGAGGTTGAGCACTTCTACAAACAACAGTCAGAATAGGGAGAAAAGAAAATTAACGGTTTTCTGCTAATGACTCATATTAGGCCTCTTTGGTGGTCTAAAGCAAGGGATTACATCTTTTTATCATTTCTTCCATCTGCCTGTCACAGGACTACTAGGGTGATTGCTAGTTTTGTTGTTAAAAATGTCACCCCCCCTTTTTTTAAGATTCTTTAAAAGTAAACACAGGAAAAGTGGTGTATACCTGTCATTTAGATCAAATAAAACAAAGGTCGATGGAAATACATTTCTCTTTTGAAGAGGCTCCCCTGCTGATTTTGTTTATCAGAAAATGGCAAGTTTTTGTTCCTAATGGACTGAAATTTAAATAAAATCTGACCCTGGAAATGAAAGCAGCCATTATGACAAAATAAAATTATATACTTTGGAGGAGAAATTGAATTAGAATGCTGGCTTTCTTTGGTTAAATTCTTTCACATAAGGAAATGAGCAAGAGAGAGAAAACTGTTGGACGAAGTGAGCTTTTTAAAAATCAATAATTGCTTCTAATTTACTTTCAAAAACTTTGTTACAAACTTCATAGAGTATCATAAATTATACTAAAATTTGTACATTTCCTTATACAAAATTTTAATGAAAGTGAAAAGGGCAAACTTATTTGCATTTTGGTATTTCTTTTTAGCAAACAGAATTTTCAAAACAATCAAAATTTTGATAACAAGTCTAACTATTCTTTAAAAACTGGAATCATATAAAAATCAAACAGCATTGGTAATAACATGCTTGAAAAATGAGGAAGATATTACAGCCCTTATAAGATTACATTTGATTTTAACTAAAATTTATCTAAGAACAAAAGAGGCTCTGACATTCATATAATTTCACTAAGGTTCTGCATGTTTGATGGTGAGCCTCAGGATCACCACCCCTTTTGTAAGTCTGCTTGTTTTGGCAAAAGTATGTCTTTATTTTCATCACTTTTAGGGGAAGAATTATGAATCAATAAACTTTGATATTAAAAGGTCACTTTTATATTAAAGCTCTTACTTTAATTCATTTCAAAAAACTCAACGTGTATATTTGCCCTTTGAATAAGCATATCTGCCCCTTACAAATGTAAAATATTTATGATAGTTGTCATGGAGAAAAGTGGAATAATAGTCATGGATTTCTACTTCCACAACAGTGGAGAATTTAAAAGTACATCTAGTCCAAAGCCTTCCTTTTGGGGGGTAAATAACTAATATTTGGCCATATTATATTATTTATCTAGAGCTACTCTTACAATCATGACACAGATAGGGACACAATCAACAGTATGCTCATGGAAAGTGTCTGTAGTAGGGCAGGTCTGAGAGCAAAACCCAACTCCTCCACTTATTAGTTATGTTAATTTGTACAAAATATTCAAATTATAGAAATCTCGGTCTTCTTTTACAGAATTTTCCCATGCAATTGTTTTGAGGATTAGATGGGATAATGCTTGAAAAATTAACCAGTATTTAATAGATCCCCAATGAGGTCATTGAACAAACATCCATAGGAATAATGTGTATCAGGCTTTGCTCTAGGAGATGTGGGTATTATAAAGAAAAAAAAAATAGCGATTTCATTTCTACTGTCCTGGAAATCACCTTCTTGTGGTTTGAGTGAGCAAGATACACATCAAAAAACAGATCATCTTAGAGCCAGAAAATTACTAGGAAGGCCACGGAACTAAATATAGTGTTAATCAGTATGGGTTCAGGCGCAAGGTGGCTACTTTCCATATGGTGTTCAGGGAAGACAGTCCTCAAGTGGAGACACATAAGTGGGGCATGAATGTTAAAAAGTATTGATTACATCTGAGAGGAGCATGGACTGGAAGAAGAAGTCATGGTAGCCATCCATGGACTTTCTATCTGTACATTCCCAGAACAGTGTTCCTTCAATTATTTCATTATGCCCTTATAAGAGAGTACTAAAGTAGTGTGTATGAATTGCAACGCTTGTTTTAGATTTTTTTTTTGGAGGTAAGTTAGACAGTAATTGAATTTAGGAAGACAGCATTGTGATGATCTTGAAGTTTGTTACTTTTTAATTAGTGTAACTAGATGAATAAAATTTGATAATGTGGACAATAAAGTTCTGCTGGGTTCTCATCTGAAAAGACGTATCTTTGGCCTCTGGGAAGATAGGCTACAATAAATGTTTACATAAAGTCACTACAGAAAGCCATTTATATGATACACAGAGGATTTCAAAGGAAAGGAGTATTAAAACACCACTCAATTTCTCCCTTTCCATTTTAAATGATTTAATCAATAGAATGTGTCCATGGCTTGCTTATGAAACTCTAAATCCATTGATCTAAGCTCCAAAATGATATTTGAGGAGTCCAAAATAAACTCCCCACAGTGGAATTTCAGGGTGTTTAAAACCAGATATTTTTTTGACACCAGTTCACATCATGTTTGGAGTTCATGCTCTCAACCTATGTTATACTATTATATCCTAAGGCATTTACTAATTCACAATTACTGGTGTATTTCCAAGGGTTATATATGACTCTGTAAGAATCTTCAAATTATTATTTTTGCACAGCAGAGAGAGAGAAAGCTGCTCAATAGAGCTATCCGGGGCTGAGGAAATATCCCATTGTTTCCTGTTGAGGGGAAATTACACAATTCTGGGCGAACAGGCAATCTGTAATCTACCACTATGAAGGATTCAAAGTTATGATTTGTTTTCTCCCAGGATTTTTGTTTACAAATGCAGGAGAAAAAAAAAAAACATATGCTCCAGACTTCATGGAATATATTTCATCTGCTTTAGATGAGGCAGGAGACTGAATATACTTACAGTCTAGTCTACAGGACTAAATATTTACTAGCACAATAAAAGAAGCTCCTCACCTCTGTGACCAGAGTTGTTTGATGATTTTAATCTATAGCTTATAAATTCCTTAGGATCGAGAGAAAACACCACAGCTAATCCAATTAGCTAATGCCTGAAATGCTTTCCCTGTGGATTCTGCTGGTTTCCAAAGTACTTTCTCAAAACCCAGTATTTCCTCTCCTTGTGCATCAATCAGTTCTCCTTGTTTGCATCCAAACTGAATATGCTCCGATCGCTTCAAAATGGACCATCTTTCTCTCCCCAGTCTGACTCACATGACCCATTCCTAATGATTAGATTCTTATGGCCAACATTTTAAAGGGCCACCCTTCTGTGTGTGCAGTTAACACATTTTCAAATGCCAATTGGCATGTGTGTCTTCCTGTGGGGTAATTAGGCATGCAAATGTAGTAATTGCACATGCAAATTTCTCAGACCAAAAAGATGGGAGGTTTCAAAACTTGGTCTCAGCGTGATCTCTCTCTACATTTCTCTGGAAACTCCCTTCATTTGAAGCCAAGACTCAGGATGGGGTTCCAACTAATGTTTATCTTTGGCTACTTCAGCGGTTTTTGTATTTATTATATTTCAGAATTTTAATTTTTTTGTCAATTTTTAAATGTTTAATTTTCCTTATCCTCTATGTTGAACTTCTCAGTATAAGCCATGTAGAGCTAGAACATTGCTATGGGGCAGTTTACTTAGTGATTAGGAGTTGCTTGAGGTCTGTACTGTTAAGCTCTAAAGAATTGTGTGTTTAGGGAAAGTAACACTGCAGTGAGTACCAAGTGACCATAGGTTACATCCCAGCTCTGTCACTAGTTGTGTGACCTTGAACAACCCTCTCTAATCTCTCTGAGTTATAGTTTTCTTATTAGAATAGAGAGAAATTTGTGATGGTCTTTGTTTTGTTTTATGCTACCTTGTGGTTTTCTTATAATTAAAAATTTCTATAAACTATAAAAATTAAGGTCTTTTTTTTTTGTTCATTTTTCTTTAGACACAGAGGCCTGACATTCCTTCGTCTTAGGAATCCATAGACTTTTTTCTTACTTAGTCAAGAATCACTTCCTGAACCCCAGAGTTCATCCATGTTCTGTTCTTTGGGGCTTTACTGGTTTGGTTCATAATGGTTATCTTTGAAAAAAAAACTTTCGTATAAGGTTTTGGTGAGTTTGTAAATGTGCTTGGGTGTCACATAGATATCTGTGCTGGGCAAGACCTTAGGAAGATTTTTATTTTTGCAGAAATGTTAACAAAAGCTCAGTTAACTAGCTAATTTAATTATTTTTCTCTTTTCTGCTCAACTTGTTTTTATCTCAGAAGGGAATTACCTCTAAGAATCATATTTCTTTTTGGCGGGGTTTTGAGTTTTCCCAGCATTTATTTTAATTGTTTCAGTCTATATACAGGCTTTCGGCCATTTTGTCCTATTGTGCCTCCTTCATCATCATTATCTCCAAAAGGTTAGTTTGTACTGGATCAAAGCTGCCTACATATATCCTCTGCCAAGATGATAGCCTGGATCATTTATTTGTTTGTAATATTAATGCAGAAATTGTGTCATTTTAATGTATATAAATTTGGTTGCATTAAACACTCATGTTTCTCATGTTAATAGCCCATCAGAAATTAACTTTGAAAAATACTTTTTAAATATTATTTTTAAATGTATTCAATATATTAATATTCACCTTAATGTTATTCTACAGTTTTATCTTGCTATAGATACTATTCTGGTATATGCTTTCTGAGTATGAAAAACTCACGTTATACTAGCCATTTTTATTATATTTGTTTAAGACTAACAGCATCTATTCCAGGTCTTCTTGTTGCTAAACCTTCTCTAGCCAACTCCAGGGAATAAAAGGTTATTAGTAGAACAGTGGGTAATCTGAAATATCCAAATTGTGAAAAATGTGACCAAGACTCACAGTAGCTTCCCCACTCTGGAGTTGCAATTTCTCAGCCTCTTTCTGCATATTAATTTCATTCTCTTCTCTCCCAAATAGTTTTTCTCTTCTGCCTCTTACTTTTGACATATTTGAGAAATATTTTGCAATGATTTTTGCACACAATATCATACACTATCTATTCTATTTTCTCTCTGCCTGATCACTGCTGTTTTCCTACCTGCCTCCTCTACTCCTTTTACCCTGGCCTCTTTGCTGCAGTCCCCAGAACAGGCCAGGCTGGATGCTCACTACTGGGAGTTCCCTCTACTTGGGGCTTTTTTTCATAATATATTCTCTTGGATAAATCTTTCTTATATCTTTTAAATCTTTTCTTATATCTTCATGTCCTGTGACTCCTCCCCTCCCCACCCCAAGAGTCTTGGCTTTGCTTATCCAGTTTGTTTTTCCTTTGTTTCATAGGTTTTATCACTTTCTAACATATTGTATCATGTCTTATTTATTAAGTTTATGGTTTATTATCTATTTCTCTCCCACTAGATTGTAAGTTCCCAAGAGTATGGATCTTTATCTCTTTTATTTGCCAATGTGTCCCAATTGCTCAGAAGACTCCCTAGCACATAGCAAGCTCTCAATAAAATGTTTTCTGAATTAATGAATAAATGATGCTATCTTTCTGTTCAACTCCACAGGACGTTAGAAGTGCAGAGCACCACAAATTTTCATCTCAATTTATCAACTGAAAAAAATATAATTTACCCTGCCCAGCCAATATTTTTTTTTTCTTTAAGTATCCACCTGCGGTCAAATCTGTATCTGTTGAGGACAAAATAACTGGATTTTTTAACCTAGGTGCCATACAGAAGGCTCAAGGAGCAGGGGCATATTCTCTAGGAAGTAAGTTGTGAGGGAGAGCGAGATTTCCATCAAATCTCTCTTGTGTTACAGTTTATTTCCTATAGAACTAAGATATTAAAATAGAAATGAGGACTGGTCAAATTAATGTTTTGTTTAATGACAGAAAAAATACAGTAAATGAAAGAACCTGAAATGATTTGGTGGCAGTAGTGTGTACCTTGGATTGTATTAATATCTAAGAATGTTCTAGATACCTTAAAAGATACTCACTTGGAAATCAAGAGCTACCAGTCTTAACCCTTTTTTCACCACACTTTGTGTCCTTGGATATGTCTCATTGCTTTGCTGGCCCTCAGTTTCTTCAGATGTAAAATGCAAAGATTACCCTAGATGATCTTATCATTCCATATATGATTCTGTGATTTATATTATTTCTACAAAACAGGAAATAATTAGTTCAGGCAATTTTATAAGCAAAAGAAATGAACAAAATAACTTGTTTGTTGACCTATAACTTGTTAGATATCTATTTCCAAAATGAGAGTTGTCATCTATCATCATCATTTTGCCACATGCTAAAATAAATCGTAGCAATGGTGGTATTTGGAGAACTAGTTAAATGCTAATTTCATAAATGGTATCCTTGCTATGCTGATGTTTCCGCAGTTGACATTGACACAGCTGACATTGAACACAATTAACTGAACAAATGCACGTAGAAGAAAATGGAAAAAGGAAAGAGCATATAGAAAAGTGATACATGTATTCTTAAGGCCAACTTAAGTAATATCTTATCTAACTGTTTTTTTTTTTTCTTTTGAAATGGAGTCTCACTCTGTCGCCCAGGCTGAAGTGCAGTGGCGCAATCTCGGCTCACTGCAAGCTCCGCCTCCTGGGTTCACACCATTCTCCTGCCTCAGCCTCCCGAGTAGCTTGGACTACAGGCACCCGTCACCACACCCGGCTAATTTTTTGTACTTTTAGTAGAGACAGGGTTTCACCATGTTAGCCAGGATTGTCTCGATCTCCTGACCTGGTGATCCGCCCGCCTCAGCCTCCCAAAGTGCTGGGATTACAGGTGTGATCCACAGCACCCGGCCTAACTGGCTTCTTAATATAAATATCAAGAAGTGTATGTTGTCTCCCCTGCTAAATTTCTTAATGTCTTAGACTTCTGGCTTTGACCTAGAACGTCTCCCTCAAGTGTGTCATATCCAGAAGACGTTTATAAGAATTTTATAATTTAGTCATAATGGAATAGCATTCCATGAGGTAATCATAACTCCCAAACTGCATATACAATATGCTTGTTCTATTCTTGAATTATTAGTTACTATCTAACAGGTTGTGTATTTTTTATGTTTTTAGTCAGTTATCCAATAAATATGCATCGAAGCCTAAGTGCTAAGCCTTGGGAGAAAACTACATGAATAACATAACATTTTTACCTTCATGGAATTTGTATTCTAGTAGGTAAGTCTGAAGTGTAAACAAATATTAACATTAGATATACATTGAACAATTGGGGGAACACTGAAGGGGAAATGGATGATGAACCTTTTCTTCAACCATATCCCAAACAGGAGATGGCACTTTCTTGGAGTTAACTGTATAGGTGAAAGGAGCAAGAACTCGCTAATTCCAGGCAGAGGGAAACGGCTGTTTGGAGGCTTTGACAGTGAGCAGGTCCAGTGCTCAACATTTCAGTGCACGGAGTTTACATATGTGCATTTCAATGCATGGAATTCAAATGTGTGCATTTCAGCACGTGGAGTTTTTATGTGTGCACTGCGAGTTCAAGAGATGGTCCCCACTGACGAGAGGAATAAGCACAGAGTTCATAATAATCTTGCAGAAGAAGGGAAATTCTAATCAGTGAATCAGCTTCTTCAGTATTACATTTAAAAAATAACATTTTAGCAGTGACTCAAGATGCCCACTTAGAGTATTCAGAGACCAGTTAAAGCCGTTGCTGTCTTCAAGTTTTGTTCACTAAAGCACTATTTCAAACCAGCATGCTTTTTGTTAAAAATTAGAGAAAGTGGCCGAGCGCGGTGGCTCATGCTTGTAATCCTAGCATTTTGGGAGGCCGAGGCAGGTAGATTGCCTGGGTTCAGGAGTTTGAGACCAGCCTGGGCAACACGGTGAAACCCTGTCTCTACTAAAACACAAAAAATTAGCCAGGTGTGGCGGTGTGCGTCTGTAGTCCCAGCTACTCAGGAGGCTGAGGCAGGAGAATCGCTTGAACCCAGGAGGTGGAGGTTGCAGTGAGCTGAGATCACGCCATTGCACTTCAGCCTGGATGACAGAGCAAGGCTCCATCTCAAAAAAAGAAATTTGAGAAAGCAACAGTGTTGAACAATCCTATCTCCATCCAACTGCCATCCCTATGCATTCACACTTTATGCTTAAGTGTTTAAACTGATCTTGTTAAACCTTTTTTTATTTTTAAGACTAATAAATAATTATCACTATAATTATTAATAGAATTTAGTAACTACTTCCAAAGCCTTCAAGTATAAAGCTATACCATATGAATCATAATATCTATGATATCTCATAATAGAAAACAGAATGATTTTAAAAATCTGTCTTACTTGCTGGTATTCATAGAAGAGTGATCACTTTTTACTTTGTGTGACTCAAATTAAGTGGCAAGACAGAGGTGAGAAAGAGGCAGGCCTACTACCTATCTGAACAAAAGCTCCAAAGAAGTTCTGGACACCAGTCAGGGAAAGTAAGAGAAATAGTAACTTTGCATTTAGCTATAGTTATCACACTCGAATAAATTCAAAATCCAATACTTCTTCTTTCTGGTTATTTCCTCAGTATGGCCATGAAAAAAAAGAACAGGCTAGATTAGTAATTTATTAGATATTGCTTTAAACTTCCCGTACGTGAGTGTAATGTGTAGATAAGTTTGAGATCCACTAATGCAGTTCAATGTGGCTCCATCTCTCAATTAAAAGGAATATGCAAGCAAACTCAATCACATTTTTACACCAAAACATTTTTGTTTGACTTAGTAACTTTCAGGAGTTGCTAGTGATGATGATGATGGTGATGGTGATGATACTGTTCTTGGTGGTGATAATAGTGATAATGGCAATTATAAAGATTGTGTTTACATCCTAATGGCAAAAATTGACCTTTTTGCTTTTCGGGGCACATGTGTCTTTTTCAAAATCCAATTTGGTGCACCTCCATGAGCACGCATAAACCATTGTACAACCTGTTATGAAAATGTTTTGCTTTCAATCATAATCCTAGCTGGGACAATATATAGGTAATATTAAGATACTGATTTAATGTTTCCACTTTCAAAACCATAGTACATTATTGCAGGTTACTATTTGTTGATGATTTGTTAATTTTTACCTGCCATAAGTGGGATTCTCAGACTCAGTTTTATCTCCTTCAAGGCTAAATATTTCCCACTGAGTGTGTTTACCACCCAGGTTATGTGTATATGTGTCCATGTGTGCACTCACATGTTGGTTTTAGTTTGGTGATTCTTTTATATCTTTATTTTCCTCCTACTACAGAAGATACTTATTGGAATGAAGCTCTCTTAACAGACAGAAGACCCCCAAGAAGCCTGGGGTGGTTTGGTCAAAAAAAAAAAAAAGTCTCAAGCTTGCTGCTCGATGGGGCTTTGCCAAACCAACACAGCTCTAATTGCATCTTTCCACCCCCTTCTCTCCCTGCCTCTCCCTTCTTCCCAATCGTCCTTTGTGTGTACTGAAAAAAAAAAAAGGTTTTATAATACATACTGCATGTACAATGAGTTTCAGAGCATTTAGTAGCCAAAAAAATGTAGATTTTTTTATTAGTAGTAGCTCTCCAGTGGAGATAATATTTATAGAATGGGCCTGCATGTTTGTATTTTCAAAGATAAATAAAATGAATAATATCCAAACATGATAATCAATATGTCAGTTTTCAAGTACATTGGCATTTAGCATGAATGCTTGCTACATACTTATTCTGTAAAGAGTAAAGGATAGGCGTTAGTACCAACTTCCTGGGGAATGGTATTTTCAGCATTATTTCAATATGAACAATCTTCTTTTGTTATAGCAGGTATAATATAACCATAGGAGGAAAACGAAAAATTACAAATGTATGCAAAGTTTTCATCAAGCCCTTTTAGCATGAAAATAGCTTTATACGTTTTGCTGCTGTTATTTCATTCTCTAAGTAATAGAATGTATTTGAAGATGAGTTCTTCAGTGTGTTAGGCTGTTCTTGAATTTCTATAAAAAAATACCTGAGACTGGATAATTTAAAAGAAAAGAGGTTTAATTGGCTCATGGTCCTGCAGGCTGTACAGGAAACATACTGTCAGCATCTGCTTCTGGGGAGGCCTCAAGAAGCTTTTACTCAAAGAGGGAGCAGGCACTTCACGTGACAAAAGCAGGAGCAAGAGAGAGTGGGGAGGTAGTGCCACATACTTTCAAACAACCAGATCTCATGAGAACTGACTCACTGTTGTGAAAACAGCACCAAGCAATGAGGGGTCCATTCCCATGATCCAGTCACCTCCCACCAGGCCCCACTTCCAACATTATGGATTACAATTTGATGTGAGATTTAGGCGGGGACAAATATTCAAATTATATCATTCAGCATTTCCATTGCATTCTCTGGGAGCTTTTTCTATGTGTTTGTTACATCATCTGTTTTGTTTTTTCGTGAGAAGGACACATGATGTCTGCCCCCTCTTGATTTTTTAGGTGCATCTATATGTGTTTGTCTAGATTATCTGAGATAAAATGAGAATTTTAGTTGCTAATTTTCTAAGTTTGGGACTTTGATTAGAGACAACAACCCTGAAGTTCTGTGTGGCATGGTGGAAAAGAGTTCATTATCAAGAAGTCTGCTCTGGTTGAGGATTCAGGCATTGCTACCTTTTAGCCAGATACCCTTCAATATATTAGTATATTATAAATCTTTATATACTTCAATTAATGCATTTGCAAAATGGGATTACTCCTCCTTTTTGGTGAGGTTTGACAGAGCTGACATGAGTGGAGTACAGTTCACAAAGCAAGCTCTCTAGACCCCTCTATTCATCCACCTTTCGTATACATTTGCTGGGAGAAAGCTCAGGTGACCTATTGATGACGCCAGTGTTATTATCAAAGGCAATGCTGAAGGTTTTTTGGTATTTTGTCTCAGGTAAGTCATTGTACAAAGCATATATGCCATGATGCGTTGGTAAGTCTTTAATAAATGGCTTTGTGGAAGAGAGTTGGTGGGGGTTCTGCTTTGGAATGTTTGCTGATATCTGTGGTGTAAATACACCCACCATGGTCTATTTCAAACTATTAATGTGACAACACTGAAGGTCCAGCTGGTAAGAAATGCATCATGATACAGTATTTCTAGTATACAGATAAAAATATGTAAATAGCTTCAAGGGCATGGATAATAGTGGAATGTAGTAAAATTATTAGGAAGTGATGAGTTGTATTTAATATGCTCATTTTTAATATAACATATTTAACTGCATATTTATATAATTTAATTGCTAATAATGATGGTGTTTAAAAAGTGGCTCACCAAATTCCTAAAAATTTAAGTTTCTGCTCTTGCAAGTCAGCACCAGCAGCCTCCTTCATACCTCTGCATATTTATCAGCAAGTCCCTGGTCCTTTGAAGTTAGCAATGTGAAATAGAATTAAAGCCAAACAGCCCTCTAAGGACAGAGTGCACTGACACAAAGGATAAGTAAGTCATTAACAACATGTGCAAACAGTCAAGTAAATGTAAGTGGCATGGTGCTAAGTAGTGAGAGTTTGTGTGTAAATACAATGAGACCTGAGGGAAATCACTACTTCTCAACTAATTAGTGTAGGACAGATCCCAGTGGTCAGAGTGCATCCCCAGAGAACTGGCCTTCTTGCTAAGACCCTTATGGAATATTCTGACCACTCTGCTCTGGAGGAGTTCAGGGCAGCATACATAGCCCATTTATTTAAATTGCTGTGTCCCCCAAGGGGGTGCGTTTCAGGGTAGTGGCTTTTTAAGATGGTGTTTTAATTTGCTGCTTTAATGCATTTAATTTGTCATGTTCTTTGTGGCTCCTAAAATTGTTTTGCTTGTTTGTTTGTTTTGCCTTGATCTCGTGTTTGCATGTATATTTGTCAAAAATAATACACCTGTTTATATAGCAATAAATACAACCCAAATAAGCAAATTATTATTATTATTAGTTTAAATTTTGGGAAAAAATTACATATCAACATAAATAAATATTGTTTGGGTGTCCAAGAAATAATTCCAGGTTCGGGGCATTTAAACAATCCCATTTCTCAGAGAATGGAATGTTGATTTTCACCTTTAATCCTTTGGAGACATTTTCCTAGGGTGTGTATGATAGACGCTCAAGCCACCTGTCTTCCATGATGATGGCGCTTAATCCCACAGAAAGGTAATTTATCTTTTTCTGGGTGTACGTTTCACCTCCCAGGGTTTCAAACTATAGCCAGGCCAAGATAATTGATGACTTTATTACCACTATTTGAGCTCTGCTGGTGGCATGCTGAGACCCATTTCCTTGAGGCAGAAACCTAATGACCCACCCCTTCTATCCTGAACTCCAGTGGAGATTTCACTCTCTTTGTAAATCATAATGAAAAAGAAATAGTTACAAAATGATTTTTGACCAAAAAAAATACATTTTCATATGCCCATTTGCTTGACTGGTAAACTGTGGCAGAGACCACTTGAATAGAATTCCAAAGCTTTATTTTTATACTCTGCTCCAAATATTTATGAAACAGTGCTTTTTTGGTCTGTTTAAAAGAGAACGTGTTCCCCAGTTCTCACATTTCTAAGCTTGATTTGGCTCAATAGCAAGAAAGAATACTTTTCAGTTATATTCTTTGTCTCACTGTGAGACAAAAACAAACTACATTTTCTTTTTACATATTCTGAATTTATTTAAAGTGTGCAGAGCTTCTTTCAATTGAACTTAAAGAACACCTACACCAAATTCCAATTATTTTACTGAATCATTCTGGTCACAACTACGATGATATTTTTACTAAATATATCTACCAGGTTAGAGATTCAGGCTATTTTATATATAGAAGACAGCTTGTTTTTTTCATCTCAAGAAATCTTTGAGATTATCTAGTTTCTTGTTCTCAATGTGTGCAGGGTCCACAAATATTAATTGGTTGATATATTTCATCCTTATTCCATTCATTCAAATTGCTTTTTACCACTGCCTTCCTTTACATTTTTCAAGCCTTCAAATGCGTTCCCTTCATCAGACCTTCACAGGCTTGTTTCTTCTGACTGGAATTCTCCCTCCAAATTCCTTTTCACACTCATATCTTATCTGCAGGACCCTGCTCCATTATTCTACATTGTGTGATTGGTATTTTTCCTTCATAATGCTCCTTGTCATTTTCAGTTCCTTTTCTTTTGTATTTGCTTGCTTAGCTTTTCGCTGTCTCACCACGCCCACTCTAAGTTTCCTGTCAGTTAAGCCAATGCCTGGCTAGTTCATATCCTTATGTCCAAAATCGTGCACAGTACAATAAATGTTGCTGCACAATATGGTGACTATAGTTAATAGCAATGTATTGTATTCTTGAAAATTGTTGAGAGTATATTTTAAGTAGTCTCACTCCAGAAATGCTAAGTATATGAGTTAATGCATACGTTAATTAGCTCAATTTAGACATTCTACAACTTACACATCATTCAAATCATGTGATACATAATATGTACAATGTTTGTCAATTAAAAACTAAATTTAAAAAATAATTGCTAAAACGAAGGACTGAATAAATGAATGAGTAAATAAACAAATATCAACTTTGCCATCAAATTACTGGATAAGAATTAATCGAATATACTCCAATAGAAATAGAAGATGCCTAAGGAAGAGTTTGTTAAATGATTATTTTCAACCTTTCTGACATCAGTCATGTAACTGACTACATTAAAGATGGTAATACCTGGCAAAGGGGTTGCCTCTTTTCTCTTTACACACCAAGGGCAAACATTCCTAAGCTATTCATAAGCGATTTTGTTACTAAACTTAGATTTCAACTAGAGCCCCTGTCAAAGCAGAACACTAGGCAGTCACTTTCAATGAGTCTGAGAAACCTACTTGCCACATTTGTTCTATTGGTTATTACTTCATATTTAGGCTTTAAAAAATTTAGTATGATGCTCAACTGTAATGTAGACATGAGATCTTTTCACCTGAATGTTTTTGATAATAGTACAAATGAAGTATATTTAGATATTTATTTATTTATTTTAATTTAATTTTTTTTTTTTTTTTTTTTTTTTGAGACAGAGTTTTGCTGTTGTCGCCTAGGCTGGAGTGCAGTGGCACGATGTCGGCTTACTACAGCCTCCATTTCCTGAGTTCAAGCAATTCTCCTGCCTCAGCCTCCCGAATAGCTGGGATTACAGGCACGTGCCACCACACCTGGCTAATTTTTGTATTTTTAGTAGAGACGGGGTTTCACCACGTGGGCCAGACTGGTCTCAAACTCCTGACCTCAGGTGATCTGCCCTCCTTGACCTTCCAAAGTACTGGGATTACAGGTGTGAGCTACTGCACCCGGCATCAGATATTTATTGAATGAGTAACAGTGAGTTTCAGAAACACGTAAATTCTTAGCTATTTATTTATTCTATTCATGTGTACTTTCTGTTTTGGGGTGGAAGGACAGTAAACTAATGCAGGCAATTTTAAACTAATTTTAGAATGTTAAAAATTATAGTAACCTGAATCTGCTTATGAAACACATATGGAAATATGCAATCAGACTGAATTATAAATCTACGGTACTTCACTCTAAGACCACTAATTTTTGAATAAGCAAAAATATTGAGGAGATATTTTCCTTTAGGGCCTTTACTTTCCCTTTATAAACAACCAAATATAGTAAGATCTGTGCTTCCTCCTCTTTCCAGATTTCTAGTAGAATCTGAGGGAAGAACTTTCTAGACTCCAGCTTTCTAAGAGTAGTACTGCATTTGTCATGCCATGTTTCCCATTAAAACATTTTCTTCTGGAGTACTGCACTCTTTTCCTGACAGTTTATTGCTTCTTTAAATAATGCTCTTTGGCAGTGTGATCCAATCCTAGTAGATTATTTAATCGGTTTTTAAAGTTTTCTATTTCTACATATTATTTTGTTTCTCGCTGTTAAATATAGCCTATGTACAAAAGATTGTATATAACATTACCCTGCAGTATTTAATATTAATAATATACAATAAGAAATAAATTAGTTCTCACATATTCTGTTCTCAGATTCATAAACACAAAATTACTAAATGTTTGAAAACCCCTATGGGTTCTTGCCTCAGTTCCAGTTACCACTATTCAGTATTTATGCTCATTGATGCTCTGCCTCCTTTATAATTTTACTACATTTGGTTTCGTAAAACAACATAATCCTTAATCAACTTAATCAAGGTACAATTTACAAATAAGAAAAGGATATCAGTTCAATTTTATACTTTGTTGAGTTTTTATTAATACATTAAGTATATTGCTATGTAACTATCAGGAAAATGCAGATGTAGAATTTATCCATAACCAGTTCCTTGGAGTCACATCTGGACTACCATATGCATGGACTAATTTGGTATAGTATCTTCCATGTCTGGCTCCTTTCGCTTTACAAGACACTTCTGAGATTCATCCATGTTGAGTTTGTCAGTAGCTTGTTTTTTTTCTTTTCTCTTTCTTTCTTTTTTTTTTTTTTTTTTGTGACGGAGTCTCGCTCTGTCACCCAGGCTGGAGTGCAGTGGTGCTATCTTGGCTCACTGCCAGCTCCACCTCCCTAATTCACACCATTCTCCTGCCTCAGCCTCCCGAGTAGCTGGGACTACAGGCGCCTGCCACCACACCTGGCTAATTTTTTGTATTTTAGTAGAGACAGGGTTTCACCATGTTGGCCAGGATGGTCTCAATCTCCTGACCTCGTGATCCGCCCGCCTCAGCCTCCCAAAGTGCTGGGATTACAGGTGTGAGCCAACGCGCCCAGTCGGGTAGCTCATTTTTTAAATTGCTCACTAGAATTCCATTGTATGGATATACTACAATTCATTTTTCCATTTTTCCATTGATAAGTTGATAGATACTTTATTTGTTTCAAGTGTTTAGCTAGTACAAATAAAGATGCTATAAACATTTGCATACTTTTTTTGTGTGGACATATATTTTTCTCCCTCTTGGGCAAATACCTGGATTTGCTGAATAATTTGGTAAATATATGATTAAATTCATTGAGAATGGCAAAATTGTTTTCCAAAGTGACTGTATCATTGGCATTCTCACTGTATGTTTCAGTTTCTCCAAATTCTTGCCAACACTTAGTACAGGCTGAGGAGGTAGCTTTGTTTGTTTGTTTTTTTACAATTCTAGTGAGTTTGTGTTGTTTTGTGGTGGTATCTAATTGAGGTTTTAATTTATGTTTTACCAACTGGTAACGCTGTTGAGAATTTTTAATAATAATATTTAGGTAGAATTCATATTTTTTTTAAAATTTCAAATCTTTTGCACATTTTATTGTTAGTTATGTTGTTTGCTTTTTTATTACTGATTTTTAAGAGGTCTTTATATACTCTAGAAACAAGTTTTTATCAGCTATGTGTTCTGTAAATATTTCCCCTTAGTCTTTTTGTATTTAAAATAATACCTTACAGAAAGCAGAAGTTTTTACTTTCAAGAAAGTCTTATTACCTTTTAAAATCTTTTATGGTTAGCGTAGTTTAGCAATATTTGCTTTATTCAAAGTAAAAAGTCCAAAGTCCGAAGATATTAGTTTTATCTTTTTAGAATTCATTGGTATACCCTTCTTAGCCTGGTGAGATTTTGGTTGTTGTTGTTTGTGTGTGTTTGTAGGTGTGTGTGTTGTAGAAAGGTTTATAACAAGAAGTTCATCTCATTAATGGATTTCATATATTATCAAATTGAATGTACAATTTTGTAATACTATTTTCTTAATAATTTTAGAATTTTTGCTGAAGTTGTAGTGATGTCTCCTCTTTCATTCCTGATAGTTTGTTGTCTCTTTTTTTTCCTCTGTCAGTCTGGCTAGAGGTTTATCAATTTCACTGAATCTCCAACATATTCAGCCTTTCGTTTCATTGACTTTTTTGTTCTGTTTTCTGTTTTCAGTTGTGTCAATTTCTGTACTTCATTATTCCCTTTCTTCTGCTTACTTTGGTTTTAATATGCTCTAGTTTGATATTTTCCTAGTTTCTTACAGTGGAAGCCTCCATCGTTGCTTTTAGACAGCTCTCCTTTTTAAATAAAAGAATCATGTTTTGTGCTGAATTGTGTCTCCCTCCTCCCAAAATTCATAGGTTAAAGTCCTAACCCCCAGTATTTCAGAATGTGACTGTATTTGGAGATAGAGCTTTTTAATTGGAAATTAAGGGAAAATGAGGTAATACAGATGATCCCTAATCTCCTGTGACTGGTGTACTAATAAGAAGAGGAAATTAGGACATAGACATGCACAGAGGGAAAATCACGTGAAAATGAAGATGGCCACGTACAAGCAAAGGCAAGAGACCTGAGAACAAACCAGCTCCACTGAAAACCTTAATCTCAGATTTTTAGCCTCCAGAACTGTAAGAAAACATCTGTGATTTAAGCCACCCAATATGTTGTAGTCGTTACAGCAGCCCTAGCAAAGTAATACACATAGTTTTAACTGCCTTTGCCACATTTTCTTCGACTTTTAAGTTTATTTTAAGTTCAGGGGTACATGTGCAGGATATGCAGGTTTGTTACATAAGTAAACTTGTGCCATGGTGGTATGCTGCACAGACCATCCCATCACCCAGGTATGAAGCCCAGCATCCACTAGCCATTCTTCCTGATCCTCTCCCTCCTCCCACCCACACCCCTCCAACAGGCCTCAGTATGTGTTGTTTCCTGCAATGCGTCCATGTGTCCTCGTCATTTAGCTCCCACTTACAGGTACTTAGAGAACATGTGGTATTTGGTTTTCTGTTCCTGCATTACTTTGCTAAGGATAATGGCCTCTAGCTCCATCCATGGCTCTGCAAAGGACATTATCCCTTCTCCTTTTAATGGCTGCATAGTATTCCATGGTGTATATGTACCACATTTTCTTTATCCAGTCTATCATTGCTGGGCATTTAGGTTGATTGCATGTCTTTACTATTGTGAATAGTGCTGCAATGAACATATGTGCACATGTGTCTTTATAATAGAACAGTTTATATTCCTTTGGGTATATACCCATTAATGGTACTTCTGGGTCAACTGGTATAATATCTCTGTTTCCAGGTCTTTGGGGAATTGCCACACTGTCTTCTACAATGGTTGAATTAATTTATATTCCCACCAACAGTGTAAAAGCATTCATTTTTCTCCACAACCTCTCCAGTATGTTATTTTTTGACTTTGTAATAATAGCCATTCTGACTGGTGTGAGATGGTATCTCATTGTGGTTTTGATGTCCATTTCTCTAATGATCAGTAAGGATGAGCTTTTCTTCATAGGTTTGTTGGCTACATGATGTCTTCTTTTGAGAAGTGTCTGTTCATGTCCTTTGCCCACTTTTTATTTTTAGATGGAGTCTTGCTCTGCTGCCCACGCTGGAGTGCAGTGGCATGATCTTGGCTCACTTCAACCTCTGCCTCCCGAGTTCAAGCGAATCTCCTGCCTCAGCCTCCCTAGCAGCTGGGACTACAGGCACACGCCACCACGACCAGTTAGTTTTTGTATTTTGGTAGAGATGGAGTTTCAGCTCTACTTGGCCAGGCTGCTCTTGAACTCCTGACCTGGTGATTCACCCACCTCGGCCTCCCAAAGTGCTGGGATTACAGGTGTGAGCCACCGAGCCTGACTTTTTTTTTTTTTTTCTTGAGACGGAGTCTTGCTCTGTTGCCCAGCCTGGAGTCAATGGCACCATCTCAGCTCACTGCAACCTCCGCCTCCTGGGTTTCAGCAATTCTCCCACCTCAACCTCCCAAGTAGCTGGGACTACAGATGTGCACCACCATGCCTGGCTAATTTTTGTATTTTTAGTAGAGACAGGTTTCACCATATTGGCCCGGCTGGTCTCAAACTCCTGACCTCGTGATCCGCCCTCCTTGGCCTCCCAAAGTGCTTGGATTATAGGCCTGAGCCACCGCATCTGGCCCCTTTACTCACTTTTTAATGGGGTTTTTTTCTTTTTGTAAATTTAAGTTTCTTATAGATACTGGATATTAGACCTTTGTCAGATGCACAGATTACAAACTTTTTCTCCCATTCTGTAGGTTGTCTGTTTACTCTGTTGATAGTTTCTTTTGCTGTGCAGAAGCTCTTTATTTTAATTAGATCCCATTTGTTAATTTTTGCTTTCTCTGCAACATTTTGATATAGTGTGTTTTATTTAAGGTTTTTTCTCTTGTAATTAATTATATTATACATGGTTTCTCGGATTGTTTAATTTTTATAGATTATCATATCTTTCTTCCATTTAAACTTTTCAGTTTTTTGCTTTGTTTTAATTTTAGTTTTTTGTTTGTTTACTTTTGGTGTGATTAAGAAAGACATTTTGGCCGGGCGCCGTGGCTCATGCCTGTAATCCCAGCACTTTGGGAGGCCAAGGTGGGCAGATCACCTGAGGTCAGGAGTTAGAGACCAGCCCAGCCAACATGGTGAAACCCCATCTCTACTAAAAATACAAAAGTTAGCCAGGCATGGTGACCTGCGCCTATAATCCCAACTGCTCAGGAGGCTGAGGCAGGAGAATTGCTTGAACCTGGGAGGCGGAGGTTGCAGTGAGCGGAGATCACACCACTGCACTCCAGCTTCAGCCACAAGAGTGAAATTTGTCTTTAAAAAAAAAAAAAAAAAAAAAAAAGACATCTTATGCCTTGCCTTTTAGTTCAAAATATGATTTATCTTTGTCAATATTTAATGTTTACTTGATATGCTATGTATTCTGCTATTGATAGGTCTGGTGTTCTAAACTGTCAATTAGGTCAAATTGACTAATATTTTATGCAAGTTTTTTCTATCATTATTTAATTTGTGACTATATGTTCTACCATCACTGGGAAAAAAGAATTGAAATCTCAGAGTGTAATTGTTAGTGTATTTCTCTTATTAGTTATTTCAATTTGTTTCATGTTTTTTATTCTGATACTAGGTGCATACACCTGTGAGACAGTTATAACTTTTTGATGAATTGACCTCATTGTCATTTTAATAAGTCCTGCTTTACTTTTGTTAATTTTTATTTTTGCTTGAATCTCACTTCTCTGATATTATTATAGCATTTCCAGCTTTCTTTTGATTTCTTGTTTTATAGTGTATCTTTTCCAGGCTTTCACTTTTAATAAATATTGCCTTTATATTTAAAGCATGTCTTTGTATAAACTTTTATATAGTTTAGTCTTACTTTTTCATCCAATGTAAAACTTGCTGTCTTTTATTTGGAATATCTAGATCTTTTGCACTTAATGAAATTCTTGATATGGTTGTCTTAAAATCTACCATTGTGTTATTTCTTTTCTATTTGTATAATTTTTCTTTCTACCTTTTCCCTCTTTTTCTTCTTTCTTTTGTATCATGTTTTTATCGTTACACTTTATCTCCATTATTCCTTCATTAACTGCACTTCCTTTTATAATTTTAGTCATTGCTTTAGGTTTAACAAGATAAAGTTGTTGCTTATAGTTTATCTCAACCATCATCATATTCCTTCACATAAAATGTAAGCGCTTTCAACAATCTACTTGCATCTGTCATATTCTTTGTGCTTTTTTGTTATATAATTTACTTCTACATGTTATAAAACCCAAAATACATCATTGGCATTTTTTAAACAGTTAAATATATTTCATAGAGATTAAAAGATTTGTGTGTCGTGTGTGTGTGTGTGTGTGTGTGTGTGTGTGTTACAAAATGTGTTTCCAACCTATTTATCATTAGTGGTCCACTTCATTTATTTCTGTGGATTCAAATTTTAATCTGGTATTATTTTCTTTTGTCTGAAGAATTTCCTGTAACATTTCTTGTGGTTTAATTATCTGGTGATGAATTCTCAATTTATAATTTCTGAAAAAGACTTCGTTATGTTGTTACTTTTGAAAGATAGTTTGCAAAGATGGAATTCTAGTCTGACAGTTGTCAACTTCCATCCTTCCCAGAATATTAAAAGATGTTACTCCCTTATCTTTAAGCAAACATGGTTTCTGGCAACAAGTTTTTCTGTTTATCTGTTTGATTGTTTTGTTTTGTTTTCATATGTGTCTCTTTCTTTGGATGGTCTTAAGATTTTTCTCTTTATCATTGGTATGTAGGAATTTGATTTTGATATGCCTTTAGATGATTTTATTTTTTCTTATTCTGTTAGAATTTTTATGAGATTCTTGGATCTGTGGTTTTATAATTTTTATCAAATGTGGAGTAATTTTGGTTGTAATTTCTTCAAATATTTTGCTGTCTCTCATTCCTCCTCGTGGGACTCCAGTTATATATTCACAGACACACACACACACACACACACACACACACACACACACACACACACTTTAGTTTTGTCCCCATGGTGTTCAGAATAATGCCTCCCCATCCCAAGAACACATCTTAGTGCCCAGAACCTGCGACTGACTATGGTATCTTACATGGCATGAGGGACTTTGCAAATATAATTGTAAGGTATGACATC
Organism: Hylobates moloch; assembly: GCF_009828535.3. Taxonomy (NCBI): domain Eukaryota; kingdom Metazoa; phylum Chordata; class Mammalia; order Primates; family Hylobatidae; genus Hylobates; species Hylobates moloch. The sequence goes on from NW_026652299.1 coordinate 5,450,534, forward strand.
AACTCACTGTTGTTGGCTTAAAAATAGAAGAAAGAAGCCATATGCCAAGGAGAGGGGATAGCCTTTAGAAACTGGAAAAGGCAGGGATTGTACCCTGGAGCCTTCAGAAGGAATGTAGCCTGCCTGAACATTGACCATAGCCCATTGAGTTCTGTGTAGACCTTCTAACCACAGAACTGCAAAATAATAAATTTGTGTTGGTTAATTCACATTTCTGGTAATTTTTACAGTGGCAATAGAAAACTAATACAGTCCCATAGATTACTGATACTCTATTATTTTATAGTGTTTACTTTTCTCTTTGCTTCATTTTGAACACTTTCTATTCCTATGGTAATTTCAAATTTGCTTTTTTTCCTCCTGCCGTATCTAATCACCTGTTAATCCTATTGAATATATTTTCCATGTTGTATATTTATTTTTATCTCTACAAGTTCCAGTGGAGTGTTTTGTACCTTCATTCTCTGTCTTCATTACATCCATGTGGTCCTTTTTATCCTATTCTAAACTTCATGAAAGTTGTTTTAAGATTTTTGTCTTCTAATCCTATCGTCTCCCTAATCTCTATAGCTATTTCTATTAATTATTTTTTCCTACTGATTTGTATGTCTGGGATATTTTTTGCATGCCAGGCATTCTGAAATTTATGTTGCTGAGTGCTGAATTTTGTAATAGTCTCTTAAAGAATGTTAGGCTAGGCCAGGCATGGTGGCTCACACCTGTAATCCCAGCACTTTGGGAGGCCGAGGTGGGCAGATCACAAGGTCAGCAGATCGAGACCATCCTGGATAACACTGTGAAACCCTGTCTGTACTTAAAAAAATACAAAAAATTAGCTGGGCGTGGTGGCGGGCACCTGTAGTCCCAGCTACTTGGGAGGCTGAGGCAGAAGAATGACGTGAACCCGGGAGGCGGAGCTTGCAGAGAGCTGAGATCACACCACTGCACTCCAGCCTGGTCAACAGAGCGAGACTCCATCTCAAAAAAAAAAAAAGAAAAAGAAAAAAAAGAAAAGAATGTTAGGCTATTCTGGCATGCAGGTAAGTAAGTAGGTAGACCAATTTGAATTTTTTGAGGCTTATTTTTGAAATTTGTTAGGGAAAGAGCAATGTAGCATTTATTCTGATGCTAATTTAGCCACTAATAGAAATCCCTTCTGAGAATTCTGACCAAAGTTTTTATTATTACTATTTCAGAGACAAAGTCTTGCTCTATCACCCAGGCTGTAGTGGTGCAATCATAGCTCACTGTAACCTCAGTAACCTCAAATCCTGGGCTCAAGTGATCCTTCTGCCTCAGCCTCTTGAGTAGCTGGGACTACAAACACATGCCACCATTCATGGATAATTTTTTTAATTTTTATTTTTTGTAGAGATGGGATCTTGTTGCATTGCCCAAGCTGGTCCCGAACTCCTGGCTTCAGGCGTTTCTCCCACCTTGGCCTCCCAATGTGCTGGAAGTAGATACACGAGCCACTTTGCCTGGACTGATTATTTATTTATTTATGTTATGAGGTTGCTCTGGTAGCGATAACTTCAACTACTCCTAGCCTTTCATTGATGCTAGGAATCATTATTTCTACCCTCTTCCTGTGGAGTTTGTCTATGAATGACTCCATCAGTGACATGGCCAAAGGCACTCAGTGGGACTCTTCTGAAGATCTTGGGAGTTTTCTTCTCTTTGGTACCATCATTTTCAATATTCTTCTCTACAACTGTCTCAGCTTTCCTGAACTCCTACAAGTTTTCTCACCTCAGTGTAACCTCCAGGCTCTTGTTTTATTTTTTTCTCCCTGGCATGTGGCCTGGAAACTGAATCCTGGTAGTAAACTGGCCAACTGTATGGCTCATCTTGTTTGCTTTCTTTCTCATAGGAATCACAGTTCTGTGCAGCATGTTGTCAAATATCTGTAAACAGTTCCATCTATTTTATGCTGTTTTTACTGTTATTTTTATGATGGAATGGAAATTTCTATTGCAGATAATAATTCATGGACAGAAGTAGAAATCTATTTATATTGTGTCTTTTATTTTGAACTTTAAGTAAATAGAATCATATGTGTTCTGTTATTTCTTTTTGCTCAATATTATATTTAGAGATTCACACATGTTCCTGTATATAACTATTCTTCATTTACTTCCCTACTCTACAGTATTCAACTGTATGAATATATCAACAGTTATTCATTATTCTATTGGTGGGATTTTACCCCCCATATTTTGCTGTTTCAAAAATGCTGCTGTGGACATTCTGAAACATTTCTCCTAGCACTCTAAGCAAGAGTTTCTATATGCATTGTATTAATTCATTCTCACATTATTACAAAGACACACCCGAGACTAGGTAATTTATAAAGAAAAGGATGTTTAGCTCTTAGTTCTGCAAGCTGTATAGGAAGCATGATGCTGGCATCTGCTTAGAGGAGGCCTCAGGAAACTTACAATCATGGCACAAGGCAAAATGGGAGCACCCATGTCATACAGACAGAGTAGGAGCAAGAGAGCAAGGGGGGAGCTGCTACACACTTTTAAATGACCAGATCTCAGAGAGCTCATTCACTCTCAAAGGGGCAGTACCAAGAGGGATGGTGCTAAACCATTCATGAGAACCTGTCCCTATGATCCAATCACCTCCTACCAGGCCCCAGCTCCAACGTTATATGTGTGTGTCTCTATACATGTATGCCAACAGCCAGTAGGAGGGAGGCCAAGTTCAAGAAAGAGAAACTCCTTTCTTTCACATCACTGCTCAAATGCTACACAGACACTTCTGATTATATCTTATTATATATATAAAAAAAAAAACTTGGTTAAGTGTGGCTGGGAAATATTATTTTAATACAGAAAGCCACATGACAACTAAAAATTATACATTCTATTACTAAAGAAGGAAGGGAAAATAGTAGAAAGCCAACAGTTTCTGCCCCTTTATTATTTATTTAATTAAATTACTTAAATGTTGGAGAACTATTACACTTTAGAAATAGCAACAGGCCAGTAACTGCTGGAAACAGGTCTGTAAATGCAAGCTTCCCTTGCTCCATGTCTAGGTAACTGGGCAGCCAGTGAAATCTGCACCAACCCCCAGAGCTCCTCAGCAAAATTAAACAACTTTCTTGATAACACATACCTGAGTGACTGCCTTCTCTTCCCTGTATCGCTTTTTTCCTCTCCTACCTGGGTTTCCTGGGACCATCTCACAAATAAACTGTTCTCTGTCTCTTTATAGGAGAGGAAAAAAGCGATTAAAGGAAATATATGTAATCATTAAAAATATGATATATATGATATATATAATATAAAAAATATATAAATATATATTATGTGTTTGCGTGTGTGTGTGTGTGTGTGTGTGTAGGTACATATGCATCAGCTATTTAGAATATATATATTCAGAGAGACAGAGAATGGCATATAGATTTATATTTACACATATAATTTCTGTAACAGATACATATAAATTAAATATATATTATAAAAATCATATATATGATTTTTATGGAAAAATAATCTTTAAAACTTAATTTTATAAAAATGAAGAGCAAACTTTCAGGATCACTAATAAGTATTCTATATCATATAGCAGACTTAAAGAAATCCTCTTTCTGTACTCTCAGTTCATATCTTTTCAGACAGATTCATTATTATTTTTACATAGGTCAGCTATAGACCCATCTCAGTGGATTCCTAGTGGATATTTAATTTCTTAGTAAAGTACTCAAAACAAAAGGACATTGACATCCAGAGAGTATTTCAGTAATCATGGCCAGAGTGATGCTGGTGTTTTATAGCAAAGAACATTCTGCTTATTAATGTACTTATAGCAAAAAACAACCGTCTCATAACATGGGCATGTTTCGTGGCTCACTGGCTTCTCCTGTGGCTTTGTTAAACACAGGAATCTTAAATGGGCTTATCGACTTTTTCCAATCCACATCAGCATATCTCTCTTCTAAATAGCTGGTAGTAGAGGCTGCTGTATTCCATTGTTAGCAACACTTACTAAAATCAGTAATAGAACAGTGGGAGTAAAATCACAGAGGGGTATAAAAGCTAGCACACTAAAATATTAAAGTCCAACTGTGAAAGCTTTCCATGATATTTTTTCCATATCAAAATGTGTTTTAAACACTTTTTGAGTATTATTATAATTAACTATAGCAGCTTTGTAAGCAGTTCCTTTTGTAAGAGAAAAACCTACCATCACTTAGAGGTTACTAGTTTTTGACATTGAGCTCTTAAGTGGGTAATTATATTTATTGAGAGGTGATGCTCACTTGACCACTTGGTGTTTTGTTTTGGGCCAAGGGGAAACAAGGCAGGTGAAGTGTTTTTATTTACAATGTAACAGATATTGCTATTGTGACTCCATTTCTCAGGCATAGTTGGTTAACTAAATGTTTTTTTTTTTTTCCAGAAACTGAAATGTTCCTCTCTTCCCTGTTCTTGGGAAATTAAAAGCTTCTACCTTAGAGAAATGAGTGATACATTATCCACTCGCTCTAAATTGAACCCATTTGGAGCTATTTGCATCTTGTAGAAACCTACAGCTGAGTGCTCTGCTTAGAGGTGTAATGAGTGGTTGTCACAACACACTGGAGGTGGCCCCATAACAAAATGATCCCCTGTCAATCCCCTCACAGGAAATGCTTTGGCAACCTGTAATTCCGCCTCAGTATTAACATCCTGCCTGGGTTTTGTTAAATGGCACTTTCTAGGAAGTAGATCTGGGGAACTTATGTTTAATAATGTTTTAAGAGGAATATGTGATGGAAGTTTTAGAAAGCATCACATGGGGTTAACAGTGATTTGTCATTTGTTTCTAATTAAAGGACCTAATCTCTTATCATTGAAACAGTCTCTTTTTTTATACTAAAGGCACAGATGTGAATGGAAACATATTAATGAGATGTCATACTACATAGTCATTTAGTGTTTTGTTTAACTTAAACATAGCAGAAAATGTGTGTCTAAGTAGACACATGTAATGACATCCTGATAGAATTATAATTTCCTGCATTTGCATAATCTTCAGTAAAATTCACACTAGGTTCACCTTGCATTGCTAATTTCATTTCCCAAATCTGCATTTTTAGAAAATTAAAGAGAAGTCAGACCCAAAGTATTATGGGAAGAGAAAGGATTTATTGTTAGTTCCTTCACATTAAACCTGGAATCGTAATTTAAATATTTGAGTGCCAGGTGTTCTAAAAAGTGACAGGTGTTCTAAAAAGTGACAGGAAGTGTTCAAACCGACAGAAAGTTTTGCATTTTCTGAAGCTATTTAAAATACTCCAGGCTAAATCATCTTAAGAGCTTGGCAGATCTTTGGTCCTAGACAGAGCAGAACTGTGAGTTGTGGGCCTGAAAAATCATATTTGATCAGGTGCCCTGGTGTGCCAAGTTCTAGGATTCCATGAGATATGACTTGCAAGAGTCAGTCAGGTAATTGGGCAATGAGAGAAGCAGCAGGAGCAGCCCTATTTAACTGCCCCCTGACGTGTGCCACGTGACTCTCCATTAGCCCAGCAAGAGGGCTCTGGATGCAGGTTAAAACCACGTGATCTCCAAATAGTTGGGGGATGTGGAAAGACAAGAAATTAAACGTCTACCTCAGATTATTGGTGTGGTTGCCAGTAGGAAAGCCTAATTATTCCAAGGACTTTTTAAAAGATATTTCAAAAAATATTTTCCAAGCTCTGTCTATGGAATACTGTGTTTCCAAGATCTCATTCATTTAATTAAAAAAAAATTTTTTTTGAACATTACAATGAGCTAGACATTGCTAGGGAGAAACTGATGAGTGTTCCTGCTCTCACACGTGACAAAAACACATTTTTTTTTTTACATGGATAAGTTATTCTGTACTAATACAAATGTTCACAAATCCTATTGTTCCTTGAATTGCCCTTAAGCTCACACCTAAGGTCTAAACATCACAGCAGCTTTAATGGTCTCACCTGGCTACACGCTGGCACTTACCATGCCCAGTTAGACACAAAATAAACTGCTAGATTAAAGGGGGATGGATTTCACAATTTTACAATGCAAGCTATAAAGAAAGTGTTGATTATAGTTGGTTGATTTCATAAACTGTGATAGCCAACAAAGATAATTCAAGTATTCAAATAAACAGTTCTCAAGTTTCTTTATATAGCAATAATACATATTAATAGAACATTTATGTCAATGTATAAACCTTTGGGCCACATCATAAGAGATCCCAATTCAAAAGTTTTGAATCCTGGCTGGAATTCAGCATTTTTCAGTCACCAAAGAGTATTAGGAGTTAGCATGAGATCAACCTTGAAATACTCTGGTTTGGTTGTCAACTTTTGTATTAAGATTCTTTGATGTGGACTCACTGTAAAGTGTATTAATAATTATCAACAAAGATGGCTTATTTATATATACAAGATTTTGAGCTAGAATATTATTTTTTATGTATGTAATAATTCATTAAGGATCACATTTATATCTGTAATTTCCAGAAGGCAAACAACTTTTTGGTGATTTTCTTAGGCATTTGACCATTTTATTTCCTAGTAAGCAAGCCTAGCACACATGCTATTGATATGGGAGTGGGGAAAGGGGAGTGCTTGGAGGAGAAGGGCGGGTCCCTAGCTAGCACTCCACCCCCGGGCCTGTGCCCACGGACCTAGGTGAGGACTCGAACGTTGCATTTTCCAAGACTGCCACGCCCCCATCCTGTGCCTATAAAAACCCAGGGACCCTAGCAGGCGGAAACGCAGGTCGCTGGATGTCAAGAGGAACACAGCAGCGAAAGAACACACAAGCGTCTGGATGTTGAGAGGCACACACCGTGGAAGGACACACGGGCAGACACCAGCAGACGCCACCAGGCCATCGACCGGTGGTACAACATGGAGTTCCACCGAGGGTGGACCAAGGAGACCCCAGCTGCTGAGCGGCCTGACTCCATGTAAAACCACCTTCCCACTCTATCCGTCTTCTGGCTTGGCCCATCCATCTGCTGAGCGTTGCTTCCACTCAAAACCTTGCACTCATTCTCCAAGCCCACGTGTGATCTGATTTTTCTGGTACAGTAAGGCAGGAACCCAGGATACAGGAAAGCCCTCTGTCCTCGCAATAAGTCAGAGGGTCTAATTGGGCTGGTTAACACAAGCCGCCAGTGGAGGGGTAAACTGAAAGCGCACACTGTAACACACGCCCACTGGGGCGTCAGCTGTAAACATTCACCCCTAGATGCTGCTGTGGGGTTGGAGCCCCACGGCCTGCCTCTCCGCATGCGCCCCCTAGAGGTCTGAGCAGCAGGGACACTGAAGCACACCACTTCCCCATGGCAGCCCCGCAAGGGGAATAAGGGAACTTTGCCCGTTTCACTATCTTTATGGGACAAAGGTGCTTTTCAGAAAAGAATTAACTTGAAAAGCAAAAGCAATGTTTTGTGGCTGACAAATGTAGATTTTCTTGATCCCTATGAATTTATTTATTTAGTCTTTAAATTTTTAATAAAAGCCAATGATATCTTAGGTACCCTTGTGGGAACATTATATTTTTAAATTTATTTTTATTATAATTTTTTATTTAAAACTGTTATTGAGATAATTCACAGACAGTGGTACAAAATTACACAGAGAGTTTCTGAATATACTGTATCCAATTTCCCCCAGTGGTAACATCTTACGAAATCATATTAATACAGGGCAACCAGGATGTTTGTGTTGGTATAACCCACTGGTTTTATTCAGATTTCCCCAGTTTCACCTGTATTCATTCTTTTGTGTGTGTCATCGTGTTTTTTATTAGCATCCTATTGTTTTTGTTTTGTTTTTTGCTTTTGATCTTCTCCTACTTTTCTCCCTTCTTTATTAAAATTAGAGAAGAGTATATAAACTAACTTAGCAGAACACATGAGTACCCACTACACAGATCTAATAACAAGGTGAAATTCCCTTCCCCTCAGAAGTATGTAGCATTTAATATTCAACATTTTTAATACTTCACTACATATACAGTTAGAAATAAGAAATATTTGTTAAGATTTTACTGGTATCAAATTCTAAATAAATGGTCTCATAAAGTATATTCACTTTGCACTTTCCTTTTCACTTAACTTTATGTTTGATATTTATCAATTTCAATATCTATAACTTTAAATCATACTTTGTAGCCGCTCTCTAATATTCTGTAGGTAAAAGCATAACTTACTGTATTTGCCTTGGGTTGAACATGGAGGTTATTTCCATGATTACAACTGAGTCTTCAATGGATATTCTTAATGTGAGAAAGTTGCTTTGGGATGTATAACTAGATGTGTACTTGTCAGATAATAAGATAGGCACATCTACAACTTCCCTAAATATTGGCAAATAGTTCTCTATATGGTGTGCATTTACACTCGATAGAAATGTGCTAGAGTTACTATTTGTCCTCATTATTTGCATTGTCTGATTTTTAAATCCTTTGCCAACCTGGTGGGCTCAGTACTTATGTATTAGAAAATGACAATTCCCATATTTATAAAATGAAGAGAATAATAATACCGAACTCACAAGTTGTGGTTAGATTTAAATGTGATAATCCATATGAAAGCACTTAGCATACTATCTGGCACTCAGTAGAAATTCAAGTGTTTCACCACAAAATGTGAAACGTGCAGTGTCCTGATTTTAAATGGGATTGATCAAGATGTCTTCTTAGGTGAAATCATTGATGGTGCTTGATTACAACTCCTGTCATTTGGGGTAGATGGTTTAGCATGACAGCAGGCTCATGAAATATGACACTGACTGTGTTCTCTGATCCTAAGAAAACAGTATTCCTCCTAGCCCCAGTAAATACTATGACGGAGTCCTGTGACCTAGCCCTACCTTGGAAGGCATAAGACATTCAGGATAATGAAAGTGCAAAGACCCTGGGAGCAACTGGAAGGGAGGTGGTGCTCTAATAGGATACAGTAGGCAGATGGTCGGAAAGACCAGTTAAGATGTTATCATGAGATTCCAGAATTTTCCTATTTCCTATGAACAGGCCTAGGACTCAATTTCTGAGGGTACATTAGATTTTACCTACAGCCACATATATAGCTATACAGAATTGGCTTTATCATCCTTAGGAGAGTGGATGTCCATTGAAGAGAGAAACTAACTTTTAGCAGAATGACTGACTGCGAACATGAGGTTGGTGAACAGGGTGTGACTATTTAATTGTGGCTCAAACTATCCAAATGATTAGGAGTCTAGTGTATGTTTTGCTAAAAAAATTAGATGACTTTCTCAGCAAAGGTTTACCTGGAAGTAATGAGCAAAAATGTATGTAGGTGGGTCTGATACCATTGCTGTTAAGAGAAAGCCTTTTAGAATCAGAAGGGCTTGCCATCTGCAACTATGTGATCTTGGAAAAGTTATGTAATCTCCTTTTTCAGTATTTTCACCCCTAAAAGTATAACATGAGTTCATTATAAGGACTAAGTAAAACATCTTATCAAAGCAAAAAAGTTTACCAAACAAATTTTGACATATCTGCTAAAAAATTATCTCCAAAGAGAATGTTTACACTGTACCAGAATTTGGATGAAAAAGTGGTAAATCTATGTTGACATGAAAATGACAAAAACCAGGAGAGAAACCAATTAAACCATAAAAGTTCAGACAAATTTGATTGCATTTGAGAGGCAAAGTATGGCAGAATCGATGAAGTGGAATTTTACGAATTCAGAATTGAAAGACCTCAGAAAAGAATGAGATAGAGGCAGTGTCCTGCCAACTCTCTGCATATCCCCAGGTACACACATCAAGAGGTGATCAGCTGTGTTTCTGGAAGGAAACCAAAAGCACACACCTCTGGGATTCTAAATACACTTTACAGAAGGAGATATTTGTGGAGGTGTGGGTACAGTTGAAGGAATCCACAAGAGGGAACATAAACTGAGGGAGTACTGAAAGACAGAAACCATTACCATTACTAGGTTGGAAACGGCGAAGGAGGGACTAGAGTTTTAAGAGCTTGGGGAGAGCTAAAGCATTGGCCAGGAAAGTCCGACAGGAGCTGTAGCTGCTGTTCCTCCAAATTTCATGTGTATGAAAATCACATTGGGGTATTGTTAAATGGAAGATTCTGATTCTGTTGCTTTGTGGCGGGACCCACATTCTGCAGTTCTAACAAGCCCTCAGGTAATTCCAAAGCTATCTCTCTTTGGACCATCCTGTTAGAAGGAAGGTCATAAAGACACTCAATCACGACCAGGTCCAGGACATCCAAGCAGAGACGCTTCTAGGGAAGAAATACCCGATAGTTTCCTTGTAAATTGCATTCAGAATAGGTGAAATTCAAAGTCCCTTTCCGTTATATACTACTATATCTTAAGACTTATTCAATCAAAACTAAACTTATATTTAGGGAAATAAACAGAACAGAAACCAAAACATGATTTCAAACATGGTCTTAAGAAACATTGCTGATACACAAGTCTCCTGTCTTCAAGTCTCAGTACAATTAGGCTTAGAGCACTTTGGGCGGCCAAGGCGGGCAGATCACCAGGTCAGGAGATCAAGACCATCCTGGCTAACACGGTGAAACCTCGTCTCTACTAAAAATACAAAAAATTAGCTGGGCATGGTGGTGGGCACCTGTAGTCCCAGCTACTCGGGAGTCTGAGGCAGGAGAGTGGCGTGAACCCGGGAGGCCGAACTTGCAGTGAGCCGAGATCATGCCACTGCACTCCAGCCTGGGTGACAGGGTCCGTCTCAAAAAAAAAAAAAAAAAAAAAAAGAAAGAAAAGAATGGAAAATGTGCTCACCAAAATACTGTTGTACCTATTTCTGGATGATAGAACACATGTGATTTTTATTTACTTCTTGTTTATATCTATTTCTTTCATTGTTTTTATAATCAATGTGTAATATAACAAAAACAATAAAAATGTAAAAATGGACAAATACAAAGTACTTGATCATATTTAAATTCCAATGTAGCATTCTGTGTATAGTTCTGTAAATCAATAGATATCTCTAATATTTCAAGAAAATATTTAAAAACATAAATCATTATACCACCCACATGAGAAAAGCCTTCAGTGTGTCATAGTAAAATAAACTTTTGTATCATAAATAAATCATCAAGTTTGAGATTGAAAGCTTCTATATTGCTTCCTAGAGCTGTTGATGAAACAATGCAAAAAAAAAAAAAAAAAAAAAAATGGGTACTTTGGAGACAATGAGCCGCTGGAGAAACAAACAAAATATGTCACTAATTACAGGTGATTCTTTACCTTGTCAGGCAAACGTGGCTATTATATTCATAGGAGGGAGGAGAAAAAATATCATCAACTGTTAAAACAGGCACAAAGAAATAGCCCTTGTCTCCCCAGCTGTGGAATTGTCGTGAGATTCCTCATTTCACTCTCTACTCTTTCCATTCTTTCACTCAAATAAGTCAGCACTTTTTATTGCTTACAGCTGATTTCCAGAACTTCAGCTTCTGCTTTAGCATCACTTCTAAGTTGCCTTACACTTACAAGAACGTTGATACGGTTCTCTTGTTATGCCTACTGTTGAAAAGTAAAGCAGGGAGGGGCAAGGATAATTTTTCATTTCCTCAAAGAATGGTGCAAATATGCCTATTGATTTCCCAGATTTTATATGGGGAAATAAGCATGAGATGAAATCTGAATAATAAGCAAAGATCAGAATGGCATCAGCCTTCTCAATGGAAATCCTTCCCAAGTCCAGAGGGAAAAAAGGTTTTAAACATAGGATCTTATATACAGTCAAACTAGCATTAAATGACAGGGCAAGAAAGAGACATTTCCAGAAATGCAATGGTTTAGAAAACTTCCCTATGCATGCCGTACCAGAAATAAATTCTAAAGGTGATATTCCAGCAATTTAATTCAAAAAAGAAGATATAGAGAAAAAGAGAAAAATTAAGAAAAAACAATAGTAAATACATAGCTATAATTTTTTTGATACACAATGATAAAGTAATACTTTTTTAAAAGTAAAATGCTTTTGAATTAAATATAAGTGATAGTAAATGGGAGAAGACAAATGAAAATATCCTAATGAGATTAAATTTGGGGAAGAAGAGAAATGAAGAAAAGATAGTGAATAATCTAAAGGTTACTCAGTCCTTTGTTACTTCTCTTGAACACTAGATTGGAAGTTCAATTTATGACAATATTAAGAAGAAAAATTAGGACAAGAAAAAGGCAAAGAAAAATGGCACCATCATATTTCTAGGTGATATGATGATTTTCCTAGATAATCTGAGGTAATTAACAGAAAAACAACTAGAAGAAATAAGTCCAAGATACCTGATATGAGATAATATAAAAATTGATAGCTTTCTTATACATCAGGAATGTACACATAGAAAATGTTTAAGAAAAACATGAGTCCATATACAAAGAAATAACAAACCCCAATAGCTAAATATATAAAATATGCAAATTATGTATCAAAATAACTATAAAATACCTTTAAAAATGTAAAAGAAGACTAGAATAAATGAGGAAAATATATTATGTTCCTAGATAAGAAAATTGAGTAGTTTTGTATGTTAATTCTCACTAATATTATTAATCTAAAAAGTGTATATAATACTCCAATTGAAAGTCACAGAATTTTTTGTAGTCTAAAATTTTGACTGAAGTTTCTATAGAAAATACAAAACAATAATAATGACAAAACTATAAATGTGTTTACTAAACACATATGTGGTATGTATTATGTGCCTGGTCTTATTCCAAGTAATTTATGTATGCCAACCCTGTTAATCCTAGTAATAGAATTATGAAGTAAGAATTATTTCCCACTGTATTAGGCATTATAGACACATGGAGGCACATATATGTGAAAACTTTATGACATATTGTAAGAAAAACAATCAAATTCCAATAACATATCTATTTTTAAAAAATAACACCTCCCTATTTATATATGCCCAATATTTGAAAACATAAGCTACATTTGCAAGTTAACAAACACATATATGCATATTATCTTATATCCACTACATATGTAATACAAATACAAACACTGAAGACACACACCTGTATACACACTTTTTTTTGAGACGGAGTTTCGCTTTTGTTGCCCAGGCTGGAGTGCAATGTTGCGTGATTTCGACTCACCTCAACCTCTGCCTCCTGGGTTCAAGCGATTCTCCTGTCTCCTGAGTAGGTGGGATTACAGGCATGTGCCACCATGCCTGGCTAATTTTGTATTTTTAGTAGAGACGCAGTTTCTCCATGTTGATCAGGCTGGTCACGAACTCCTGACCTCAGGTGACCCGCCCGCCTCAGCCTCCCAAAGTGCTGGGAATACAGGTGTGGGCCACCACTCCCGACCCACACTTCTTTTTATGTAAGGTCTGTGCAAAAGTAATTGCGGGTTTTGCCATTCATTACTTGTGCACCAACCTAATATAGGAATGACAGAAAGAGGGAAATTTTGATAGCAAAACTTAAAAATATAAAAATACTATGTCTTCCATTGGACAAAATATTTTGTTTAAATTAAAAATTAGTTTACATCTCCAGATTGGGAAGATTGAGAGTCAATGAATGTACATCCCTTAAGAAAGAATTGAAGGTATATATACCTTCCCAGAGTCTTAAACTACAAACATCATAGGTTTTCAATGAAAACTAAAACCAAAATATGTTTCTATCCTCAGTTTAAATAATCCTAAAATCAAATGTATTTTTCTGTCACTTTTTTGTTTCTATCTTATTGAGATCATAGAAAAACAAATGCTGCTTGTTTCAAGTAATACTTGTCCAGGAGATAGTAATGTGAACCAACTAAACAGCTTGCTTTTCAACATCAACAGTTTGCTCATCAAAACCCATCTCTTAGTGCCTACAATCCAAAGCCCTTAGGTCCATCCTACACAAGCCCTGTCTTCAAGACCTACCTTAATTCATCCAGACTAGGAACTACAACCGTTTAAATACACGTCGTCTGTGTCAAGGTAGTATTCTTTCCTACTGCTCTAGATCTACTAAACTTTGTTCGATCAGCAGGTGTTTCTGGTGGTCTTTGGCAAGTTGATGGTAGGCTCCTAGTCATTGCATCTCCAGGAGGCCTTTGATAGGAGTTAATGCCTACTTGGATTTTATTAGTTATAGAACAGAGCTAACCCATCATTATTGTTTCAATAACAACTGATCTTTTCCCAAATGGAGACATTTTATATGTCTCTACCTCACTTGTCTATTCACTATAATACATTAATAAATAGCATGGTGACACTGCAATTGGTGTTTCTGAAACCAAATTTATCAGTTGACAATGAATTTAGTTTCTCTTATTGAGTTCTATATTTTTTTGCATTTTATCCCCAAATCTCCAGGATCTCAGATGTTTGATGATTGGTTTCTAATTTGTGCTATTTCTAATAACTTCTTCAGAGGAAGGCAGCATTTCTATTGATTATTAGTCAAGAAGAAATTGCAGGCTATGACAACATGGTGTCATAAAAATAGGCTTATTTTTCTTTTCTTTTAAAAAGAAAAAGCTTAGCATTTGTACCTATGGGTATTCCAACTTGAAGTAATAACAGAATGAGAGTTGGAGCCAACCATTGTGTTTCTCTGCCTTTCTCCCCTCCATCCAGTATATAGGAACTCTAGAAGTTCTAATTACCTCTAAATTAATTGGTTGACTTTCCACAGGGAACGTGTATGTACATGCTCTAGGAATTAGCTTTTTCTGCTAGCATGTGGAATGTAATATTTTTGTCTTTTTTCCTCTTTGGACTCATTGTGATATTGCCCCACTAATTGTCAATAACTAAAGAGATTTCACCAGTCCCTACAATGGTTTCTACCTAGGCCTGAAGAAGCCAAATGAAGGTTGCTATTACCTAAGGCCAGAATTGTGCCAATGGTACACGTTTTCTCTAGCCCAAGCCCTGGAGAGATCATTGCAATCACAAGCATGGCTGCAGCAGGCAATGATACTATTGCCCTCACCTCTGTCTCAGTCATTTGCCATTGCCAAACTTGCTTTAGCCTCTGTCACTTCCACCCGTGCTGAGATACTGATTAAGTGTTCTCAGTGTCTATGAAAATTATAGAGTAAAAAGTTTCATTCATTTATTGTACCCTCTCCCTCAAGAACCAGGCCTGAGTTCACAAGAGATCGGCCAGCAGAGATACGTGTGACCCACATCATTGTTGTGCTCTGAATCACTCTTCACTGACAGAGCCATTGTTTTTGAGCTAGCCCTATTCTCTTTCCCTTAAGATGTCCTCTCTCTCCACGCTCACATCTCAGCTTATCCAAATTCACTTTTAATGAGCACGTTTGACCTGGGCTTCAGATAAATGTAGATATCCTTGAATTCTAAAATCATGTTACAGTCAAGCTGAGTTCTCCACTGAAAACAGGGAGAAAAAGAAATTATCAAAATGACTTGTGTTCTGTCTTATATTTCAGAAACTTACCTCAAAATAAGTCCTAACAAAAAAAGAAACACATATACACATACCAGTATCATGCTGCAAGTTTTTTTAAAAAAATGATAATTGTACATACTCCAAGCTTATAGCAAAATTTACAAAATGGCAAGAAGAAAGGAACAAGGCTTTCTGACAGCAGCTGCACAGTGCCGATGTCTGCAGCGCCAGTGGCTCTGTGTAGCAGATACTTGGGAAAGAGAATAGTGGGGTCTAATGTTAGCAGCGGTTGGAGCAGCCCCCTGGGGAAGGCCTATAAGGATAACACAATAATAACTGCAGGGTGTACACCAGAGGTTACGTAGCTGTTAGCTGCATTTGAAAAATCAATTAGATAGGCCACAGTGAAGTTTAAACTGGAAAAAGAGTTGTTTGATATTTTAGTAGATAAACTCACTAGGAAACATGAAGTTGAGGACTTGAAGGAAAATTGCTAGTAAGGATTCTGTGGAGGAACCGAGGCAAATGTTGAGAGAAAGGTATTTATTGTTTATGTAAGAAGGGCTTTAAAAGGAATACTGCTTTAAAAATAGTAAAAATTACGGACTAGGGATTAGATGAAGACACGGAAAGAAACAATTTTCTTTCTCTGAGGGCATTCTCTGGTTTTCAGATGCCCAGTTCTAGAATGATAATTTCTCTCATGTGGGTCTTGAGGGAGGTTGAAGATGTGCTTTTGAGGATAGTTGCCAAACCGTAGCCTTCCTTCTGAGAAGCATGCCCATCGATGGCACTGGAGTCAGGAAATGGGGAATTGACTTATAGCTCTTGTTACTTTGAGTTTCTATTTCTTCCTCTGTAATGAAACGATCATGTAACTTTCAGGTTTGTTTGAGACTAAACAAGACACCTAAAACTACATGAATCGCCTAGCACTGATTTTTATTTGAAAGCAAGCATGCACTAAACACATAATGGATTTTTAATTTTTAATAATTTTATTTTCCCAAGTTATTATTCAAGAAAAATGAAACCCTCAAGGAAGTTGAAAGAATGGTACAACAGATATATGTAAACTCTTCAGCAAGTTCATTTAATTGTTACCATGTTGCCATATCAATGTCCCCTTCAGTCTCTTGCTTCATCCTAAAATACCTGAGCGTGTATTGCCTAAGAACAAGAATATTCGTCTATATAACCACATACACTAAAATATTCAGGAAATTTAACATTGATCCAATTCTGCTATCTCATGTGCATTCCACTCTCAGTTTCCCCCCATTACTGTAATAATGTCCTCTGTAACTTGTTTTGTTGTTTCTTTGTGTTTTCATTTTGCTTTTTTTCAGGATGCAACCAAGGGTCTCATGTGGCATGTATTGGTTCTCCAGTATTTTAAAATTAATAAACTGCCATTGTAAGGCCCCAAGATCTCTCGATTTGGATTCATTAGATTATTTCCTCATGTTTACAGTCTGGTTAAACATTTTTGGCTGAACTACTAGTGAGATGATGTGTTCTCAGTCCATCAATGAAGGGAATCAATGTCAGTTGGTCCCACTATTGGGGAGGTTGAATGACCATTTAATTAAGATGGTATCTGCCTAATTTCCCAATTACAAAGATACCTTTTTCCTTTTGTGAATAATAAGCAATCCATGGTGGTGCTAACATGCTGTTTTATAAAAGATTATCACAGAATTCTTTAAAAGACCATTTTAAAGGCTTGGGATCTCAGATATCTATGTGCAGTTTTTTTTTTTTTTTCTTAACTCTGTAGATGTAGGGTTCTTAAAATACTCCAAACAAGAAGCATGCCAGTTTAAATATAATATCTTTTATGTTCATTGCCATTCCCCTAATGCAATAAACTCAACCCTCTAAACCCAAACTGTGTGCTTTGGTTTCGTTTTGTTTTGTTTCTCTTGACGTGTGTAGGGAACACTCCAGAAATGCCAAAGAAGCCTCTTGCATGGAGGTATTAAAAACTGGAATGAAAGTATCTTCTGCATATTGGGTAAAATTTTCAAGATTTCTCTTTCTAAAAAAATGCATTTGTGGAGTTCTTGAATATTTATTTTCAATGATGATTCAAAGTGCTTGTGGTGGAGATGAAGGAAGCTGGCAGCTGCAGTCCTATGTCAAGTTCCTCTGTGACAGGTAATGCTGTGTTTATGACAGAAACACAACTTTCCCAGCTTCACCTTCTTCAATTACAGGAAACTGGAGCCTGTTTTATATCTCTGTGACTGTGACTGACCAAAGGTTCTACTAATGACAACACTATATCCTCTCAGACACACACACACACACACACACACACACACACACACACACATAATTATTCAAAAATAATAAAGCAATCACATCCTTCCTACATTCTGGTAAACATTTTTTTTTCTTTCTGGTCAATGTCAGCAACCTGCAACTCTGCCTCAATCCTTGTTCAAAAACTCATCTGCAACAAATGCTGCCTGTCGTTAGTGATTTGCCAAATGCTTCCATCTCTCTTTCCTTCTTGTCACTACTCTATCAAGCAAACTAACAGTGACTCAAAAGCACATCCAAAAGAAAATTTTCTGTTAATTTTATATTTGAAATGACAGAATATTTGTTATTCATCAGTGGATTAATGAATAGATAAGTGTTTGCTTTAGAAAATATCTCTCAAATTGATCCAATTCTCTGCAGCTCCAAGGCCAACACTTTTTTTCAAGCTTCCGTAATATCTCACTTGAACTATAGCAGTCTGCTTCTACAGTCTGTTCTCCAATACATTCCCCATAATGCACAAGACTATCTTTTTGAAATCATATCTAAGTGTCTAAAATCCATTTCCCTTTACCCACCTTAAAGCACTTTAATGGAATTCCATTTCTTTTGTGATAAAAATAGAAATGAAACTCTTCAATATGGCCTGAAATTCCCAGCATGCTAGAATCCTGTCTACCCTCCCTAGCCTTATCTCATACTACCTGTCCCATGTACCTGCCCTTCTGTCAGTTTCTTCAGTAGGTCTTGCTGTCTCTACTATGGGGGTTTTACACATGTTGTTTCTTCTTCTGGAATGCATCTCATTCCCTCCTGCCTCCCACTGTTGTCTGAGCAAATGATCTCTAAAGTAGTTTATTTTTTAATCACTACATATCCAAGATTTTAACTAATTAATCAATGAGATAATTAGTAAGATTTATAACTGATTAAAAAGAAATTTCAAAGAAGGCATTAAATATATACAAAGATATATACATACAAATACAATACAAAGGATTCAAAGAATGCATTATATGCATATATACATGTGTGTATTACATGTGGAGAGAGAGAGGACGAATAAGTATCAATGAGGAATGCTGAAATAAATTTACAAATAGATTTGAAACTGATCAATATCCACAGGGTATTGATCAGGTATCTACAGGGCAACAATCAATTGCATTCCACTAGACAAAATGTTTGCATTTTTATGTACAAGAATCATTTGTATTGTTATTTGTTTTCTACAATTCACTAAATTGTAAAATGATTCAGACACAATGGAAGGTCAGGTGGTCTAGAGTGGTGCATTCATCCTGACGTCCAGTGATCTTTTGTGCCTATTTCAAAGTCTTTCACAATTTTCACTGACAAGCTCCCCCTTCATGATCATAAAAATCTCAAAGATTAACCCATGAGGTAATAAACTTAAGATACTGAAATTACTACAGCTATAAATTCTCTCTGGAAGTTTTCAAAATGGCTCTCAGATTAGACTTTTAAAAGCATTCATTCTCCCAACACAAAGAAATGAAGCCCAGGAAACTGCAGGATCTGACCAGCCATAGCTGTAAATGCTGTTTAGGATCCTTAAGTTTTAAGAATTTTGGTCCAGAGACCAAAAAAAATGACAACCATGTCTTTAGGACAAGACTACTCTTTTTACTTGGATAAACAAATAAACAAAAACCCAGCACACACCTATTAAGACTTCCCAGCTCCTGTTTTTCCCAGGAAGGACAACCCCCCCCATCCAAAATCCCCTGGAGGCACGTTCTGGGAGGGGCCGCAGGGACCCTGGGGCGCCCTCCAAATGAGACTCCTGAAATTTCCCAATCCATTTCCACAAGGTGTACTTTCCTTTAAAATAACTCTAAAAAATGTTGATATATTAATTACATAAATAAATAACACACACCATATTACATATCCCGTATGTCAATATTTACACATGCATTATGTAAATAGATTTTTGTCGTATATTTATATAGACGTAAGCATGTATATGTGATGAAAATGTACACATGACATAATGTAAATATTTGATTCCTCATGTTGTTTGGAAGAATTGCCTGTTACTAAAAATGGGACCATAACCGGATCCAAAAAAGTATTTTAACACTTGGAGCTCTTTAGATATAAGAATTACGTTGCTATTTAAATTTCAAACGCGTTTTTTGTTGTGGGGAATGTAACCCGGCAATTAGTAAATACTTCCAAGCATTGAGTACTCAACTCCATGGAGAAACGGGGTGCAGTGAACTGTGAATTGGAGTAGGAAGGACGCTGTGGTTTTCCCGCTGTACTTTTAAGTGTGGATGCTGAGAAGGGAGTGGCTGTGGTCTCGGGTGGATGGTGAGAAGGGAGTGGCTGTGGTCTCGGGTGGATGGTGAGAAGGGAGTGGCTGTGGTCTCGGCGTTACTGGAGACACTGAGGACGGGGCAGTTTCTAAAATATCAATGTTTATAATACATGCAGAATTACATTTCTGCGACCATGTCCTTACATTTTAAATGAAAATACTTGATGTGAACAAGTCAGGAGATAAGAGTGAGGGGGTGGAGAGTTCATGGGAATGGCTTAAAGCCCACCAACATGGAGGTGGTGGGGGCGCCTCCAAGCACAGGTGGCAAATCCTGCAAGACAGGAGCAGCAGTTAAGGGGGTCGCGGGTGAAGTTGGGGGGCGGCTGATTGCGGGGGAGCTTGTGGTGGGTGGGATCCCGCCCTAGCCCAGACCCAGGGTCTCGGGAGGATGAAGGACAGCAGATGTAGGGGGTGGGCCGGTCCCGCAGGTCTGGACAGATTCAGGCTACCAGGGCTGAGTCAGCCAAGGCTATGGGGCCCCCTGTGTTACTGAAACCAAAGACGATTCTACCTCCCCAAGGAAGTTTCCTTTTCTTAGTCACTATTGCTGTTAGGATACTTCAGCCACTTATAATTATTTTTAGTTAAAGGAACCAGCTTCAATTCCTTTTTTTTTGAGATGGAGTTTCACTCTTGTTGCCCAGGCTGGCATGCAATGGCATGATCTTGGCTCACCACCACCTCTGCCTCCTGGGTTCCAGCGATTCTCCTGCCTCAGCCTCCCGAGTAGGTGGGATTACAGGCATGTGCCACCACGCCCAGCTAATTTTGTATTTTTAGTAGAGATAGGGTTTCTCCATGTTGGTGAGGCTGGCCTCGATCTCCCAACCTCAGGTGATTCGCTTGCCTTGACCTCCCAAAGTGCTGGGATTATAGACGTGAGCCACCGTGCCCAGCACTAACTTCGATTTCACAGAGTAATTAGGGCTTGGACACTCAAGAACTGCCTAGTAACTATAGCATGTGAGCAGCCTAGCAGAACTCATGGGTACACACATCATGCCTTTCTGCAGCTGCACACATCTGGCGCTCACCTTCTTAATGTGTCAAATATGAGCAGTTTTATTATCATGACCAAAAACTATGGCCTCTTTATAGCATATAAAATACAAAGCAAAAAAGCATATACACTTAAAATATGCTTAGAGATCAATGTTTCCTTACTCTATCTTACTTGGAAATTATTTGAGTATTTAGGTAATTTAGTTAAAAAAAATAGACTCAGTAAATCTATTTAACTTGATATATATGAACAGAAGTATTTGCAATGCACTGAAAGCAAAGCAATGAAATTATCTGTGTTTATTATGTGTGCAAATGCCATAAACTGAGTCAGAATATCTGATGCAACTTTAAAGCTAATGTCATTGGTTAGATCTTGCTCAAGTTTGACTTCTAGAGAAGAATTGCTTAGGATCATATTCTTGTTTTACCACTTAGCTTAGAGGAAATGCTACCTAGGTTTTCTAATCTATAGTTGGCATTATTAAACTAGTTAATTTTATAAAATTACGTAGAATAATATTTGACCCATAGTAAACGACAGAGTGTGGCTGACTTGGTTGGCTAAGGTAAATTTGGAAAGAATATTTTCAAGGTAGCTTTTTCTAAAAAATAAAAATTCTATATAACGCACATTATCACTGAAAAATATTTGTAAAATGCAATAGTTATATAAAGAAGAAAGTAAGGATAATCTTATCTATAATCTAAGAGTGGCATAACAGCTCTTAATATTCCAGTATTTCTTTTCTTCTAGTCTATGTTATTATTATTGATATAGGCAGGGAAATACCGGGTAGAAGAGGGCGAGGTCCCTGTGAGGGCTCCACCCTCAAGCCTGGACCCATGGCCCAAAGTGAGTACAATCCCTTTTCTCACTCAAATCTTACCTTTTGGCCAACCCCACCCCTATCCTGTGCCCGTAAGAACCCCGAACCCCAGACTCAGTAGACACACACACACGGAAGAGAAAAGCGTGAGAACATCAAGAGGAGAAGCAGCAGCTGGACATTGGGGACTATGATCAGAGAGGTCAGTCGGGCAGCCAGACTCCAGGAGAAGATCATCCCACCACTTTACTCCCTTTCCTGCTCCCATTACTACTGAGAGCCACTTCCACTGCTCAATAAAGTCCTCTACGTTCACCCACTCTTCATTCATTTAACCTGATTCTTCCTAGATGCTAGACAAGAACTCGGATTCCAAGAGGGAAGGGTGTAAAAGGCTGTCATCCTGACCCTCCGCTGAGCTGGTTAACACCTAACTGTCCATAGGTGGCAAATGCTAAAAAGAGCACTGATTATAGCACATGCCCTTTGGGGGTCCAAGAGTCTCAGGCAACTCCTAGATGCTGCCACAGAGCCACGCAGAGTTCTAATCCTGCCCGCGCCCAGGAGCACTTGTTCCGGCCTCTGCAACCGCTCACCTGCATGCTTCCCCTTCTGCAAGGGGTTTGAGAGCTGCTGGCTGAATAAGCGAACCACCCCTTCCTGAGACCCACAGAGGGGTCAAGGGAACTATTCCGTCTCATTATTATTATTATTTTGTTTTTTTATGAAACCATTGTTAGAGAATTCTATTTAATAAAGCAGAGAGTTGGGTATAAGTACTTAGTTATCAGTTAATACTTAATTCTCAGTATTTTCATTAGAGTTTCCAATATTTCCATTGTGAAAAGCTAACTTTGCCTCTTTAGCATTCTTTAGGACTTAAATGCAAACAATCTGTCCTTTAATTTTTGATTTGTTACTTCACTGTTAATAATTACCTTAGCTGTATAGGGTACATACCTCTTTACACTGAACCATACGCCCAACATACATACACACATTTTACTTGCTTCCTTATGTATTTTAGAATTGTTTTGTCAATATCTACAAAATAGGCCTATTAAGATTTTATTTTTTGTGATACTGAACTTATAAATCTCAAGAAGAATTGTGATTTTTTTTTACACATTTAATTTTTTAAGGTTTAGGAAAATCTGGATTCTATGTTCTATGGTATCTACTAAAATATACCTAGTATTTTAGAGAAATTTTAAAAAAATACATTGGCCCTTTACAAACATTTTTAGAGTTATTCTTAGAATAAGTTTGTTTATTCGAAAAGAATTTCTATGGTGGCCACAATTTTTTCCTGCTATTACTACTTCAGTAGTTATTGTTGATGTGGAGAAACATTTTTGAAAAAAATACATTTTGATCATTCTTTGCAGCATTTTTACTTCTTATTTACATCGCATGATGTTTTCCTGTGACCAGAATTCATAAAGCAATGTTTAGAAACTGTACTGATATAATAAACCCATTTAATTTTGCTTTTTGAGTTTCACCAATAAATATGGTATTGACTGTGGATTTCAGACAAAAACAAATTAACCTAGTATTTCATAGTGTTGTTCTTTTTTTAACAAGAATGAGTGTTGAAGTTTATCATATTTTAAGCGTATATTACTGTATTTTCTTTTCCGTGTCTGTTTATGTAGCATGTAATCAGTGATCAATTACTTATTGAAATCCTGTTGTTCTTAGTCTACACTCAGCTTGGTTGTGATGGATGATGAGAAATAAACGCTAGAAAGGAGGAATCCTTGATTGAGAGTTTCATGAGTTAACACTGTTTTTGGGGAGGAGGAAAGCATATCTATTTAATCTGATTGCACAGAAGTAGGATTCTATGCTGGGAGTCTTATTTTCTAACGGCCAGATTCTCTGACTCTTGGGACATAGCCAAATGTGGAAGCCTAATTGCCATAACCACAAAACCCACGAAAATAGATTTTTGGCCAGATAGTGAGGGCTTCGGTGTATGAAGTCAAAGAAAAACATTTATCACTACTTTTTTCATAGAATGCTCTGGAAGCCAAAAATATCAGTACTTGTGACTCGGGAGCAACAAATACATAATTAGTTACATGAAAAGTTTAAAATGCATTTTAAGCTCTTGTTTTTTCTTTATTTCTCTATATGTAATTTTGCAGAAAGGTAGGCTATCAAAATGAAGGATTTAAAAAATAAATGAAGATAATTCATATCAATCTTTCATTTGCCTTTTTAGTCATACCTATATTTATCTATTTGATCTAATGCACTTTAATTCATATTATTTCTCAATCACTGGCAACACCAGAAACAGATTATGTAGCAACTCAGGCAGAATTACAATGAGGGTATTCTAATTAGATTTGGTGGAGAGCAGAATGTTCTAATCTTAATAAATATAGTTTGGGTTATGAAAGTCCTATTACTTTTTTCTTTTGTTCCCCTACTTTGTTCTCCCCAAGGCAAGAACAATATTCCCTACTTTATGCCTAAAAATATGTTTAAAACATACTTTTATAATAACCTACTTCTGTGTTTTAATAAGAGTAATATTTTAAATTTTATAGCAGGAATTGTTTCTGCAGCTTAAAGCATGTAGTATTTTTATATCTACAAGTGGGTTTTCAAAAGACATGCATATGTCTATTTAAGCAGTTTTATAATTTAAGAAATATATTTGATGAATTTAGAGCTAAAAAGTATTATAGATTTCATTCTGCCCAAATTTATCTGTGTTCCCACAGCAGACACACAATCAAAAGTGAGGTTTCCTGCTCTGTGTTTAGGCCTTGTAACCATCTCATTGATCTGTTTTCTGCCAAGTTCTGATGTAGTCCCACTGACAATGAGTAAGGTGATATTATAGACTTGAATTCATTTGATAGTTTCTGAGGCACTATGTAAAGCTGCATGATCACTGGTGATGACCTTTATCATCTAACAATTTTCATGCCTGTCTCTTCTAGGTATTTGAGGAAATGCTCTCCTCTACTTCATCAGTACTAAGATGTACCATTTGATTTGGGAATTGGCATGTAATGTAGGAAGAGTGGATACACTGCCACATTGTGGCATCAACTCGATGATGTGTTTTAATTTCTCAAAACTTTGAGTGTGGTAAAAAAGCAGTATGTTGGAGCTTTTCTACTGTTTGGAGGATACCTTCGGACTTAATCAACTCATGACCTACATTATACTAGTTTCAACCTTCTTATCTAGATGTGTATCTTGCAATTAACCCCATTTTTAAAAAGTTGTGAGGATTATATGACCTAATATATATAAAATGCTAGCTCAAAGAAGGCATTCAATAAAACATAGTTTTTTTCATTGTCCTTTCTAGTTTTATTATTATTTTCACATGAAGTACTAAGTTTTTGATAATATTTCCTCCTTTTTCACCTGAAGAAGGAACAAGAAAAGCTTCCAGGTTTTCCTTTCATATAAAATTTAAAAAGCAAGGTAGATCTTGCTATTTCACCCAATTATTCAAGGGGTTAGGGCATCTCTTAATTGTCATGTTTGAAATGTTTGGTTAATAAGAACCTTTCCGAAGACATAGGGAAGTGAATGTAATATCAGATCTTCAAATATCATAATAGATATGTTTTCATTATTTGGTAAGCTTAATAAAGTATGCCACTGAGAAAGAAACAGTCCCTTTGGCTGAGTTCAACCTGCCAGTTCTTCACAATTCATTATGCCTCTAACTTTAGAACCTTAATTTAAAAAGGCTTCTTTTCCGCCCTTCTCCCACTGTGCTTTATAACATTCAAAGTGAAGATGAGCATGTTTGTATCTATGGTTTACTGCAGGTGTAGAACTAGTCCAATTGTATTGTAAACAATTGCTAAGATTTCATAAAAGTATTCAAACTTTCTGGAATAAACTATGTTTGAATCTTCCAGACAGCTGCAAATTATATTAATTTTTCTCTGATTGTTATATAGTATGAAGTCATATTTTAGTTTAAAATTTAGCTATGTTTTTATTCATGATTAGAGAAAGGAAAGAAGGAAAGAGCTTGAAATATTATGATTACTGTTCTCCCTTTTCCATCTGAAACACATGGTGTTAGTTGACTCAGAATTATTTTTCCAAGTAGAGGTGGTCTATGATTAAAAAGATGTGCATTTCAATTTTTTAAATCAATAAGCATTATTTATACAAGATTTTTCAAATTTCTCATCACTTCTCTCTTTCTCTTAAAATTAAAAAATTACTAGTAACTGGAAATCAGGCAGAGATATCCAGGAAATGTAGTTTGGCAATAAATGCTGTTTTGAAATACACTGCATGGTTTGTGGATAAATATTTCTTTAATGTGTGTAATTACTGGATCAGCAGAATAAATGTGGTCATGTCCTTGTAATTAATACATTGTCAAAAGTTCATTTAAGTATAATAATTTTACTGGGAAAATGCTGTCTATGTGTTTCCCACAATAATTTGTTAAATTAAGTGCAATAAATATAAAATTACCCTCAGGAATATATTTATTTTTTTTCAAGTTCTTTTTCACGAGGTGTCAAATAATGCTTTTAAGAAACCCCTGCACATATCGCCTTTACCCTACCTAGCCCTTACCTCTTCAATTAAAACTCCTCAAGAAAGTATATGGATAGAGACTAAATACAACAATAGACTTTTAATTTTAGTTTTAGATAACTATTACCTAGCATATATTACAGCTTAAGTTGACAAATATTTAGCCAGGAATTATGCAAACTGCCAAGTGTTCTTGCCCTTAATATCAGATAATAGTAAAGCATGGCTCTTTTCTCTGCACTCAGCTGAACATTTATCTGTGGAGGATGGAGTCCTAACAGCACAGAATTCTAGGCTGGAAGGGATCTTAGATATCACCCCATTCAACCCTTTGATTTAGTTTTGTCAAATTGCTCCAAGCTCTCCACAGAAGGATGCTGGGCTCTCCTAAGTGAAACAGCTGTGGGCACTCAAGGAGGACAAGATAAATTAAAGGTGCTTTCTTTATAATGTTATGGCCAAAGGGCTGCAGGGAAATATGGTTTACATTGCCTGACATTTTACCTGTGTTGGGAATGTAGCTAGATGGTCTATAAATAAAGGGCAGCAAGGAAACAACAGTTTCTCAACAGTGTTGGGAATAAAATGCAGTGTGTGGTAGACATGGCTCGAAGTGGTATGAGCTAGGAAAGACCTTTTTCTCCCAGCTTTGCCCAAGTAATTGACTGATAAGGGATAAAATACAAAAATAAATCAGTGTGCTAGAAGGTAAAGCAGGTGAAAGGATGGACAGACGTAAGTCAGCAAGCATGGATTGCTAACTGTTGTCCATTTTGGTAGTATCTGCATGTTCTTTTCACTTTCAGTTCCCTTTTTATAAAAAAAAGATATTCAAAACCAATGGCTCCAGATCAGCATTTCATATATTATACAGCCTCAATCGTTTTTCCCATGCATTTCTATGGTCCCTTGGACCAAATTACCGACCAAAATCTAGCCTGTTTTAAGGAAGGTAGCTACATTGCAACTAAATCCAGATCTTCCTATTTTACTGCTCCATCTTGCCACATAATAGACTGCCCATCCTCTAATCCTTCCAAAGTACTACTAGATCAAATTTGTTGTGTGCAATAGATGTTGACTGAAGACCACTGAACTAGAAAAGAATTATCAGAACTTACTAGTGTGAAACAGATCCTTAAAATTCAATATTAGGCACTGCCATACTTAGAAGTGAATAAGATCTGCTATCCAACACCTTGGAAAAACATATAACTGACCATATTTTTCTGCAGAACTCTGGCCTCTTTCTGTGAAACTTGGGCTCTCCCTTCTCATTCAGACCTTTAAGACATCTTCTGCTTCCTCCCCTCTTACACTGTGTCCTGGGCTGCTTGTAGAAACATTCTTTTCCTATGATTACACAGAATTATTTGTCCTTCTATTTATATTGCCTTCTTCCCTAACATCATATGCAGATGGGCTTATTTTAAACATCTAAAGAGACACTCAGGAAGTTTCCTAAACAAAAAAGTCATATTACCTCATGTAAATTATACTACTGTCTAATTATTCAAAAAGAACACCAATACATTATTGTACTAAATATTTTTGTTCCCTTCCTGCCACTTAGGTCCTATTTGGATAACTCCAAGAAGCATATCAGGAGGGGGCAAAGCCTTCACAATGCATTGGAGGGATTTCAAACCTAGTTGTGAAAAAAATACAGTATATACATAGATGTACATGTGGATACCTAGCTGGGAATCAAAAAATCACCAAGTTTTTAATTACAATCAAATAAGCATGAGCTAATGTAATACAGTCTTATTATATGAATGATCAGAGAGGAAATAATTTAGAATTCAGAAGTTGTGCTGATAGAACTTTAGGGGAAGTTTGGGGGCATGGTCAGTATTTTGACATAGGCCAATATGCTGTGGTCTTTTATAGATCCAGTGAAGTAGGCAGACTAACTTCAAGGCTGATCAGGCTAAGCTTCAGGGTTCTTCAATTGCATGGGTCCCTGGTACTGGTAGTGGCCCTGGCAATGTGTTTGTGTAGTCCCTATTTTTGCATACATGGTCATAAAGTTGCAAAAGTGAAATATTTTAACTATAATTGACTGAAACTCCTGCCTATTTTTCCTTTGATTTCCTCTGCATTGCCCTTATCTGGTCAAGCAGTGTTAGAGTATCCAGATCCCATTTGGGGATTTTGCTCTGAGGAAATTTATTTGGTGATACCTTAAATTCAGTTTAGTGGCTTATATTAAATACTTACATGTTTCACAGATGCTTCTGTATGGTTGACAGATAAAATTCAGGACATCGGTTAAATTTGAATTTTGGATGAAAAATGGATAATTTTTAAGTGTAAGTGTATCCAGAAAATACTGTTTGTTGTTCATCTGAAATTCAAATTTAACTGGGTATCCTGTATTTTTATTTGCCAAATCTTACTACCACATACTCCTGTGTTTGATTTCTGCTAGTCGACCTAATGAAGGATGGCCACCAGGTGTGCTTCGTCACCCTCCGTACCTACTCTACATGCAGCCAGACCCACTCAAAGGTGTTTTCTCAGAGATCACGCTGCAAAATGATCATGGGCTATGGTGCCCTGGCACTGGAAGAATACAGGTAGTAGAAAAGGAACAAGGTTCAGAATTTTCTAAATCAAAAGCTGGTCTGAAGGAAGTTTTCCTCAAATTTACACCATATATATATATGCACACACACAAATATATGTAACAAATATACGCAACATATATGTTTATGTATGTATATATGTATATATGTGTGTGCATGTATATATATGTGTGTGTATTTGTATATACGTGCATGTGTGCTATTTTTTTAAAAAAAGGACTTTGAAAGAAGTTTCCTCACGTTTAACAACAATCCTAAAAGTTCTCATGCTCTTACCAACAGCGAACTGTGAGCCTGACAGTAACTTTCCTAAAGTATCTATTTAAAAAAAAACTAAATATACTAGAGGAAAATTCTAATTACTTCTTCATTGTATAGAAAATGAGAATTATGTAAAAATTATATGGAGAGATGAACAAAGTGTAAAGAAATAAAAAAAAAAGTAAGAAAAAAAAGATACAGTCTAGTGCCCCATAATGACGTTACAATCAGTGATGGACCACACATAGGATCCTGGTCCCATATGATTATAATGGAGCTGATAAATTTCTACCACTTAGTGACATTGTACCATAGTACTGTAGCAGTGCAACACATTACCTTTTCTATGTTTAGATAAGCTTAGATACACAAATGCTATTGTGTTACAATTGCCTACAGTATTCAGTACAGTAACATGCTGTACAGGATTGTAGCCTAGATACAATAGGTTGTACCATATAGCCTAAGTGTGTGGTAGGCTACACAATCTAGGTTTGTCTAAGTACACTCTATGATGGTCCCACAGTGACCAATTTACCTAAAGAAGCATGTCTCAGAACATATCCCCATCATTAAGTGACACATGACTCTATTATTTTTCAAGATTTTGTGTTGGCTACCATCTTCAACTGCTTTTTATGAAAATGGCATTTGGATGTACTTTTTCCACTCTAAATATATATTTACATATTCACAATTTTGTGTTCTTTCTTTAAAGATGAATGTCAAAATTGTAAAAGCAAAACCGTGGGGTGATGGCATGAGAGCCATCCTTAGACTCACAGGGCTATGTTTGTACTGTGTTTGGTTTGTGTTCTAGGTCTTGATTCTTTTCAGTTTGAAGAAAAAAAGCAGCTGTGATTTTGAGTCAATTATCAACTACTGTGGCATGATGGTTAGAATTATCTGTGGTGTCTGATTGCCTGTGTTCAATGCGGGCCCCATTCTCTTTTCACCACTATAACCTGAGACAAATTGCTCAGCTGCCTCAGTGAAGTGAATAAGATGATTGTTAGGACTAAGTGAGATAATAATGTAACAAACTTCGCAGAATACTTGACACAGTGAAAAGGCTCCCTGTTATTATCAGTGTTATCATTAGTCCAACAATTCACCTAATATAATTCAATTAAAACGAATGGTATAAATAAAAGTGTGTTACATTCACAATCTCATGAATCAATTAAAAGTTATTTTGTGAAAATGTCTATGTAAAGATAGTTAGGTTTTAATAATGTAGCTCAAAGAAAAATGTGTGACTTCCTGTCTCTTTCTCTGCAGCATCAAATGAGAACCATCTAGTATTTGGTCTGTCTTCTGAATCTTGGGTTCTTTTTAATTTTAGAAAAAAGAGTTGCTGTGATCTTGAGTCTGTTACCAACTACTTGAGGTCAGCAGACAGAAATTCTGTAAAGGAGTTTTTTTTTTTTTTTTTTTTTTTTTTTTCAATTTAAAGGAGAAAAATAAATCATAGCTTATGATTCCCTCCTTTAGAATGTCAAAACAATTCAAAAACATCATACCATTTACAGACACATTTGCTTAGATTCCACTAAACAGTACCTCTACAGTTGAGCCAGAATCAAATTGCTACTCATCACCACAGGAAAACAATTTGGATGGCTATCAGTTTGGATGATCTTGGGGCAGGTGTGCCTGACTCAATGGGAAATAAAATGTTAACTAAACCTAAAAACTGCTTGCAAACTTCTCTGACATCCATTAATTCAACATAAATATATGGTGATAAGCATTCAACATAGTTTCACATGCATACTTAAAGTGTGGAAAAAGTAATCATTTTGTGTATAATGAAATCATCATTGAAAAAAATGTGATAGGTTTGTCTGAGATAAGGTATGTGTTATGGACTGAATGTTTTGTCCATCCCAAACTGCTATGTTGAAGCCCTAGTTCTCAATATGATGGTATCTTGAGGTAAGGCCTATGGGAGACCATTAGGTGTAGATGAGGTTATGAGAGCCAGGTCCCCATAATGAGATTAGTGTTCTTACAGAAACAGGAGGAGAGACCAAAGTCAATCTGTCTCAGCCATGTGACAACACAGTGAGAAAGCACCATTTGTAAGCCACGAAGCAGCCCCTCAATGGCAAACTAATTGGTCAGCATCTTGATCTTGGTCTTTCCAACCCTCAGAACTATGATAAATACATGTCTGTTGTTTAATTCATCCAGACTATTGTGTTTTGTTGTGTCAGCCAAGCTAACTAAGTTAGTATGCATTGGAATTTATCCTTCAATTATTTTAGGAGAACTTATAGTTGGCTCCATTATACTATTTAATATGACATAATGTCATTCTTTGTGATTGTGACCTATGCTCGGTTTCCCTTTAATGTGCTCACTCCCATCATGTTTCTCCCAACATGCTATTTTCCATAGAATAGCATTTATAAAAGTCACCTGCAATTATGGATTCTGTTTCCCACTGAGTTCTAAGCTCTTCTACAACTCCCTTTCTCTGAACCCCTACTTCCTGCTACTGTGTCTTATACAAAGTCACACTTTAAATAATGTTTAAGGGAAACAATGAAAAGGAGATACATATGTTGTATTTTTTAAAAAATGTCAATAAGCCACTTTCATATCTACTGACTACCAATAATAATTATATAATAATTACAGGAATAATTACATTAGACCCTTCCACCGTATCTAAAACTTTCAGTCCCATTTTGAATAAAACCCCATGCTATGGGTTTTACAGAATTCATATCTAATACATAAGTATGTTCAATAAAAGCCACAATACATATGAGACACAACTAAGAAGCAAACATAGAAGAGAACGATAAAACATTGATCTTCACGTCTCCGAATATAATTCCAAAGCTCCCAGTAGACTTGTGGAGAGTGGAAAGTCACCACAAGAACATATTTCCTCCCAGAGTCTGTGTTTCCTTTTTCCAAGTGTTTAATGCCCTGTTCTACCACTGTTCTCAAATATTAAAGAAGCACGGAGTTCTTTACGGACTTCAAAACATCATCAGCACAAGCACAAATGCTTAGCTAAGGCTCACATATATCATTCTCGTTGGTATATATGGTAATTTTCTCTGAATTGGCTGGTTTTCTAAGGCAACTGTATCATCCTGAGATACTAAGTTTTTAAATTGGCTCTTCCCACCTCTTTTAAAGTTAGATGGCTGATTGCCATCACATAATTTAGTGATCTTGTCCAATCTATACAATGACTGTGTAACATGGGCAAGATAATTGTAGAGGAATTGCGTGCCATTAATCAGTTGGCTTTTTGTTCTTACGTGTTCCATTGCTTATCATTCAAGGAAGAAAATTGTCTTTTGACAGGGGTCCCCTTGCAGCCTTTCTACTGTCCAATAACATCAAGGCTGAGATTTCACAAGATAAATGAGAATGGTATATATATAGGGTGACACTTAGTTAAAAGGCCTATTTTCGTATGAACCGTTTTTGAAAAAAATTAGAAATGTGTCTGTATTGTTGGGGAATGGGTTGCAGAAGATGTGTATTTTAAAACATGGAAGTAGTTTAAGTAAAATAGATGGTCTCATTAGAGATTCACCAATTTATGCAAAAGACTACTACTCTTCATGGTAAAAAGGATAACACCAAAATTCTAGCTCTTGATGAGCATCATCACTTCTTCCACCTTCAGTAAACAATGACTGCATTGACAAAGGAATTTTTTTCTCAAGGGATAGCCTAGGTACTCTACTCATGGCCATTATTCTTCATTCCCTCACAGGTGGGAAGCATGCCTTTTTAATCTTTGTATTTTCATAGTTTAACTCAGTATTTAACATTTATTAGATGCTCAATTAATGTTTCTTAAACCAAACCATTCTTGATCTGGTAAGGCTAACTCTGCAAATGAGTTATTACTAGGGAAATACATTAATGTATGACTTCTGGAGGAAGAGACAACACAGTGAAGAAAATGGTGACCTTTCCAATTGCATGGGAGGAGTGATTAGTAGTTTGAATGTAATGTCTTAACATGCATGGTGGAGTTTTTTGTTTTATTTTATTATATTTAAGTTTTAAGGATAACAACAAAATTGAGATTGAAAAATGCTCTTTTAGCAAACATTATATTTATGTAATTATATTTACATACACACATACATACACCCATAAGTGTAAGTATTCATGCTTTATTTTTTCATCTGTTAACTTTATCTTAAGCTTCATGGGTTAGATTTCTGACTGAACCACTTCTATTAAAAGTAATGCCCAAAAGTGCAATTACTTTTACACTGACCTAACAGTAAATTATTTCTTGAATGTATCTCAGTGCAGGGACAAAAAAAAGGAGATGGACTTTCCTTATATCATAGACAGATCTTCTTGATACTATACCAGATGTTCTTGAATTTATTCTTAGTTCCTCCCTCTCTCTCTCTCTTTTAATGTTTCCACTTGTATCCTCTGGGGTAAAAATGTTTCTATGGGAACGATAGTCAGCAAAGTTTGTTTCTGATAAAGGCAAACTTACTGTTGTGAATAGGGTGATGGGTGCATTTAATAATTGTGGAAGCAAAGTTAAAAATCTAGAGGAAAACATGATTAGGAGGTTATTTCAGCATTAAAATTAAGTAGTATTTCTCTTCAACAGAAAATATTTGAATGAACAGTATCTTACAAACAGCATTTGTTCTTTTAAAGTACAATAGTTTTAGGTAGAAATAACAACAAAAAAGATAAAACGATTTCTCTCAGTCTCTGCTAGCTGCATCTTCACCTATGCAAGTCTGTGCCTATTCATAACTTCTATTGCTTTCTCTCAAAACTTTCATTCTAGTAGAAGCTATAAGATGGCGCCCCTTGATGAAAAGCAGATGTTTTTGTTGTTTTCTTTTTCCTTTTAACCCTGTTTGGATTTTTAAAGTATAATGCATAATGTTAACTCTCTTTAATAAGCAAGAACATAGCCATGGCACTTCAGTGAAAACAGGGCAGAGAGGCTGGCACAGTCATATAAGGAGAGGTTCATCAAACACCAGGACATACGAATGTGTAAGAATGAATGATCAGATATGGGCTTTAAATCAATTTTATCTTCACTGTTTTAACATCAAGAAGAGTTGTTAGTTGTAAACCAATTGTTATGCAACTTAATGAACTAATTAGGAAAATCAGTTGCAATAATAGTATTGGTACAAACTGATCTGAATATAAAAAGTAGAATTAGAATTCTAATAACAAACTTTTCCAACTAGAAAGACTGCATAATAATGCTATTATAAGATCTGTGCTTTGTAGAAATTAATCATAGATTGTTCTTCATTACTGCATTTGATTTCTACAATCCATTCTTTTGTAATTGTGCTACACCACAGTGTTTTACTTGTGATATTTCTGTTGCGTGCATATACGTTTTGAGGTCTGCCAGGATGAGCTAGATAATTTCTCAAATAGTATTGCATGAACTGGCTCTAGCATCGTTTTTTCCCATTCTTTTGCTTTGTTCAATGAATGAATGTCTGTCATCCAGAGATATAAAATAGGAAGACCTCTGCTCGAAGACCACACTTGGGCTAGCAAGAGTACTACAACTGCCTGGTTGAGTCACAGACAGAGCTGGGATATACTAGAACTAATTCACAAATAATAAGAGAAAAGCTGAGTATTGCTTAGACCATTTTTCATGTGGAATTCTCCAAAGATGGAAACACAAACTCCAGAAGATACATGTCAGTTGTCACTCCTATCTTTTGTTCCCTAAGTTGTGCATTTTTAATATGAATGAAATATTTTCCTCAGCGGTGACTGGGTAATTGTTTTGATAGTTACATAATTTTATATCCTAGTGATGAAATATTTATGCATGCAATTCAAGTTATCTGTTATAAAGGGAAACTATTTAACCATAGTGAACTAACAGTACATAGGAAAAAAGGGTGTCAAAATGAAATTTATTATATCTTCCAAGTACTGCTTTCTGTGATAAAATAACTTGTATGATTGTGAAGTAGCATTGTTTATTTTTCCAGTCAAAAAGTCACTGTCAAAAGTATGTCTGGGGAGGGAAAAATAGCCTTAAAACAAATGTATCACAGAGACTATCTAGGTTGTTAAAAAAAAACCTAGGGCAGCATGTTAAAAATGAACATTTCCAATACAATTTGTCACCCATGCATAAATCTTGCTGACATTTTCAGTCACTTTAATAGCCTGCCCATTTTATAAATCAGTATGAACTTGCACAGTTGCAAAAAGTGTGTATTTTGATCATCTCATTTGCATACTTTACCAAAAGCCAATGAGGCAGTGGGAACAGCACTGGTGATCATAATACGTGTTTGGGGAAAGGCAGAGAGATCACTAATGGCTTTGCCTTTAGGGATTTCTGTACTCCATAGGGGACGAAAATGAGAAATATTTTTCAAACAGCAGGGGTAAAGGTTTTAAAACTAGAAACACATGGAGTGATAAAGATGTTAGTGCCACAGGGTGCATAGCAGGAAAAATTTACAATGTAAAAACTGTAATTTCAGCATTAGGAAGTAATAATCGTGTTTCATCATTGTTATTAAAGCATGACCCTTAAAGTCACATAAATTAGATATAAGTTTCAAAAGAAGTTTATTAATCTTTAGCAGGAAAATATTAGGAAAGTTTATTATCAGATAAGATTTTCAGGGAGAGACACATTCTTTTGATTGCACAGATATGTGTGTATGGGTGTGTGTGTGTGTGTGTGTGTGTATGTGTTCCTAAGGAAGTCTGTCATTTCAAAGGGTAAATAAAAACTTTACTCACTATTAGACACTGGGTATAAATAGTGCCTGCAGATACTTCTTATTCTTTTAAATTAGCAATTTGAAGACAGAATGTGGTACACAGAGAACAGGGCTGACCCGTATGTCTTGAATAGTATATTTTTTCCAAGTAGAATAGCAGATAGAAACTAAAGTTAAGCTTTGTTACAGAATTTTGCTCAGATGACAGTCATGGCAAACCAGTGTTGCTAAAATAACCATTAAATTAGTAACAGGTTTGGGGCTTCTTGGATTATTACAAGATATATAACTAAAAGATAAGGTTTTATTACCAATATTAGTAGCTCTGTAGTAAAATCAGTGAAAAATTATAGCTTAGAGAAAGGCACGAGCAAGTAATTATCAGTGAGCATTAATGATAAAGAATAATTTACATAAAGAAGGTAATCTTTTTGGTGGTGAATATGTTGACTTAAAGTCAAACATCGAGTTTATGGGAGAAATATTATTTCTATCAATAATTCTCTCAAAAGTCTGGCTTTAGAATTTGTGAAATCATCCTATATTGTTGCATAATTATTTAGGTAGAACTCAATCTTGGCAAGTTTAGGTAGGAAATCTTTGTTTCTAGAGTAATGGCTCAATTTTATTCTAATAATTTATTTTAACATTTAAGAATGGAATGACTGGTATAAAAAATTATAAAAAATAATTTTATGAGAGCAAACACTCCACAAATACATTATAAACTGAGACAATACAAATTTATATTAGTTCAAA
Source organism: Hylobates moloch (assembly GCF_009828535.3). NCBI lineage: Eukaryota > Metazoa > Chordata > Mammalia > Primates > Hylobatidae > Hylobates > Hylobates moloch. The sequence goes on from NW_026652299.1 coordinate 5,487,273, forward strand.
GTCAGAGATATACATTTTCGTATGCAAGTAAAAGCTGTTTGTCATAGAAAAATATAAGAAAATAAGCATAAAAATAACTTTAGTTTCTGTAACAGCAACATAGCCATTTTTAATATTGTTATATTCATTATTCTTCCCAGGAATATATGTATATCTATACACACAAAAAGCATCTTATAATTTTTATTCTAGTCATACTATTATAGAAACATACTTTCAAAAAATGTATGGCAATATTATTATGTTGTGGCACATACAACCAATGAGCTGTAGATCACCAAAGCGTGGCCAAGTAGAAAACATACAGAATCTGATAGAATGAAAAAAATTCAGGATCATTTAAAATTAGATTAATTAAATGCAAAGGACTTCCAATAAGATATTAAGCTTGTGTAATAGACCTCATTTTAATAACGTTTGCTACTGATTTATGTAATAACTCTCATTCATAGATATTGCTTATATCGTTCTGAGTAATTATTTTAAACATTTTGTGATGTACTCAAAATCCTTTCAGATAGACTAAAGTGATATTTATCCTCTTTAAAAAAGCAATAGTCATCCATAGCAGTAAGCTTATTGACAGTCATGTTCCATTGCAGAATTATGAAATAAATAGTTTTCATTGCATTTGTTAATTTGCTGCAAGGAAAACAAAAAGACCCAGTGACAGAAAATTCATAAGAGACAAAATGGAGAAACTATGAAGACTGAGAAAAGAAGCATTCTTAGTGTGCTCAAATCCTTTTTAACTAGAAATAATAAAGACATAGAAACTAAATTGTAGGGAAAAGAAATAGAGTGAGAAAAAGGTGTTAGGTGTTGGCAGAAGAAAAGGTCTTAGTTAAGTCTGTATTATACATACGTAGAATGAGAAAGAGAAGAATCATGAGGGAGTGAGAAAGTCACTGAATTGATACAACTATAATGCTTCAATGCCAAGTCATTGGAAAAATAAATCATAATTAAATCTTCATATATGAAGAACACTGAGAAGGTGTAAATAGCAAGGATAGAGTAAGTTCAGACTTTTCCCTATCTTTAAGGCACATAGAACTGGAAAATAAACATAAATAATTGAAAATGCATTCTATGCTTCAAAAAAGAGTGGAAAGAATTGCTTTTTGTTGAAAAGAAAAAACTTTCATTTTATTGTTCTTTCATTGGCTATAGCCTTTAATGCATATCATAATTAAGCTGTTTCAATGAAATGCTCATTCTGTTTAACAAAGAATGATATCTTAAGACTTGCTTTTTTATGTCCATGGAGAAATTTACACTGCAGAATTTAATATGAAGAAAGCCCCCCTTTAGAATGAGACCTGTTCTAATGTGTTAGTCAGCTTTTGCTAGATTGTGCTGCAGTAACAAATAAGCATTAAATTGAAACATTTATTTCTCACCATATTACATGTTGTGCATTTTCTGTGGCTGTAGCTTAAATTCATCTTGGTTTGGGGCTGAAAAATCACAAAGAAACAATATCGTGGCTCTTAAAGCATTCTGTCAAATCTTCTCACTTTCATTAGCCAGAGAAAGTCTCAGGAAAAGTTTGATCTCTATGTGACAAAGAAGAACCCTCTTTCCACAAGCAGCCTCTGCAAATCACTGCAAAATGCTTTGCAGGGTATAATCTTTTTATAGGAAATAGAGATAACAACACAATTTTGTATGTATGTATATATAGTAATAGAATTTGCCACATTGCTAAGCTTTCAAATACTAGTATCTAATTGCAAGGGTGTGTGTTTGTTTGTTGTTTCTGTTTTTAATTAGATTTTTCTCAACAATTGTAGTCTAATCATGAGGTGGGAGTGGGTGGGAGACACAGTAGAGGCAGGGAGATCAGAGCAGTGTTGATAATGTCATTAACAAAACTATTGGAAAGGGGAAATCAAAAAACATCATCAATAGGGGAGGGAGGTTTTTCAGGCTCTTTGTTCTCTAATGGGAATCTTTGCCATAAAGACAGGAGATATTCAAAAAGCTCATCCACCACAATCAAGTAGGCTTCATTCCCAGGATGCAAGGTTGGTTTAACATATGCAAATCAATAAATGTGATTCATCACATAGACAGAACTAAAGACAAAAACTGCATGAATATCTCAATAGATGCAGAAAAGGCTTTTGATACAATCCAACATCCATTCATGTTAAAAACTCTCAATAAACTAGATTCTGAAGGAATATACCTCACCTATGACAAACCCACAGCCAACATCATACTAAATGCAGAAAAGCTGAAAGCATTCTCTTTGAAAACCTGCATAAGACAAAGATGTCTGCTCTCACCACTCCTATTCAACATAGTATTGGAAATGCTGGCCAGAACAACAAGGTAAGAGAAAAAAAAATAAAGGACATACAAATAGGAAGAGAGGAAGTTAAACTATTCCTGTTTGCAGACAACGTAATTTTACATCTGGAAAATCCTGTAGTCTCAGCCCAAAAGCTCCTTCAGCTGATAAACAATTTCAGCAAAGTTTCAGGATGCAAAATTGATGTACAAAAATTACTATTATAGCATTCCTAAACACAAACAATAGCCAAGGTGAGAGCCAAAATAGGAACACAATTCTATTAACAATTGCCACAAAAAGAATAAAATACCTCACCATAGAGCTAGCCAAGAATGTGAAAGATCCTACAATGAGAATTATAAAATAATGCTCAAATAAATCAGAAGTGACGCAAACAAATGAAGAAACATTCCATGCTAATGGATAGGAAGAATCAGTATTATTAAAATGGCCATACTGCTCAAAGCAATTTACATATTCAACACTATTCCTATGTAACTACAAATGACATTCTTCACAGAATTAGAAAATATTATTTTAAAATTCATATAGAACCAAAAAAAGAGCCCAAATAGCCAAGGAAATCTAAGCAAAAAGAACAAAGCTGGAGGCAATATACTACCTGACTTCAAACTACACTACAGGGATACAGTAACCAAAACAGCATGGTAACTGGTACAAAAACAGACACATAGACTAATAGAACAGAATAGAGAGCCCAAAAATGAGGCCTCACGACTACAACCATCTGACCTTCCACAAAGCTGATAAAAACAAGCAATGAGGAAAGGACTTTCTATTCAATAAATGGTGCCGAGAGAACTGGCTAGCCATATATAGAAGATTGAAACTGGACCTCTTCCTTACACTATATACAAAGATCAACTCAAGATGGATTAAAGACTATATGAAACCTAAAACTATAAAAACACTGAAAGATAACCTAGAAAATACTATTCTGGACATAGGAATGAGCAAAGATTTTTGACAAATATGCCAAAAGCAATTGCAACGAAAGCAAAAATTGACAAATGGGATCTAATTAAACTTCAGAGATCCTGAACAGCCAAATAAACTATCAACAGAGTAAACAGACAACCTACAGAATGGGAGAAAATTTTTACAAACTATGCATCTGACAAAAGTCTAATATTCAGCATCTATAAGGAACTTAAATTTACAAGAAAAAAACAAACAACCCCATTAAAAAATGGACAAAGACATGAACAGACACTTTTCAAAAGAAGACATACACAAGTCCTACAAGCATATGCAAAAAACTCAATATCAGTTATCATTAGAGAAATGCAAGTCAAAAGCATAATAAGATACTATCTCACACCAGTGACAATGGCTATTATTAGAAAGTCAGAAAATAAGAGATGCTGGCAAGGTTGCAGAGAAAACGGAACACTTATACACTGTTTGTGGGAGTGTAAGCTAGTTTGACCATTATGAAAAGCAGTGTGACAATGCCTCAAAGAGCTAACAACAGAATTACCACTACACCCAAAAATCCCATTTCTGAGTATACGCCAAGAAGAATATAAATCATTCTAGCATAAAAACATATACACACAAATATTCATTATAGCACTATTCATAAGAGTGGAATCTTATGATTTCACTCATCTATTACAGAAGAGATAAAGCAAATGTGGTACATATACACCATGGAATACTATGCAGCTATGAAAAAGAATGATATTGTGTCTTTTGCAAGAAAATGGATAGAGCTGGAGGCCATTATCCTTAGCAAACTAATACAGGAACAGAAAACCAAATACTGTATGTTCTCACTTATAAGTAGGAGCTAAATGATGAGAACTCAGGGACACAAAAAGGGGAATAACAGACACTGGGACCTACTTGGGGGTGAAGGGTGGGATGAGGAGAAAGAGCAGAAAAAGTAACTATTGGGTACTAGGCTTAGTACCTGGATGATGAAATAATCTGTACAATATACCCCCATGACACAAGTTTACCTATATAACAAGTCTGCACATGTATCCTTGAAATAAAAGTTCAAAAAAAGATAGAGGAGACATTAGAATCTGTGATGCAGCCTGCTAGTTGTCCAGGATAATCTGTGATCTTTTTCTACCATGACAATTGAGTTGTATCTGAGATGTAAGTGCCCAGCCAGACAGCTCAATTTCCAGCCTCCTCTTCAGTCTGGCTACATGACTAAGCTCTCTCTTCAGTGGAGTGTGTGTGGATGTGATATTTGCCACATTCCTATTTCCATAAAAATTCCCATGTGTATTCCTTCTTGCTTGTCCCCTGCCCCAAACCCTTCCCTTGAGGTAGAAAGTGATGATTATTCTGCCACTGGAAGCCAAATATTGATGACAGAAGAGCTGCTATCAGCCTGTGTCTCTGAATGTGGTAGAGCCACCCCCACTTCCCAGTTTTCTCAGGAACACCTGCCCTGCACTGTAACATGAAAAGGAGAGAAAATTCCACAGTGTTTGAGGCAGTCTATTATAGAACATGTTATTAAAGAGCCTTACTGATTCTAACACTCTTCTTCCAATAAATTTTCTTTTAGTCATCAGAGAGAGATTTTCTGCAAAACATGCCTTTTCCAGCTCAAATAAGATTTAAACTATTTAGTGCACCTTTTAAAGCCCATATCGAATATTCTACATTCCTGCCTCTTCCCTGCTACATGCTCTATAAAGAACAAATATTTGCTTCTTTTCTCTAATACTATGCATTTTTCAGCTTCTATGACTTTGATTTTTCCATTGTTCCTTCCAATAAATCACCTTTTTTTGAAAACTATTGATTCTTGAACTCTGCCACATGCTGCATATTTTGTTCTCACAATCCAAACAGAATTATTTGCAGCAACAATAGAATTTTTTAAGAAACACTAAGGATGTATGCGAACAAATGTACATATAAATTTTTCTGCACTAGGCCACCACTCTCCAAAAAGAGAGACTGTTTTTTCTTCAACTGAGTGTTCTCAGCCGAGTATCTGGCTTTCAACAAGTAATTGTAACTTTATTTGTTTGTAAAGACTGTCTTGAAAGTTGACCAGGAAGTTGATAAAAATTGATAGGTGCATTTTAGATAATCTATCAGTGATACTTTGGCCTTAGATATTCAGTTAAAGCTCCAAGTCATATAATTAGACAGAATTAATTCATGTTATTTATAAACTTTGGTAAGTAAAGATGGCCATTTTACATCGTATGATGAATTAGAGTACCATCTTGAATTTTTAAAGACTATGCTTTGCTGGAATGAGGTATTGGAGGCATTGCTTTTGGACAATTACACGTCTTTTGTTGTCAAGAATTTCCTTCAGTTTTCAAGCTACCCTGTTTGGAGGCAAAAGGGAGTATGTCAATACTGAGACTGGAGGATTACATAAATTAAAGGCAGAACATATGTGTTAAATATTGGTCTCAGCCGGGGGCGGTGGCTCACGCCTGTAATCCCAGCACTTTGGGAGGCTGAGCCAAATGGATCGAGAGGTCAAGAGATCAAGACCATCCTAGCCAACATGATGAAATCCCATCTCTACTAAAAATACAAAAATTAGTTGGGTGTGGTTGCGTGCACCTGTAGTCCCAGCTACTCAGGAGGCTGAGGCAGGAGAATTGCTTGAACCTGGGAGGTGGAGTTTGCAGTGAACTGAGTGCGTGCCACCGCACTTCAGCCTAGTGACAGAGCGAGACTCCATCTCAAAAAAAAAAAAAAAAATTGGTCTCTATGCTGCCATATAAATTTCACTTTTCTCAGCTCAGGTCAAATATCTCAATGCTCAATGACTGTCAGTTCATCTGTGGTCATGAAAGATTTGGACCAAAGAATTTATCTAGGATTTTTTTCAAAGTGATCCAAACCATCTTATAATTAGTTAAGAATGTTAAATTTCTTTGTAAAATAATTCAAGAAATTATTTTATAATCTCTTTGGGCTTTTAGTATCTCACTTTCACTTGCAGATATTTTTAAGTATTCAAAATTTTACATTTAATGAAGGATAAAGGAGACAATGAAATATTTTAGAAGTGATGGCATCATTGATTTTTTTCTATGTACGTTTGTGTCTCATGGTTATAGAGAGCTCTGACAAAAGAATGAGATGAAATTCAACCAGACACCACTGCCACAAGTCCACCAAGGCGGATGGTGTTAAACCATGAAAAATCACCTCCGTAATCCAATCACCCCGCACCAGGCCCCACCTCCAACACTGAGGATTACAGTCGACATGAGGTGGGTAGGGACACAGATCCAAACCATATCAGGCCTGAATTTTGTTGATCATCTAAGAATTCATAAGTGATCCTCTTGAGGTCAAGTACATTCATTGGCTATCTACAGGTGATTATTTTTAGGAGGAAAAGCTATATTGTGGATTCATGATTAGCACATACCCTATACTGGTTTTTATGGAAACATTATATAATTCAATTCTGGATTAATTGATTGATTAATGAAATCACAGAGACAAGAGCAATACAGTGTTATCAATATCAAGATGTCAATAGGTGTCCCAGCCTATGGCCCTGCTTTTCCTTTGTTCCTCTAAAGTTGCAGGAACAGGAGCCCCAATTTATCTTTGAATTGGTTTAGAATTGCCCTATGCCCAGGTAAAAATTATGAGACAGTGTCACAGGAACATCAGCATAAGTGATGTATTTATTTATTATTATTATAATATTATTATTATTATTATTGAGACAGAGTTTTGCTATTGTTGCCCAGGCTGGAGTGCAGTGGCATGATCTCAGTTCACTGCAACCTCCACCTCCGGGATTCAAGTGATTCTTCTTCCTCAATCTCCCAAGTAGCTGGGATAACAGTTGCGCGCCACCAAACCCAGCTAATTTTGTATTTTTAGTAGTGATGGGGTTTCACCATGTTGGCCAGGCTGGTCTGGAACTCCTGACCTCAGATAATCCACCCACCTCGGCCTCCCAAAGTGCTGGGATTACAGGCATGAACCACCGTGCCTGGCCTGTAGGTATTTATTTAAAGATGTGTGTTACCATGAAATGCTACGCAGCCATAAAAAAGAACAAAATTATGCTCTTTGCAGCAACATGCATGCAGCCAGAGGCCATTATCCAAAGTGAATTAATGAAGAAACAAAAAACCAAATACTGCATGTTCTCACTTATAAGTGGTAACTGAACGTTAGGTACATACGGACATAAAGATGGAACAACAGACACTGAGAACTATAAGAATGGGAAGGGGGTATGGGGTAAGGTTTGAAAAACTACCTATTTGGTACTGTGCTCACTACCGGGGTGATGGGTTCAATCACACCCCACACCTCAGTATTATCTAATATACCCTTAAATCTACACATGTACCCCCTGAATCTAAAATAAAACTTGCAAATAAAAAATAAAAAATAAGATATTGGTTGCAACAGCAAGTCAGACTTCTTGGTCTCATTCCTTCTCTTTCTATAGTGTTTATTCAGAAACAGTTTTTTCCTTTGTCATATGAGGAGAATTGGTTGAGGCCACATTTTAACTTTGGGATCTTTAGAGTACTGTTATTTTTATTATGATTTTTGTTTTTGAAGATCCGGGTAGTGTGAACACTATCTCTATTGGTCATACTCCTGCTTCCAATCTCCTAAATCTGGAATTGCCATAAAAATACAAACTTTGTCAGATGGCAAAGTTTAAAATGATCAGAAAGTACTTGGAAAAGATGAAGCCTGATTTTTCCTCTCAGCCCTGCTTATGTGAAAATATTCTATAAAACTCCAGTGTCAGCATCCAGCATCCAAACATTATAAAGGATGCCATCGTGCATTCATAAAACCCCTTACATTATACTATGGGATCATTTTCAATTGTTGCCACTGTGCTACAAAGGACAGCTTAATAACTCTGGTCTAAACTCCATGATTACATACACTTGGATGCTAATTTGATATAATTAGGTGTGCTCTTTTGTTGGATTCTACATTCAATTTATGTTCAGAACTGTGAAGACTATATTTAGTAGTGGTTATCAAGGGTAGAATAAGCCCCACAGGTGCTCCCAACAGAATCATGCATCTAAGTCACCTTTTCCATTAGCTGCTAACATTGTTAATGGCTCAGGCAGCTGGTGCAGGAATGAGAATTCTGCAGTTCCTTTACTAGAAACAAGATTCGTTTAATCCAGATCTAAATGTCCTTCTATTTCTATGAAACATCTGTCAGGTGGCACAATGTATGCCCTTTTTAACATCTAAAACACTTTCGTTTTTGTAAGATTATCTGTAAAAAGGTCTCTGATCAATGCTTAGACTACTATATGTATTATTTAATTTCCAAATCCTCACAGATAAGAGTCAGATATAATTTGTCACCAAATCTGGACAGTTTGGGTTTTGAATTTTATGCTAATTATGGATGCTTATATATTTTTTCTTTGTCTTGAGAGTTACACCAGCTCAACTACACATTTGTCTGCAATTTTGCTATCCTAACATGAAGTAGCAATAAAACTGAAGATATTATAAGTACTATAATTATGCATAAGACCCTGAACTTAAGTCTAATGTCATGATCGATTGAGACTTTTTGAGGTGTCTTATTTGGGGAAAGACGTGTTTATTATGTGTACAGGTAGAAAGCAAAGGTACTTAAGTGACCAAGAGGGTAAGATATGATAAATTTGTATTATTGTTTTTAGTCATTCACTTCCATTCAGTAGTTGAATCATACGTATCTTCTGTATTAGTCAGAGTTCTCCATGGAAACAGAATATATATATTTAAAAATAGATTTATTATGAGAATTGTCTTGCATGATTACAGAGGCCAGAGAAATTCCCCTCTCTGCTGTTGGCAAGCTGAAGAATGAGGAAAGCTGAATAATTCAACTGTGATGTAACTAAGGTGTAGGAAGGGGCAGAACCGTAGAAATTCAGTCAGAGTCTAAAGGCCTAAGAACTGGGAAGCCACTGGTATATATCCCAGAGTTCAAAGTCCCCAGATCCAGGAGCTGTGATGTCCCAAACCAGGAGAAGATGGGTATCCCGGCTCAAGAAGAAAGAGAGATAATGTGTCCTTCCTTCACTTTTTGTTCCATTCAGGCCCTCAGTGGATTGTATCATGCCTGCCCACCTTGATGAAGGTGACCTTCCCTACTCAATCTACCAATTCAAAGGCTAATTTCTTCTAAAACACCCTTACAAGCACACCCGGAAATAATGTTTTACCAGGTATCTGGGCATCCCTTAGCCCAGCCAAGTTGATGCATTAAATTAATCATCACACCTTCCTATTGCTGGGTGAGTGAAGGTGACTCCCTCTGGGTGGCATTAACTTATGCACCCCATTTCTATGAGGCATACCCATGAAATCTAGTATGTCCTAAAAAGGAGCTGCTCCTTCAGCCTGGATCCTGTAATGAAGAAGACATGAGAAACAAAGAAAAGCAACACCTGACACACCAGAAGTAAGGAGTAAACTTTGGTTACTAAAAGATACTGAGCTTTGAAAGGAGCATCTAGGAAAAAACTATTACAGGAATATTTAATCTAAACTCTTTTTTCCTTTTTTTTTTTTTTTTTTTTTTTCCTTTCCTTAGTAAGGATATAAAAGGACAGCAAATACATTTCCCAGTGAAATGTAAGGCCAAACAGGCATTACCTACGGTAGTTTAGATGCACAACAGACCAACTAATGAAAAAAAGAGAAGTCAAAATAAAGATTTGGCCCATGGTTTCTTAATTTCAAGTGTTAGACACATGAGAGGTTGTGTATGTGAAGCTCTAAAATGAAAGTTTCATTCTTTCAGCTGCTCCATCACTCACTGCCATCAGCATTGATGAAAATACCTATTAGTATATTGGATTGCAACCATTTTTCTAAATAATGTGAGATATTACTTCACTTTTCATCTGCTTTCTTCAAAACAGCCTTAGCTCATGTTAAAATTCCCTTGTTTTATGAGTTGTCCACCAAGTTTATCTGTGGCATTTCAATAGCTCATGCATTTTGCAAGGCGGCCTTCTAACTATTCCCACCTTTTGATAGTGTGGTTTGTAATGAGGTTAGTTCATCCTCCATACCACTCTTGACCCAAAGAAAACTGGGATAAAATATGGGTCTTCAAAACTAAAGATCCAAGTTGTGCTATTGCAACATTACCCAAGAATGTACATTAGGGAAAACTGTCAGAGGCTTTTAAGGTGTCAGAAAGGGCAGGATCTGCATGGATAAATTATGAGAATTTCCCTTTTCTTTTTCTTCTGTTATGCCCCAAAACATAACCACTAGTCTGCATTCTGTATTGTTGAGCCTGAGGCTTTGAAATAAGAAATCCTAAAACTTTCTGAATATTTATCTATTTATATTGGTTTTACTTTTATACTTCCTTCATTTTTGATTCTCAGTTTGTCTTAATTTATTCAAGTTTCCATCTCAGGTATCAATGTGTTATCACGCCAGATGTGTGCTTGACTAATTATTCTTCATGTACGTTTATAACATTTTAATTGAAATTTAATTTCAATATAAATAGTATGTCTTTGCAGTGAGATTTGTTAAGAGAAACACTGAAAATTGTGATAACATTATTCAGAAGCAATAGTTATCAGTAGTTAGTAGTTTTAGTGTTTATAGGAAAATAATTTTCAAAATATATTACCAAAATTTGGGGACAGGGGTCATATGAAGGAGTAATAATTAAGATGTCAGTGTTAATACATGATTTATTATTTCTACCTGAAATAGTAATATCAAGTATTTTTTGGAACCTGTACTATACGCCAGGTATAATTCTAAGCTTTTTATATATGATAATCATTTAACCTTAGAAAGATCCCAAGAAGTTGCTACTATTAATATACTATTAATATGTCTAATTTAAAAATGAGCAAACTTAGGCCCAGATATATTAAGAAACTTGCCCATGCACATACAGCTAATAAGTGGTGCATTTGTCAAACCCAGATAATCTGATCCAAAGTCCCTTTTAAAACAGAAGATTCGAAAATATCAGTGTTAGAATTTTGATTACTTACTATGCAGATATTCTCAGTCTTCTACTAATGCACCGGAAACCACAAAGCTTTAGAGTCTTTATAGGGAAAAGATTGATAGTTGGATTTAGTATCTAATCTAAACTCTATCACTTTTGGTAGAGATGTCCAGAAAAATTCATGTTTACTTTCCATACAATACAGTTGTATTTGCTGTCATAAGTTATTTTAAGTTACTGGGTATCTTTTTTTATGGATCTTACTCCCTAAGTGAGGAAACTCTAAAAGGCAGGGAGGGTGATTCATTTATCCTGCTGACTCTACATCATCAGTGCCTTCTTTGCAGCTTCTTGTAAGTAAAAGACACTGACACATTACTTATGTAGGCTCGTTTTTCTCTAATTTCTGAGTCAGCCTTAGCATCTGGCATAATGGGATGGGTTTTTGTGTGTGTATCTGTGTGTCTTTCCATAAATGGGCCAATCATACAGAATCACAATGCAATCATCGAGCATCTCAGGGGAATCCCTTCTGAAACATTCAAACTGTCTTACCATTCAAACAAGATATATACAGGAATTACTACTTCGTCAGACCCAGTCTCGGTTATCCAGTTCCTCTCTTTTATTCTGGAAAGAAACTTCTCCTTAGACTTGTGAAAAACACAAGGCACTATATATTCTATTTTCCTGCATCACCCCTACAACTATTTTGTTTATTGTCCACTCAGTGTCTTCCTTACCCATGCCCTACATTTAAGATTTCTTTTGCCTAAGTACTGATGGAATCTGCAGAGGTCTCAGAATGCTTCACACATAGAATGCTGTACACACGTATTAATGCAGGCATGCAAAAAGCATTCAAAACATGTTTGTAGAATTGAGTTGAGATGTCCAAACAAGATTATCCTATGAAGGAATGCACTTATCTAAACTCATCTGAAAGGGGTAGGGTTAGATTAATTGTAGAATTAGCCAAGCACGGGGGCTCACACCTGTAATCCCAGCACTTTAGGAGGCCGAGGCAGGCAGATCATCTGAGGTCAGGAGTTCGAGACCAACCTGGCCAACATGGAGAAAACCCATTTCTACTAAAAATACAAAAATTAGGCAAGGGTGGTGATGCATGACTGTAATCCCAGCTACTCGGGAGGCTGAGGCATGAGAACCGCTTGAACCCAAGAGGCAGAGGTTGCAGTGAGCCAAGATCGTGCCACTGCACTCCGGTCCGGGGGATACAGCGAGACTCTGTCTCAAAAAAAAAAAAAAAAGAGAAAGAAAAGCATTAATTGGATTAATTTTAGAATGATATGAGTTAAATAACATTGTTTAGCAAGTTTAGCAAGAGAATAATGTTCAATCTTTTATTATCAATGCGTTAAAGAATTTGAGTGATGTGTTTTAAATATTCATGGTGTAAAAATATATTTCATTACAAAATAACTTGACCAAATTATCTTGAAATAGAAACAAACATTTTTAAATAGGGTGTTTATATTTTCTTTAACTGCAAGAAATGAACACTTGTAGTAGACTGAAAGATTGAGATTCATGTAAATAAATTATTTTAAAATACAACATCATGTGGTTAATTTTATTGATGATTGTACTAGTCAGTGTTCTCTAGAGAGAAAGGACTAATAGGATAGATGTATATATGAAAGGGAGTTTCTTAAGGAATACTGACTCACACTATCACTAGGTGAAGGTCCACAATAGGCCATCTGCAAAATGAGGAGCAAGGAAGCCAGTCTGAGTCTTAAAAACTCAAAAGTAGGGAAGCTGACAGTGCAGATTTCAGTCTGTGACTGAAGACCTGAAAGCCCCTGGCAAACCACTGGTGTAGGTCCAAGAGTCCAAAAGCTGAAAACTTAGAGTCCAGTGTTTGGGAGTAAGAAATATCCAACAGGGGAGAATGATGGAGGCCAGAAGACTTAGGCAGTCTACTACTATCACGTTCTTCTGTCTGCTTTTATTCTAGCCACATTGGCAGCTGATTAGATTGTGCCCACCCAGATTGCCAGTGGGTCTACCTTTCCCAGTCCACTGACTCAAATGTTAATCTCCTTTGGCAACACCCTTCCAGACACACCTAGGAACAATACTTTGTATCTTTCAATCCAATCAAGTTGACACTCAATAGTAACCATCACAATGATCAAAGAAGTATCAATTTTCATGTAAGTTCTTGAATTCCAAACCAGTGCCAACAATAAATAGACTTTTGTTGCAGTGATTAATGCATGTAAAATAATTAGCAAGGATGTGATTTACAACCAATTCTCGGCAATTTAAGAAAATAGAATTAAAAAACACAAAAACACAGAAGAGAGAGGTACAAAGTAGATTGTCATTGTTTAGCCCATGGAATAGATGTCTAAGCTAGTTACAGAAGGATGGGCATGAGAAGGAACTCATAGGGCCAGAGCCTGGAGTTCTTCTTTTCCAGATTTTATATACAGATAGTGTGAGAAAGTCTATGGTGTAGGCAGTGTTTGGAAATATATGACTATATTCTAGGATTGCTGTTAATTTCAGGAATAATGATAACTTTAGTTCCTGATAGACAAGAAAAGTAAGGCAAAGGGAAATCGTAAGAAAGGTAGTACTTGAAGTTCAGGCTTGCTTTCTGGGCTCTCTGCAAAGTAATGAGGCTCTAATTTAGCATTATGATTCAAGTGCAGGAATTCAGTCTCTAAAAGGGAAACATACATGGAAATAACTGAGGTATGTACCTAGCAGGTCATGAACAATTATTCTTAATATTGCGGCCTATTAGAATCACCTGGCAGGACTTAAAAATATCTAGATGTCAGTACCTACCCCCAGACCAATTATATGGGACTGGAACATTATAAATATTTTTGCTGTTTTTTGTTGTTTGTTTTATGCTTTAAGTTTCTAGTAATTCTAGTGGACAATCAGGATTTACAGCCCCTGTTCTACAGCAGTTGCAGGGCACCTAGGGATTTTATGGAAATGCATACAGTAGGCCCCCTGTGCATCTGTGCGTTCTACATCTATGGATTCAACCAATTCATGATCAAAAATATTTGGAAAAAAAATTGCATCTATACTGATGACGTACAAGCTTTTTTTCTTTTTTGTAATTTCCTAAACAAGACAGTATAACAACTATTTACATAGCATTCACATTGTATTAGATATTATAAGTAATCTGGAGATGATATAAAATATTCAGGAGGATGTGTGTAGGTTACATGCAAATACGGTAATCCTTAAACTACATGAGTTTGAACTCTGCAGGTCCAATTACATGTGGATTTTCTTCTGCCTCTGCCACCATTGAGACAGCAAGACCAACCCCTCCTTTTTCCTCTTCTCCTCAACCTACTTAAGTTGAAGACAATAAAGATGAATACCTTTATGATGATCCATTTTCACTTAACTAATATTAAATATATTTTCTCTTTTTATGATTTTCTTAATAACATTTTCTTTTCTCTAGCTTACTTTTTTAAAAGAATACAGTAGATAACACATATAACATACAAAATATATTTGAATGGACTGTTTGCATTATCAGTAAGGCTTTTGGTCAATGGTAGGCTATTAGTAGTTAAGTTTTGAGGGAGTCAAAACTTATAGGTAAATTTTTTACTATATAGGAGGCTGGTTTCCCTAACCTCTTCTTAGAAAATCAGCTCTACTATACCATTTCATATAAAGGACATGAACACCTGTGGATTTCAGTATTCATTAGAGGTCCTGGAAACAATGCCCCTTGGATACCTAGGAACTGCTGTATTTTGATTCAGTAGGGTGAAGGCAGGGCACAAGATTCTTTATTTCTACTCAGCTTCCAAGTACTGTAGGTTCACATACCATACTGCGGGTCATAAAGTTCTACCTTACTTATTTAGGCACAGGGTAAGAAAGACCCCCTTATTAGAACCAGATAAGTCATTTTGATAAGCTCACTTTTCAGAATTAAGATAACAAAGAGGAAGGTTATATGGCTTCCTCTTAGATTATCAGTCTGCTCTGTCCTAGAGAAAATTGTAATGTCCAGCTTCAAATTAGTGTTTGTCATTCTTTTAAAAAATTCTGATCTTCATGCAGTATGCCATTTTCTCACTCCTGCATAGTCTCAACATACAGGAATATTTTGTCAAGCTTTATTCTCTGAAGTGTGTATTATGAGTTTATAATTTCTTTAAAAACTATATTTTCTTGGAAATGCTAATATTCTACCTCTTGCCTCATATCCTGCCCCTTATGCTTTGTACTATTAGAATATAATTTGTTTCCCATCTTTTTAAAAAATACTTGAAGATTTTCTGACTATATTTTACCACACTTGATGTTGGAATTGTGAATTAAGTGATTTTATCATTGACAGCTACTAGATCTATTTTGAAAGAATCACACTATCCATCTAACTTTCTTATTTTTAGAAATCACATTAAGGAAGAATTAATCATCACAAAAATATAATACAGCTGATGACTTCTAGAGAAACTTCATAATAAAAATTAGAGAGCAAGATGTCAAAAAAGTAGTTTGCTTTTTGCACATTGCTGCAATAGTTCTAGGGAATCCTTTAGGGGCATAAGATGTCAATTAAATGTGTAATACAATCACTATTTTCACAGACACTTTTAAAAATATACTACAGTAAGCAATGACCTTCTTCTAACTTATGATATTTTAATGAACATTCATTTTAATATGTAAATTAAGTGCTGGTAAGCATGCTGGAAAGCTATATCAATAATCTCAGTCCACCTAGTTACCTGTTAGGGATAATTGCGCAAAATAATTCTTTATTAAATGTTCTATGTGTGTCAAATCTATTTTCATGAATTTCTATCATGTATTTTATATATACACTATTGGGATTTGAGAATATATGAGTGTATTTTAAAATAGATTTGATCTCATGCAAGGTTGTTGCCAGGGTTCCTTTGCTTGAAGTTGTAGGATGGAAGCTCTCAGCTCCAAGGAGCTGCACACTATTCTCTGTTTTGTGACTGTCTCTGAAACATGGATATTTTCTTCTTCAAAGCCAAGAAGAGAGCATCTCTGCTGCTTGGAATCTCTCTGACTTCTTTTGAGTGTGACCATTTGTCTTAGTCCAATTGGGCTGCTGTATCAAAAGACCCTAAGATGAGTGATTTCTATAAACGTTGGAAATGTATTTATCATAGTTCTGAGGGCTTGGAAGTCCAAGATCAAGGTCCAAGCAGATTTGGTACCTGGTGAGGGCACACTTCTTGATCTATAGATGACTGTCTTCTCACTCTAACTTCACATGGCAGAAGGAGCCAGTGGGCTCTCCAGAGTCTCTTTCACAAGAGCACTAATCCCAATCATAAGGGCTCCACCCTCATGACCTAATCACTTCCCAAAAGCCCCACCTCCTAATACCATCACCTTGGGGGGTAGAATTTCAACATGTGAATTTAAGGCAAGTATAAATAGTCAGACCGTAGCACCACTACACCTTATTTTAAAGGGCTGTTCTGATTAGATCAGGCCCAGACATCATAATCTCACTTTTTATGAACTTAAACTGGAGATCTTAATTATGTCTAAAAAGTTCCCTCACTTTTGCCATATAACATAATCTAATCTAATCACAGAAATGATATCCCATCAGAGTCACAAAACCACAGAGGGCCGCTGTTTAGGGCTCTGGGGGCCAAGCTGCCACCCCAGTGAGTCTGGAAGGTGGAGAACCTAACCATAGAGGATTATTCTCAAGCCTTAAGATCTCATGAAGTTTGTCTTACTGGGTTTTGCACTTGCTTGCAACCTGTTACTTCTTTCTTTCTTATTTCTCCTGGTTGAAATGGGAATGTCTATCCTATGCTTGTTCCACCACTGTATTTTGCAACATATAACTTGTCTGGTTTCAGAGGTTCATAGCTGAAGAGAAATTTTGTCTCACGATAAGTCATAACTGAAGTCTCATTCATATCTGATTTAGGTCATATTTAGATAAGACTTTCAACTTCGTACATTAGAGTTTATGCTGGAATTAGAATTTTGGGGCCTGTTGGAATGGAATACATGTATTTTTCACGTGAGAAGGACATGTATTTTAGAAGGCCACAAGTGGAATGTTATGAACCGAATATTGGTGTCACCCCCAAATTCATATGCTGAAGCTCTAAATTCCAGGGTGGCTATAGTTGGCTATTTGGAGTTGGGACTTCTAAGGATGTAATTAAGGTTAAATGAGGTCATAAAGGTAGGACCCTGATCTGCTAGAATTAGTGTCCTTATAAGAAAAAAAAATAACAGAGGTTGTTCTCTTTGTTAAAGTGCATGCTCCCAGGAAAGGTCAAGTGAACACAGAGCCAAGAAGACATCCATCTGCAACTCAATGGGAGAACCCTCATTGCAGATCACCCTGCTGGAACTGTGATCTTGAACTTTGAGTCTTCAGAACTGTGAGAAGATATGTTTCTGTTGTCAGGCCACTGAATCGTTATTTTGTGAGGGGAGACCAAGACAACCTAATGTCGTAGTTCATACAGTGTATATGGCTAGCTGAAATAGATAATGTCAAACTGTTAACACAAATTCTATGAATAAATGTTTCTACCAGTGGTTAATCAGAATTTTCACATGGCCTACATCCTTGCCAACACTTTGTGTTTTCTGACTGTTTAATTTTAGTCATGCCAGCAGGTAGGTAGTGGTCCATTACTATGGTTTTATTTTGCATTTCCATGATAGCTAATGAAATTGAACATGTTTTCTTACTTTTACTGGCTATGTGGATATTTCTTCTTAAGTGTTCAAAGTGTCCAAGTCTGTAGAAAATTTTTTAAATGGGCTGTTTTATTATTTTTGGCTACTAATAGTTTATATATTCTGCATTTAATTTAATCATCTATTGTCAGAAGAAGGTTTTGCAAATATATTCTCTAAATCTATGTGTCAGGCCTCTGAGCCCAAGCTAAGCCATCATATCCCCTGTGAGTTGCACATACACATCCAGATGCCTGGTTCCTGCCTTAACTGATGACATTCCACCACAAAAGAAGTGAAAATGGCCTGTTCCTGCCTTAACTGATGACATTGCCTTGTGAAATTCCTTCTCCTGGCTCATCTTGGCTCAAAAGCTCCCCTACTGAGCACCTTGTGACCCCCACTCTGCCCGCCAGAGAACAACCCCCCTTTGACTGTAATTTTCCTTTACCTACCCAAATCCTATAAAACACCCCCACCCCTATCTCCCTTCTCTGACTATCTTTTCGGACTCAGCCCACCTGCACCCAGGTGATTAAAAGCTTTATTGCTCACACAAAGCCTGTTTGGTGGTCTCTTTGAGAGGTGACAGTATGCTGGCAGTCCTTACAGCCCTCGCTTGCTCTCGGTGCCTCCTCTACCTGGGCTCCCACTTAGGTGGTAATTGAGGAGCCCTTCAGCCCACCGCTGCACTGTGGGAGCCCCCTTCTGGGCTGACCAAGGCAGGAGCTGTCTCCCTCAGCTTGCAGGGAGGTGTGGAGGGAGAGGCGCGAGCAGGAATCAGGGCTGCATGAGGCACTTGTGGGCCAGCTGGAGTTCCGGGTGGGCATGGGCTTGGTGGGCCCCCCACTCGGAGCAGCCGGCTGGCCCTGCTGGCCCCGGGCAATGAGGGACTTAGCACCCGGGCCAGCAGCTGCGGAGGGTGTACTGGGTCCCCCAGCAGTGCTGACCCACCGGCACTGTGCTCGATTTCTCACTGGATCTTAGCTGCCTTCCTGTGGGGCAGGGCTCAGGACCTGCAGCCCGCCATGCCTGAGCCTCCCACCCCCTCCATGGGCTCCTGTGCGGCCCCAGCCTCCCCAACGAGTGCCACCCCCTGCTCCACCGCGCCCAGTCCCATCGACCACCCAAGGGCTGAGGAGTGTGAGTGCACGGCGCGGGACTGGCAGGCAGCTCCACCTGCAGCCCTGGTGCAGGATCCACTAGGTGAAGGCAGCTGGGCTCCTGAGTCTGGTGGAGATGTGGAGAACCTTTATGTCTAGCTGAGGGATTGTAAATACACCAATCAGCACCCTGTGTCTAGCTCAAGGTTTGTGAATACACCAATCCGCACTCTGTATCTAGCTCAAGGTTTGTAAACACACCAATCAGCACCCTGTGTCTAGCTCGAGGTTTGTGGATGCACCAATCCACACTCTGTATCAGGCTGCTCTGGTGGGGCCTTGGAGAACCTTTATGTCTATACTCTGTATCTAACTGATCTGATGGCGATGTGGAGAACCTTTATGTCTAGCTCAGGGATGGTAAACGCACCAATCAGCACCCTGTCAAAACAGACCACTTGGCTCTACCAATCAGCAGGACGTGGGTGGGGCCAGATAAGAGAATAAAAGCAGGCTGCCCGCGCCACCAGTGGCAACCCGCTCGGGTCCTCTTCCACACTGTGGAAGCTTTGTTCTTTTGCTCTTTGCAATAAATCTTGCTACTGCTCACCCTTTGGGTCCACACTGCTTTTATGAGCTGTAACACTCACCACGAAGGTCTGCAGCTTCACTCCTGAAGCCAGCGAGACCACGAGCCCACTGGGAGGAACGAACAACTCCAGACTCGCCTCCTTAACAGCTGTAACACTCACCGTGAAGGTCTGCAGCTTCACTCCTGAGCCAGTGAGACCATGAACCCACCAGAAGGAAGAAACTCCGAACACATCCGAACATCAGAAGGAACAAACTCCAGACACTCCACCTTAAGAGCTGTAACACTCACTGCGAGGGTCCGCGACTTCATTCTTGAAGTTAGTGAGACCAAGAACCCACCAATTCCGGACACATCTTCACATGGACGCTCATGAAATTTGGTGCCGTGACTCAGATCGGGGGACCTCCCTTGGGAGATCAATCCCCTGTCCTCCTGCTCTTTGCTCCAGGAGAAAGATCCACCTATGACCTCAGGTCCTCAGACCGACCAGCCCAAGAAACATCTCAACAATTTCAAATCCAGTAAGTGGCCTCTTTTTACTCTCTTCTCCAACTTCCCTCATATTCCTCAACCTCTTTCTCCTTTCAATCTTGGCCCCACACTTCAATCTCTCCCTTCTCTTAATTTCAATTCCCTTCATTTTCTGGTAGAGACAAAGGAGACACGTTTTATCCATGGACCCAAAACTCCAGCGCCAGTCACAGACTGGGATGGCAGCCTTCCCTTCATGTTTAATCATTGCAGGGATGCCTCTCTGATTATTCACCCACGTTTCAGAGGTGTCAGACCACGCAGGGACACTTGCCTTGGTCCTTCACCCTTAGCAGCAAGTCCCGCTTTCCTGGGACAGGGTCAAGTACCCCAACCCCTTCTTTCCATGTCTCTACCCCTTCTCTGCTTTCCTGGGGCAGGGGAAAGTACCCCTCAACCCCTTCTCCTTCACCCTGAAAGTCCTGCTTTTCTAGGGGGCAAGAACACCCAATCGCTTATTTCTGAACACCGACCTCTTATCTCTGCACTCCGATCTCTTATTTCCGTGCCCCAACCTCATAACTCTGTGCCCCAATCCCTTATTTCCGTGCCCCAACCCCTTTCCCGCTTTCCTGGAAGGTAAGAACCTCTGAACCCCTTCCCTCCGTGTCTCTACGCTCTCTTCTGTCTAGGTTTGCCTCCTTCACTATGGGCAACCTTCCACCCTCCATTCCTCCTTCTTCTCCCTTAGCCTGTGTTTTCAAGAACTTAAAACCTCTTCAACTCATGCCTGACCTAAAACTAAACACCTTATTTTCTTCTGCAACACTGCTTGGCCCCAATACAAACTTGACAATAGCTCTAAATGGCCAGAAAACGGCACTTTCGATTTCTCCATCCTACAAGACCTAAATAATTTTTGTTGAAAAATGGGCAAATGGTCCGAGGTGCCTTACGTCCAGGCATTTTTCACACTTCGTTCCTAGTCTCTGTTCCCAATGGGATTCCTCCCAGATACTCCTCCTTTCCCTCCCGCCTGTCCCCTCAGTCCCAAACCTAAGCGTCGCTGAGTCTTTTCAGTCTTCCTTTTCTACAGACCCCCTGACCTCTCCCCTCCTCCCCAGGCTGCTCCTCGCCAGGCCGAGCTAAGTCCCAGTTCTTCCTCAGCCTCCACTCCTCCACCCTATAATCCTTCTATCACCTCCCCTCCTCACACCTGGTCCCGCTTACGGTTTAGCTCCATGACTAGCCCTCCCCCACCTGCCCAGCAATTTCCTCTTAAAAAGGTGGCTAGAGCTAAAGGCATAGTCAAGATTAATGCTCCTTTTTCTTTATCCCAACTCAGATAGCGTTTAGGCTCTTTTTCATCAAACATAAAAAACCCAGCCCAGTTCATGGCTCGTTCAGCAGCAACCCTGAGACGCTTTACAGCCCTAGACCCTAAAAGGTCAAAAGGCCGTCTTATTCTCAATATACATTTTATTACCCAATCTGCTCCCGACATTAAATAAACTCCAAAAATTAAATTCTCAAACCCCACAACAGGATTTGATTAACCTCGCCTTCAAGGTGTACAATAATAGAAAAAAGTTGCAATTCCTTGCCTCCACTGTGAGACAAACCCCAGCCACATCTCCAGCACACAAGAACTTCCAAACGCCTGAACCGCAGCAGCCAGGGGTTCCTCCAGAACCTCCTCCCCCAGGAGCTTGCTACACATGCTGGAAACCTGGCCACTGGGCCAAGGAATGCCCGCAGCCCAGGATTCCTCCTAAGCCGCGTCCCATCTGTGTGGGACCCCACTGAAAATTGGACTGTTCAACTCACCTGGTAGCCACTTCCAGAGCCCCTGGAACTCTCTGACTCCTTCCCAGATTTTCTCGGCTTAGCGGCTGAAGACTGACGCTGCCCAATCGCCTTGGAAGCTTCCTAGACCATCACAGATGCCGAGAGCTTCGGGTAACTCACAGTGGAGGGTAAGTCCGTCCCCTTCTTAATCAACACGGAAGCTACCCACTCCACATTACCTTCGTTTCAAGGGTCTGTTTCCCTTGCCTCCGTAATTGCTGTGGGTATTAATGGCCAGGCTTCTAAACCTCTTAAAACTCCCCAACTCTGGTGCCAACTTAGACAATACTTTTTTTTTTTTGAGATGGAGTCTCACTCTATCACTCAGGCTGGAGTGCAGTGGCGCGATCTCGGCTCACTGCAAGCTCTGCCTCCTGGGTTCACGCCATTCTCCTGCCTCAGTCTTTCCAAGTAGCTGGGACTACAGGCGCCCGCCACCACGCCCGGCTAATTTTTTGTATTTTTAGTAGAGACGGGGTTTCACCGTGGTCTCAATCTCCTGATCTCATGATCCGCCCGCCTCGGCCTCCCAAAGTGCTGGGATTACAAGCGTGAGCCACCGCCTTCGGCCTGACAATACTCTTTTAAGCACTCCTTTTTAGTTATCCCCACCTGCCTGGTTCCCTTATTAGGCTGAGACACTTTAACTAAATTATCTGCTTCCCTGACTATTCCTGGACTACAGCTGCATCTCATTGCTGCCCTTCTTCCCAATCCAAAGCCTCCTTTGCATCCTCCTCTTGTATTCCCCCACCTTAACCCACAACTATAAGATACCTCTACTCCCTCCTTGGTGACCGATCATGCACCCCTTACCATCTCATTAAAACCTAATCACCCTTACCCCGCTCAATGTCAATATCCCATCCCACAGCACGCTTTAGAAGGATTAAAACCTGTTATCACTCGCCTGCTACAGCATAGGCTTCTAAAACCTATAACTCTGCTTACAATTCCCCCATTTTACCTGTCCAAAAACTGGACAAGTCTTACAGATTAGTTCAGGATCTGTGCCTTATCAACCAAATTGTTTTGCCTATCCATCCTGTAGTGCCCAACCCGTACACTCTTCTGTCTTCAATACCTTCCTCCACAACTCATTATTCCTTTCTCAATCTTAAAGATGCTTTTTTCACTATTCCCCTGCACCCCTAGTCCCAGCCTCTTTTTGCTTTCACTTAGACTGACCCTGAACCCCATTAGGCTCAGCAAATTACCTGGGCTGTACTGCTGCAAGGCTTCACAGACAGCTCCCATTACTTCAGTCAGGCCCAAATTTCATCCTCATCTGTTACCTATCTCGGCATAATTCTCATAAAAACACAGGTGCTCTCTCTGCTGATCATGTCCAATTAAGCTCCCAAACCTCAATCCCTTACAAAACAACAACTCCTTTCCTTCCTAGGCATGGTTAGTGCAGTCAGAATTCTCACACAAGAGCCAGGACGGCACCCTGTAGCCTTTCTGTCCAAACAACTTGACCTTACTGTTTTAGCCTAGCCCTCATGTCTGTATACGGCGACTGCCGCTGCTTTAATACTTTTACAGGCCCTAAAAATCACAAACTATGCTCAACTCACTCTCTACAGCTCTCAGAATTTCCAAAATCTATTTTCTTCCTCATACCTGACACATACTTTCTGCTTCCTGGCTCCTTCAGCTGTACTCACTCTTCGTTAAGTCCCACAATTACCATTGTTCCTGCCCCGGACTTCAATCCGGCCTCCCATATTATTCCTGATACCACACCTGACCCCCATGATTGTAGCTCTCTGATCCACCTGACATTCACCGCATTTCCCCACATTTCCTTCTTTCCTGTTCCTTACCCTGATCATGCTTGATTTATTGATGGCAGTTCCACCAGGCCTAATCGCCACCCACCAGCAGAGGCAGGCTATGCTATGGTACAAGCCACTAGCCCGCCTCTTAGGACCTCTCATTTCCTTTCCATCATGGAAAGCTATCCTCAAGGAAATAACTTTTCATTGTTCCATCTGCTATTCTACTACTCCTCAGGGATTATTCAGGCCCCCTTCCTTCCCTACACATCAGGCTTGAAGATTTGCCCCCACCCAGGACTGGCAAATTAGCTTTACTCAACATGCCCCAAGTCAGATAACTAAAATACCTCTTAGTCTAAGTAGACACTTTCACTAGATAAGTACAGGCCTTTCCTACGGGGTCTGAGAAGGCCACTGCAGTCATCTCTTCCCTTCTGTCAGACATAATTCCTCAGTTTAGCCTTCCCACCTCTATACAGTCTGATAACACACCAGCCTTTATTAGTCAAATCAGCCAAGCAGTTTTTCAGGCTCTTAGTATTCAGTGAAACCTTTATATCCCTTACGGTCCTCTGTCTTCAGGAAAAGTAGAACGGACTAAAGGTCTTTTAAAAACACACCTCACCAAGCTCAGCCACCAACTTAAAGAGGACTGGACAATACTTTTACCACTTTCGCTTCTCAGAATTGAGGCCTGTCCTCAGAATGCTACAAGGTACAGCCCATTTGAGCTCCTTTTTTATTAGGCCCAAGTCTCGTTGCAGACACTGGACAAACTTAGACTATGCCCCCAAAAAACTTCTCATCCCTACTATTTTCTGTCTAGTCATACTCCTATTCACCATTCTCATACATGCCCTGCTCTTGTTTACACTGCCGGTTTACACCGTTTCTCTAAGCCAGCACAGCTGATATCTCCTGGTGCTATCCCCAAACTGCCACTCTTAACTCTTGAAGTAAATAAATAATCTTTGCTGGCAGGACTATGCTGAGTCTCCTTAGGCACTCTCTAATCAGATGTCCTGGGTCCTCCCAATTCTTAGACCTTTTATACCTGTTTTTCTCCTTCTCTTATTCCATTTAGTTTTTCAATTCATACAAAACTGTATCCAGGCCACCACCAATAATTCCAAATGACAAATGTTTCTTCTAACAACCCCACAATATCACCCCTTACCACAAAATCTTCCTTCAGCTTAATCTCTCCCACTCTCCTGCCCCTAATCCCGCTCGAAGCAGCCCTGAGAAACATCGCCCATTCTCTCTCCATACCACCCGCAAAAATTTTCACTGTCCCAACACTTTACCACTATTTCATTGTACTTTTCTTATTAATATAAGAAGACAGGAATGTCAGGCCTCTGAGCCCAAGCTAAGCCATCATATCCCCTGTGACCTGCACGTACACATCCAGATGGCCGGTTCCTGCCTTAACTGATGACACTATCTTGTGAAATTCCTTCTCCTGGCTCCTCATCCTATCTCAAAAGCTCCCCTACTGAGCACCTTGTGACCCCCACTCTGCCTGCCAGAGAACAACCCCCCTTTGACTGTAATTTTCCTTTATCTACCCAAATCCTATAAAACGGCCCCACCCCTATCTCCCTTTTCTGACTCTCTTTTCGGACTCAGCCCACCTGCACCCAGGTGATTAAAAGCTTTATTGCTCACACAAAGCCCGTTTGGTGGTCTCTTCACACGGACGCGAATGAAACTATGTAGTATCTTTTACCCACTAATATTTTTATTAAGAAAATTATTAATTATTTTCCAACTATTTAGTATATGGTTAGCACTTTTGAGTCCTGCTAAAAATTCTGTTTGCTACAAAGTTATGATGGTGTTCTATATTTTCTTAAAACATAATTGCTTTACATTCACATTAAGATTAGCAATCTATATATACTATCTTTGTATGTTTGCTGTATGGAAGGGTTTTAAATTTATTTTTTTCCAGCTGGTTGTGGTGGTGGGTGCCTGTAGTCCCAGCTACTGAGGAGGCTGAGGCAGGAGAAGGGCATGAACCCGGGAGGCGGAGCTTGCAGTGAGCTGAGACTGCGCCACTGCACTCCAGCCTGGGTGACAGAGCGAGACTCCGTCTCAAACAAAACAAGACAAAAAACCATTTTTTTCCTATATGATAACTAATTGTCTCAGCTCCGTTTACCGAAAACATTATGCTTGCTCCACTAAGCTGCATGTCATCATTGTTATAAATCGTATGATGAGACAGGTACTCCTCTGTTACTCAGCTTCTCATTCTGTTCCATTGGCCAGTTTTTTGTTTTTGTGCCAAACTGTTTTTTAATTAGTATTAGTTACTACAGCTTTATTTATTTATTTATTTATTTTATTTTATTTTTTTTTGAGACGGAGTCTCGCTCTGTTGCCCAGGCTGGAGTGCAGTGGCGCAATCTCGGCTCACTGCAAGCTCCGGCTCACTGCAAGCTCCGCCTCCTGGGTTCACGCCATTCTCCCGCCTCAGCCTCTTCGAGTAGCTGGGGCTACAGACACCCGCCACCATGCCCGGCTAATTTTTTTTTATATTTTTAGTAGAGACTGGGTTTCACCGTGGTCTCGATCTCCTGACCTCGTGATCCGCCCACCTCGGCCTCCCAAAGTGCTGGGATTACAAGCGTGAGCCACCGCTCCCGGCCACTACAGCTTTATATTAAGACTTGATAGCTGGTGAGTGTTATTCATCTTCTGTATCATTGCCTTTCTAACTTGGCCTTTTTAATTTTCATATAAATTTTATAATCACCTTGTGAATTTACACAAAAATACTCAATTATATTTTAATTGGAATTGGGTTGAAACCATAGATTAATTTGACCAAAAGAAAGACATTTTAACATACTGAATCTTCCATTCCAGTCTATATTCATAATATAGTGCTCCGTTTAACTCAAATTCTTTTAAAAATTCTCTAAATAATATTTTGTAGCTTTAAGTGTGGAGAAATGGAACACAATTTTAGTAGGATGTGATGATTTTGATGCTAATGTAATTGCTATCTTTTCACAGAATTTCATTTTCCATTTGCTTCTTGGTACATGAAAATGCAATTTATTTTATTTATTGGTCTTGTGTCCATAAACCTTATGAAATTCACACACTTATTCTAAAGAGTTTTCTGTAAATTCTTTTAAATTCTGAGGTATAAAACCATTTTATCCCGGTGTTATGAGTTTTTATTTCTTCCTTTCCAATTATTATGTTCTCTTTTCTTCTTTTTCTTTCTTTTTCTCTCTCTCTCTGTCTCTCTCTCTCTGTGTGTGCATGTGTGCCATTTTTCACTAGCTAAGACATGCAGTAAAATATTTATTAGAAGGGGTGATAACAGATATGCTTTTTGTAGTTACCCCGTGGAAGCAGATGGACACTTTATCCAATATTTGGTTTGGATGTTGAGACTAATGGTACCACATGCATACTCAGTAGGTATGAAAAGGTTTATTATTGGCTTTCTAGAGAAAGAAGGGCAGGCTTCAAAGTAGGGCTGAACATGGCTTGAGAGAAAGCTGGGAGAGGTGACTAGTTTAAGATTTTATATTGGTTTGGGGGTGGTACTAGGGTGAGCCTCCTCTCATGCAGGCTGATTCTGGGGTCATTTGAATACCCCATCAGAAAGAGAGAGAAAGAGAGAACCAGGATTTCTTATCAGCTTGACCAAATATGATGCAGAAGGTGAAGGAGGAGCAAGCAGTGGGGTTTGAAATCTTTCAGCAGTCAAACATCGCATATCAAAAATGGAAATTAGATTCTTTATTACTTTGTTTTATTCCCAAGCTTTGAGGTAAAATTTCAGATATTTTGCCAGTGAATTTAAGATTTATTTCCTTAGATTAACTAAATTTTATATCCAAATCTGGTATATTACTTTTCACAATATTTGAAAATTTCTTTATCTGAAAGTGGAGGGTTAAACTCTCTCATTATTGTAGATTTGTCTGTTTCTCATTTTCCTTCTGTAAATTTTCACTTTATATGTTTTAACTGTTTTTGAGTGCATACAAATTTAGGATCACTAAATAGTGAATTAACTCTTTTATAATGAAATAACCATGTTTTATTTCTAGTAATACCTTCAGCCTAAGGGCTATTTGTCTAATATTAATATAGCTATGCAAATGTTCCATTAGTCAGTGTTTGTATGCTCATTAATCTTGTATTTTCAAACTTTCTGTCTTTCTACATATTATGAGCAGATTACATGTAAGTGTGTATTCTAAATATTTTTGAAAATTTCAGACATTTATTTGGGTAATTAGTCTATTTACATTTAAATTAATTCTGATATATTTGTATATTTATTTACAACCAGACTATTAATTTTGTATTTGGCCACTTTTTATTTTACTTTAATAATTGTTCTCCTGCCATCTTTTTGATTGACCAACTTTTTTCTTATTCCATAGTTTCTTCAATTATACCATTTTAATTATTTAATTATACTCATAGTGATTACTGTAGAAGACAGCATTTATTATTTTACTTTTTATTAAAAATTGTTACTTTTACTGTTTCTGACATATTGCCAGATCAGACCATTTACATTCTACCTCCCCCAAATCCCTAAGTTTGTACAACATTATGTTCATACATTTTAGTTTTATTTATAACTTAAATCACATAAAGCTGCACAATTATTGTTTTGTGTAATCACTATATGCTTGTATTTTATGATATATTCATCCTTTTGTTACCTTTTTGCATTCTCTGATTTTCTTGTTTTCATCTGGAACAGTTTTTCTTTTGCCTGAAGAATTTGATTTTGCTTTTCTTTTGGTGAAGACCTGATGATCATACATTTCCTCAGTTTGTTGTCCACCTTTCCTTTTGGAAAGATATTTTGCTAGCTTTCTAGGTTAGCAGTTATCTCCTGTCAACAGTAAGATGCCAATTCCCTTGTTTTATGCTTTTCATAATTTCTGTTTATAAATCATCTTTATGTCTTTTTGTTGTACCTTTAAAGATCATGTATCCACTTTTCTCTAACTGCTTTTAAGATTCTTTTTTAGAATGTCTTTTTGCAGTTGTCTTGGTGTGGTTTTCCTAATATTTATCCTTAGATTTTTCTGAGCTTCATAAATCTGTGAGTTGACATCTTTCAAAAGGTTTATAAATGTATTTCCATTATTTCTGCAAATTTTATGTCCTAGTCTCTTTCTCCTGTTCCTATCTGATGCTCATTACAGATATTTTGAACATTTTTAAACTTGTTGTACATTATTGCTGTATTTTTTCTTTTCTCTTTTTTTCCTTGCTCCGTTTCAGTTTTTATATTTTCTACGGAATTATCTTCCAGTTTACAAATCTTATGTTTTTCTGTTTGCAGTCTTCTGTTGAACCCATCCATTGAATTCTAAAATTCAGATATCTTATTTTTCAGTTCTAGGATGTTTTGTTTGTTTTTATATCTTCTGATATTTGGTTGAGATCATCTCCCTTTCACCTACGTTTTCCATATTTGTTCTCTATTTTCTTGAACGTAGTAATCATGGATAATTGATGTCTTTGCTTGCTAACACCAATGTCTTTGTAATATGTTGGTAAATTTCTTTTGCATGTTTTTTTCTTGATTGTGCATAACTCCCTGTCTCTAATTAGATCTAGAATATAATATTTTTCATTACATGTCAAATATTAAGTAAAAAGGAAACAGAAGTTTACAGTATTATTATTATTCTCCACCTGAGAGTGTTCGCCTTCTCTCAGACAGAAAGACAAAGGGCTGAAACTTCTATAAAATTATGATTGACTTGTTGCAGAACTTTGATGGTTTCACTAAGTTTCCTTGTATCTTTTGTTGGCCTTGTTTCCTGGGCATCACTCTTTCACTGGAAGCCTGGTTGTTCTCTGACTCTATCTTTTTGAAATTAGAGGAAACTGAGTTTAACTTCTAGAGTTTCCCAACTCAGCTTTCAAACTGTTAAACCAATGCAGCATTAAAGTATGGCAAATGTCTTGAAGGAGAAACCAGACCAGTGTTTGAACCAATCTCTTCCTCTACCAGGCCTTTGTTTCCCAATATCCACGACACTCTGCTAGATTTTGTGCTGGCTTTTGGAAACTTTCACATTAACTGTGAATCCTTCTGCACAGTCTTGAAGTTCTATAACATTCTCTAGGAAACACTAGCATAATGATGAGGTTTTCTCAAATTCCCAGACTGTAACTCCTGTACTGCTAGAACATTAAACGTTTAGCTGGTTTATCTCATCAAACTATGTAAACTTAGATAATTTGAACATCAACCAAGTACTGAAAAATGACTCTAATTTGGCAAATTCTCCTAGAGGGAAAAATATCTGGGAGACATGAAGTTTCCTTGGAAAAGTTTTCTCTGGAATGTCGTTCATAAGATCTTTGCTTTAAAAAAAAAAAAAAAAAAATTCATGTTGGCTGGGTGCGGTGGCTCACAACTGTAATCCTAGCACTTTGGGAGGCCAAAGTAGGTGGATCACGAGGTCAGGAGATTGAGACCATCCTGGCTATCACGGTGAAACCCCATCTCTACTAAAAATACAAAACAATTAGCCGGGCATGGTGGCAAGTGCCTGTAGTCCCAGCTGCTCGAGAGGCTGAGGCAGGAGAATCGTTTGAATCTGGAAGGTGGAGGTTGCAGTGAGCCGAGATCACGCCACTGCACTCCAGACTGAGCGACAGAGTGAGACTGTCTCTCAAAAAAAAAAATTCATGTCTATAAAAATGATTTTTGAAATATATTCAGCTTTTTCTAATTGTTGCAGTGACACCTGTTACACCCTTCTCATAGTGGGAGTTCTCAGTGTAGTTTTGTTCGTTTAATAAGGTATATTGGATGTACAAATTAAATGCAGTAAAATTTACTCTTAATTTAAGTATATCATTCAATGAACTTAGACAAATGTATACATCCATATAACCACCACCACATTCTTAATATAGCGTATTTTCATTATCTTCAAACTTTCTCTGTGCACCTTTCCATCAATGACTTCTTTCCGCTGCTAGCCCAGGGAAGCGATTGATTTTTCTTCCTATAGTTTTGACTAATCCAAAATCAAAATACAATATAAATGGGTTCATACAGTATGTAATCTGTTGTGTCTTTTTTCACTTAGCCTAAGACTTGTAGAGTCATCCTTATTATTGCATATATCAGTAGTTTATTCATTAATATTGCTGAATATTATTTTATTGGCCACTAGTTGTTGGATATTTGTGATTCTTGGTTTGGCATTATGAATAAAGTTCATATATGAGGCATACATTTTTATACCTTAAGGATTGGGTTAAAGGACACTGGGGTTATTTCCAGCTGTTAGCTATTATAAATAAAGCTGCTATAAATATTTGCACACAGGTATTTGGATGGGTCTGTTTTAGTTCCCAGGAATAAATAACTAGGAATAGAAATAGTGAGTTATATATTTTACTCCATAAGAAACTGATGAACTATTTTCCAGTAGGACGGTGTTACATTGTTCCCCATGCTAGCAATACATGCAAGTTCCACTTGTTCCACATCTTCACTAACACTCAATATTTTCAGTCTTTAATTTTAACCATTCTAGTTGTCATATAGTGCTTTTAATTAGCATTCTCTAATGTCTAACAATGTTGAGAATAATTTCATGTGCTTATTTGCCATCCATGTCTTTTTCAGTGAAGTGGCTGTTCAACTTTTGTCCCCGTATTTTTCATTGGGTTTTTGACTTTTTTTTTTCATTGTGGAAATATTTTCTATGTTCTGAAGTTCTGAATATATGCCCTTTATTAGATATATACATTGTAAAGATCTTCTTTCTACTTGTCTTTGCCTTTTCTTAAGAATGTCCTTTAAGTATTAAAGCTTGTAACTATGATAAAGTTCAATACCTATGTGTTTGAGTGTGTGTAATATATATGTACATGTTACTATATATATTATATTTATATATATACACACTAACATATAGATATAGAAATATAAATGCAAATATATGTAACTAAGCTATTTTTGCCTCCCAAAGGGACATTAAGATTTTCTACTATGTTTTCTTCTGAAATGGCTACAATTTTATTGATTTCATTTATGTTGATGATCTACCTCAAGCTAATTGTTATATATAGTACAAGGCAAAGACAAGAGTAGGCATTTTTTTTCTGTTAATATATTAATGGCCATTTATAGCAGTTATCCTGTTCCTGTCCCACCATTATATATGAAGTATTTGAGGGCAGATAACTTTTATCATTAATTATACAGGTATAGTGTTTGAGTGGAACTAGAGTCTAGGAGCTCCACTTAAGAATCTGTACCTGGACAGATTCTGGACCTGGACCTGAGGGAAATGATGGGGTTCCATACTTTAAGCTACTACTGTAAGGGGATAAGACTTACAAATTTGGGGAAAGGGTGAATGTATGGTGTACATAAAGGGACATAAAACATTGGGACAAGAGGGTAGACTGCCTGCTTCTAAAATGTCTCCAATAATCTCTGTTTTCTGATTGTTATGTGGGCTGGACCTAGTAACTTGTCGCTAATGAATAAAAAATAAAAAAAGGGATAGGATGTCACTTCTATGATTAGGATTTAAGGACTATAACTTCCTTTTTTCTTTCTCCATCTCACTCTATGTTGTGAGCTTCCTTAATGAAGAAGACCCAGATAAAATGGAACTGTGCAACAGCCCATGAGGGACTAAATTCTGTCCAAAGCTGTGAAAGTCAGTTTGAAAAAAATCCTTTCCCATTGGGTCCTTGAAATAACAACAGCCACAGCTGACACCTTGTTCACAGTGTATGAGAGACCTCAAATCAGAGGAACTCACCTAAATTTAACAATGATTCCTAATCCATAGAAATAGTGAGATACTATTATTTTAAAAGCCATTATGTTTGGGGTAATTTGTTATGCAGCAGTTAATAATTAATGTGCCAATTATACCACGAACATTTGTTGAAAAGATTATTATTTTCACCATTGTGTTACCTCAACATTTTGGGTGAAAGTCGGTTACCCATAAATGTGTGCGTATCTTTGTGAACTCTCTTTATTTCGTTAATCTATGTGTCTTTCCTTTCACTAATGCCATGATATTTTGATAACTGTAGCTTTACACTAATTCTCGAAGATCAGTTAGATTACTTTGATTTAGCTGGATCCACTTAAGACTTGCTTTTTAAGGTTTGTTATGGCTGCTCTAGAGCAAACTTTAAATTAGGACTAACCTAACCCCACCATTAAAGGGATGTCTTTTGGAATTTTTATCTGATATCCCATGTATTGCAAGGTTTTTAAAAAATATTGACTATTAAGGCTGAGGATTATTTTTCATTCCTGCAGAAGCTCCAGAATTTTTTCTGTCATTCCTTTATTCTGTTGCTCTTCCTATCCCCAGCCTTAAGTATTTTTTTCTCTCACACACACGCAGAATGTCAGCACTCAGTCAAAGATGTTAGAGTATCCTATTTGCAGATTTCTAGAACTCTCTCCCCATGCACCACTTTCCTCTCTCCTACTCTGCTTTAAAAATTTCTAGTTGTCTAAGCCTCCCAAAAGACTAATTGCTCTCTCTTCAACTCAGATGACAAAGATTTCTGAGCTTCATTTGGATTCCACCTCTGTACACTTGGCCTGGAAAAAGCCTTCAGGCAATAAATTTAGGCAATTGTGGGGCTAATCTTATTTATTTCCTTCTTTCAAGAATCAGAGTCCTATGTTGCACGTTGTCCAATGTCTGAAAAGAAAATATTTTTTAAAAATTGTATTTTTGGCCGGGCGCGGTGGCTCACGCTTGTAATCCCAGCACTTTGGGAGGCTGAGGTGGGCGGATCACGAGGTCAGGAGATCGAGACCACGGTGAAACCCCGTCTCTACTAAAAAAATACAAAAAAATCAGCCGGGCGTGGTGGCGGGCGCCTGTAGTCCCAGCTACTCAGAGAGGCTGAGGCAGGAGAATGGCGTGAACCCGGGAGGCGGAGCTTGCAGTGAGCCGAGATTGCGCCACTGGACTCCAGCCTGGGCGACAGAGCGAGACTCCGTCTCAAGAAAAAAAAAAAAAAAAATTGTATTTTTTCTATTGGCTTAAGATGGGATGATAAGTATTGTTTCTGTTACTCCATTTTACCTAAAATTAGAAGTCTGAAATGATAAAGTTTTGCTCTCCATTTTATTTGTTCATATAAATTTTGCATGGTTGTCGGGTTTTTATTTTTATGTAAACTCGTGTCAAAGATTTTTGCAGTAGCAATACTAGGAAAATCTGTAGACATTGTAAAGGTTTAGGAACTTAGTATTCGTTCTTAAGAGAACATTCTACTCTGCTCTAGAATATTCCATACTCACCTAGGAATTCTGTCATTCCTGTTCCTCTTGCCACTATGTCTGAGAAGGAGGCATAGCTAAGGATCTCTTTCAGGAATCAATACCAATAACTCACTCTTTTTCTTTCCTCCCGTCTCTATCTCAGCATCCCTCATTCATACAGCCAGTGGTCTTTCTTTCATTTCTGAAGGTGGAAGAGGGATAAGTTGGGCAAATATTATTTCAGAGCTATTGTCTTTTTTTATAGATTTACCAAGATTACATTACAATAGTGATTCTCAAACTTGAGCATGCCTCAGAGTCACCTGGAATGCTTTTTAAAGCACAGATTTCTGGGTCTCATCTCAGAATTCCTGACTTACTGTGTCTGGGGTAGGACCAATAAATTTGCATTTCTACCAAGTTCCTATATGCTGTTGATGCTGCTGTTCCATACTTTACACTTTGAGAGTCACTGCTTTAAATAATAAAGTCTAGGTGTATTTATTGCTATTTGCTACCTTACTCAGATTTCCCCAATAGGCATAAGTTTCTGCAGCTAACTACTAATATTCATGAGCTTCTCAAAAGACTTTGTCTAGTTTAGTGAGAACCTACCTCACAGAGGGTATGTAGAATGTTACACGACCTTTCCAACTGCACCAATGGGAACTCATATGAGCCACAAACACCTGAGATCCCTTTGACCCAATGTGGGACAACCATCAGGAGAACCTTATCACTATGGTAAGAGCCCAAGGCTTAATTTCACCACAGACTCATCCCTGCCTGGACTACTCCCTGTTCTCTTCTTTATGTTACACTTCTCTCTTCCTTACAGGTTTTTCCTGATAAACACACTCTCAAAGCATTGTGTACAGTTAAATTCCTATCTGAAGCTCTGCATTTAGGAAACCCAACTGAAGACAAGAATTTCACTCACGCACATTTAATTCATTCTTAAGGTACTTTTGTCTAAATAGTGGAGGAAGAATAATACATTCATAAAAATTTTGTAGCACAGAAGTCATAGAATACTATCTCCAAACTTTATCCAGCAAGATCCAATTTACTGTAAGTTCTGTATTCAGGTAAAATTTAAGAAATAGATTAAGTAAATGGTGATTCTCATGAAAAAATGAAAAAAAAAAACTTATTTGCCATTTTGATTTCCTCAAACCCAATTAACTAAACACATTAATGGAGATGTTGTAGATTTTGAATTATGGCCTAGCTTGAGAGGCCATAGAAATAATCATTCCCTCCATAACCACTTTCACTTTCGAAATTCGGTTGGAAGACTCAAAATTTAACTTTCTAATCTTTGTTGGATGCCTGCATATGCATCCTTCAACAAAAGTAAAAAAAGCACATTAAATGTCAAGGTGACTAGGAATGTCTTAATGGGGAGACAAATTATCCAGATAATTTATCAATTGTTTTGGAAGTTCATCTGTGGACATCACATAAGACAGAGATTTCACCGGTTTAGCTGTGAAGTGGTTGATTGAATATCTGTCACAATTGAAAATCCCATACCTCTAAGCCATCAGATTAGCTCTCATACTGAGATACCAACTGTGGAAAATAATAACCATTATTCAAAAAACACCACTGAATCAGGGCAAAATAACTAAGCATGATTTAAAAATGGTACTTTTTTATGGTTAAATATATTCTTTGATTTACAAGCCAAAGAATTTTCTAGTAAAATTCATGAAAAGTTGGTGTTTAAACTATTCCATAAGGTGTATTTAAAGAATTTTTTTGCTAAAATGCAAACAATACATTAAGATAATTGCAATATTCTAATTAGTCTTTCTCTTAAAAATGGCTTGTCTACTAGAGAATTAATAAAGAATTTTAAAGGGGTTGTAGAGAAAGTGTTACTGTAATCATAGATTGAAAAAGTGCTGAAGGTATCACAGAGCCTCAGAATTAAACTGAAACTTATGGCTCAACTAAATTTAAGCATCATCATGTATGAAAGAAACATCAGTGAGAACCAAGAGACTAATAAAAAGAAGTGCCAGTGATGTTGATAGGCAAAGTTGAGAGATAATATAGATTGGACCAATCATTGAAGATAGAGTCAGGAAAAATGTGAATATTATTAGAAATTAGAATTGAATCCTTTTCCTAATAAGCTGATGATATTCTTGACATAGAAGGGCTATCCACTGCTTCAAATATACCAATTCATGTTTAAATTAAACACCATAAATTATTTTGGTTTGGAAGGATGGGAGTTTTGAGGCTACAAAAAGTCATGCATATATATATATATATATATGTATATATATATGTGTGTGTGTGTATATATGTGTATATATATATGTACTTTGGTAAAAGGAAAGCAGGTGACATCTATGACATCCAAGCCATTCATCATCTGATTCACTATTGTAAAATTCACATATAAAACGACTAAGTCGATCCAAAGGAGGGCCGTTTTAATATTCAGTATTCATAAAATAAAAAAAAATTTAGGAAACATATTAGATTAAATATTTACTTTAAAAGAGATTATGATATAATTATAAGCATTCTTATTTAAAGAGATAACAGCATGCAAAAAAGAAACTTATAATTTATCCCAAATATATATATTTACATTTAACTACAAATGTAACTATATTTTGTCATTATATATATATCCCACATATATAATTATGTAATGTGTATATATATATCTTCTGTCTATTTTTATCTATTTTCTATATGTATATCTAATCTTATCTATCGATGTATGTCAGTGATTACGAGATTTCCGGATAAGAAAGTTTGATACCTCTAGATTTTGATTGCCTCATGTCCAAAATATGTCCTACATGATTTTCAAAGTATCTTCTTCTCTTTAAAACTCTTTAACTCTGGCACTATCTATCAGACAGTTTCTATTGCAACAACTTTTCATGGTAGTGTAGTTCTTACACATGAATTATATTTGATCATAGGAAGGAATTATATTGCTTAAACAAAGTGTTTTTGGACATAGTCAATCAACACCCATTTTATCATCTTGTTTTAATCACTACCCAGCACCTTGTTTTTGGTATAACATGTTATAAAATTAGATCGACATCATGAAAATGTACCTCTTGTCTGAATTTCTAATCTTTCATGTAACACATACTAATTTCAAGATGTGCGGTCATTTCTACCTCTGTACTGAAATATTTTTCTCAATACTTCTTCTGTCTTGGATACTGCTTGTGTATGTGTGTGAGACATCCCACCTAAGTTTTCCACCTTTCTCCTAGTGCTACTAATACAACACTCCCTGTTGAGTAAACTGGAGTCAGAATGCCCCAGCCCTTGGCTCTGCTCTGTTCTTCCTACACAGGGGAATCCTTTTTGCTTCATTCCTCTTGTAGGCTCTCTATTCCTCCTCACAAAGACAGATGTCTTCATCTTTTTGGAGAGCCTCCTTCTGTTACAGACATTTGTGCTAATTTACTGCTATACAAATTGAGAGAGGCTCTAGAAAGAATATAACAAAGTAAACAAAGTGTACAAATTCGATTTGGAGAAGGAACGTTAGTTAAATATCAGAATTATCATCCTAGAAAGGTGCTAAGTCTGATGTAATGAGCATTTACCCCGATCAATTGGTCACATATTATATTATAATTACAGCAATGCTTGATTTTATTTAGCTTTCTGCTTCTTCATGCTTTCAATTTTCCTTCATTTTCTCTTTTCCTGTATCCCTCCCTCACTTCCAACTTCATTTATTCTTTCTTTTAATTTCCTGTAAACCTGACATAAATTCAAAGAATTAATGTTATAATGGACTCTAGAGAAATAATATATCGTATCACTTCAAATTTACTACATTTGACAATACATTCACATTATGTGTAGTGTATGATAAATTTTCCTTGGCACATGTCTGCTTTTATTTTACTTCTAACCTGAATAGACTTGTAGTTTTAGATGTAAGTTAGCTCAGCAAATTTTGTATTGTTTTGTCAGTTATCCATCTTATGGCTGAAGTTTATTCAGGTAGAAAAATGTGGCTTCCTACAACTGGTAATTAATTATAAATACATGCATTTGGAAATTTATTTGTATCTCATGACTAAAGTTAAATCTTGGTTAGTTTTGGCTTCAATCTCATATTTCACTTTGATTAAGTAGCCTAGAAGTTACTCTTTTTTGGATAAAAGAAACATTTTAGAACAACAAAGGCCAGTCATGGTTTTTGGTTTTGAGAATGGCATAGGTTTAGATTTTTATTCTAACAATATTATTGCTACTGATCAGAAAGGACATCCAAGTCTTGGGACCTAAGCATCATGTTAACTCTCACTGCTTACACTTGCAGATTTCTTCATGAGTTTGCTTTGTTTTTCATCTTAAAAATCTCAAAATATTTTACTGAGGTGCAATGAAAAGTAAAAATAACTAAAATTATGAAAATAAAATAAATTAACAAAAAGTCTTTCAAAAGGCAAGGTTGAGGTTGAAGGGCACCATACGGCTCTGAAGTGGTCTGGAAATAGAAGGGAGAGATGGATGGTCATGCTTATTTTATCATGTTGGGATTGCAGTGAAAATATACAGAGCACAGTTCTCACATATTCACAATGAAAACTAATATTGTTTTATGCTAAAATCTTTCAGATTTTGCCAAAGACAAATGTCAACATTTCAAAATATGCTGGCAATATACTAAGGTGCTACTTTTTATTCTAGGTATATTAGAAATATATGTTATATATACACATTCTTTTTCTATATAAATTTCAAGAATATTAACACCTAAGTGCCTAAAAGTTAGTTGTATTACAAATACATTATATACATTATAAATTATACAAATAAATATTACACATATAATTTGTAAAATATTTTAAAATAATTTGTCATTATGTTATACTAAAGGAAATACATGATATTAAGGTTATTTTGAATCCTAATTTTTTATATATTTGTATTTTTTCTCAAAATTGGAAGATTTAAATTACCTGAAAATTTTGGAAGATCAACTTACATTAATTTTCAAAATAAGTTCCCCAAAATATAACACTCTTCAAATATATTTTTTCAGTTTCAGAAAGAAGTGACTTACTTTTTATTTCTCCACTGTTGATATCATTAAAATATACATACAGTAATGCTGAGAGCTCATAATAAAGAATGTACTACCAATAGTAAGAATCATCTCCTAGATATTTTTATAAAACTTTTTTCCTTATTACAATCTGATTTTTTAAATATCTAGCTTTTTTTGGTTAATCCCACCAATGTTCATATGAAATATTATGGATATTTTAATTTAGATATCTTGTTAAAGGTTTTAGCACTGATTTATTTGAAGCTATTAATACATCTATTTGGATAATCAATATAGTCTCCCCTTTCCCCCCTTTTATACCTCCTCTCCATCAGAAGATGAAATTTTATCAATATTAAAACATCATTTATCTTATTTATCTAAGGGAAATGTGATAGGGAAAGCAACCACAGCAAATGTGAAACAGTTTGCCAGAATAAGTGATTTTCTTATTCCATGCTGTATCTTATAGACTTAATATGTTTGATAAGCTTTCATAAATTGATGACATTTTAATGATAGGTAGATGGATTATAATTTTTATTTTTCAAATAAAAAATTCAGACATGGTTATTTTTAACAAAGATTTGATCAATTTGATTAAATTAACAAACTATAAGCATTGGTTTATAATGCCATTCTTTTTGTTATTAAATTCTTACCTGAGCCCTAAAAATACTCTGTTTTTCCTGTGTCAATTGCCCTACTAATTTCTCAGCTGTATGGCGGGAAACATGTTGAGAGAAAGTATTAAAATATATTAAAGCCACATGGGATTATTAAAAACTGGAATGAATCCTCTAAATCTTTGAGACAACTGTTCATCAGTTGCTTTTTTAAAAAAAGAAAAAAAAACCTCTATACTTTACTGGAAACCTATAATTCACAGCTGTTAGTTCAAGCAGTGTTCCTGGAGAATGGTCAGAGGAATATACTGGAACAGTGGAAGGGGAAGAAATTAGCCAAATTCATCATTTCCTTTTAATTTTGCATTCATTCAATTAATTCCCCTTACTTGTCTAGCAAGACTGAACTCATCTTAAAAGTCTTAATTCCTTTTGGCTCAATGTAAATTATGATGCCTGAGAGTCTTTCCCAGGACTATGAATAATGAGGCCTATTTGGGGGAGCCGCTAACTATTATTTTTGGATGGGAACAACAAAAGCGTTCATGAACTCAAAAGGTAGTGAGTGTTGAAAATAATCAATGACTTGTCTTTTATTTGCTCTAAATGACAAGCTTAACTATTGTCACAGAACTCACCAGTGGATTGTGGAAATCTCATTCTGTTATCATAAAGTCCTGACTATGGCAACATCTGTCTAAGGCTGGACAGAGCCCCACCGACCCTGTGCTAACATTGGATCCCTGGTGGTCAGAAAGCAAGAAAGAAAGATAAAAGTAAAAAAACATGTAAACGACTTAAATGACAGAAAAGTACTCTCAGAAGGAAGCCTTTGTTCTTTCTTTCTTTTTGTTCATAGTGGTCAGAGGTAATTCTCTGGATACATCTTTGCTTTCATCAAGAAGAAATCAAAATAGAATTTATATATTATACAAATAAAATTAGTGATAAACTCAACTTGTTAAAAACAGTTTACCCCATGTTTTTTGTTTTGTATTTGTTACTATTCTTCCCAACGGTCCCCCAACTGTGATATGTGGCACAATTTATTTTCTGTTTTATTGAGTTTACACTATAGATTTGACAACATTATAACGCAAGGCAATAACATATTGTTGAGGAAAACTGGGAATAAAGAGTGGACATTCTTCTTGCCTCATTTAAAGCCAATGCTAAGAGATTTTATTTTCCCTCAGTGCCATATGGGGTTGGTGTTGATATGTCACCAGGTTCTTTCATATCAAAGAAAGTGCCATCTCACCCAGCTCAGAAATATAAATCCTTGCCATCATACATCCTTCCCAGGAACAGTATTAAATGTACAGATGTACTGGATTTGTCTGATTTATTTTCTATAAAATATACATGAATAGATAACAGATACACAGATAGATCATACATAAATATTAATGGAGAGATAGCTTTTTTTTCTTCCTTGGACATTGAAGTCTCATATTGCAGTACAGCTATTTCAATGAAACAAGACATTACAAAAGAGAATGCAGAAAAAGTGTTACTTTCTCTACTTTAAATTCTCAAGTTGTACATTATCTATTCTCGTTTGTCTCTGGATGAATGAAGATGCCTTTGTCAGGGTGCGGACAGTAGGATAATAAGTAAGTTGTAAAGTCCAGTACACTTCTCTCGGCACTCAAGCAAATCAATCCCCTGAAGTACACTGAAGACAATGGATGATCATTAAGATTTTCAGACAGGGTTTAAACCCATTAAAATGTGAAAAACAATTTTTTTTTGCAAAACTATGGGAAATGTACGTTACAAATACACATCAATTTGTGTAACATATTTACAAATTCTCAGACATCTAATTTTTTAGCTTCACAAATTTTAGAATGAGCAAAAATCTCTTACAAGCCTTTACTATCCTTTGAATGATTTTTTCAATCTGCCTAAAAATATTCAGGAAAGTTCAAAAACCTTACATACGCAAGTTTTTAGTTCTACCCCTTCTGCCTCAAGTGCACAAAAACAAAGCAGTAATCTATCTAGTTTATTTCTTCGAAAATGGTGTTCTTAAAGTACATCTTGCAGATAGATTATCTATCCCTCACAGCAAAGCTTCACAATGGGAGTCTAATAATTGCTCCTTTTCTAATTTCACTAAATGAGTTATAATTATTTTATGTCTGTTTTATGGTTACTGAATAGTATTAACCTAAACTCTAATTATAATATAGCTTTCAAAGAAATGTATGGACAGCAAATTGATGAACAGCCAGCATATGTAGGAACATCCCATAAGGCAGATACACAGCTAATAGTTTTAGGAATAGCATGTTAAAATTCAGAAGCACAATTCATTTGTGAATGAAGCAGGGTATAAATTCGTTGAGTTGATATATTCTAAGATTAGATAGACAGGAATATGTGATTGTGATTAATACAAATCAAATAAATTTACAGTTAAGCACAAAATTGCTATTTTCTAATATGTTTGTAACCAATGATAGATACTTCAGTTCTATAATATCCTTAAAATGGGAATATATAGTGCCCGTGGAGTCTCTTGGTCTTATAGCAATCTTCCCAAGGCAGATACTATATAAATAAAGCAGATTGTATTGTGAAGACAATTTGCCTAGAATGTTTTAATAGCTACTTTTTATTTTTAAATTCTCTGATAATATTTTAATGAAAGAAAATTGATTAATCAATGAATTTATCATAAAGAGGGGAGAGCAGTGGTTGCTTTCAATTAAAAAAATCCTTTAAATCTAATTGCTGAAAATGCATTTTTGAATATTCTCATAAGTTATACATTACAGAATATTCACACACAGATTAAGTGGATTCCTTATAAAAAAGTGCTTATTAATCAGAAATAATTTTTAAATTAAAATAAATGGCAATTGAAAACAATCATCCTTTACCGGTGAAATTCTTCTTGTTTGCCTTATAAATATAGACTCAGATGAACATGCTTAATCCAATATATCCTTCATCTTATTTCTCTAAATTTTGACTGGAAAATACTCACACCTTTAGAATCTATTTTCAATATTGAGAATAGCATATAAAGTTTTTCAAATGTTAAAATGTTCAAAATTTCCAAAACATCCAAGAAAAGTTATTGAAGAAGCTAAACAAGTACTGGACACTTTATGTTTGCAGGAAAAGGAGGTATATATACACTCTGAAAGAAACAAACTGGGAGACGACCCCTGAAAGTAAAACTTTTAATAAAAAGTTACAAGACACATTATAGTTATATTTATTTTGGTTAAACATGTTAAAATGACTTCATTAGCCATCTTGAATGTTTGCCTGGTACTATCTGTAGATTCCTAATTTTACTTATCTTACTACAACCTGTGGAAAACTCACCACCAATTTTGCCAACAATGATAATATTAACAAGAGTGGCTATTATAATAGTAGTTTACAATGAGTCAGTTAAGGGCATTTTAATGATTATATTATAAGGAACATAGTATGCTAAATATTACCAATATCATTTATATGAATGAAAAACCTGGGGCTCAGAGAGGTTAAATAGCTTTGATATAATAGCTTAAGTGTTGGTGCTTAATATGAATTCTAGTGTATTGTCTCCACTGTCAGCAGTTGAAATGTTTTCATACACATGACTACAAAGTCACATCAGCTTTAATGTGTTCGTAATACCTTTAGTACTTTATATACTGTTAATTGTTTCCCAAAGGACTATTCTGAACTTAAATACAATCTGTCAAATATTTATCAAAGGCCTGGAGTATGCCAAGACATAATTCCTCACCCTCACAATGTTGTCGGGCTAGTTCTAATGACTGACGTAAACATTTAATTTTCACATAATGTAAAAGTGCTGTGAAGAAGGTTTATAAAATGTGAATATATAGCACAATCTGTGGAGTCCAGAAAATATTATCTGTAAGATATAATGTCTGAACTAAAATAAAGGGTTTAGTTCTTAATGATTGAAGACGACTTGTTCAAATTAAGAAAGATAAGAGGGTGGTTACAAGCAGAGGGAATTTTAGGATAAAACTTCAGAATCTCTAGCTTGTCAAACGTGAATAGAGATAAAGAATGGTGGCGTCTTTGTGTTGGCCTGTGTTTTTCTCCATTGGTTGGGAAAAGAAAACTAAGAAGTAGGCAGGTGAAGTATGAGAAGCCTAAAGAGCCAAAGATCTGATTCCTTCACATTTACAACCCTAGGCAACCTTGAAAATAGGCTCTCAATTTCCAGACTATGCAAATTTCCAGATTCTTTGTTGAATCAATTAATTTATTATAATGACTGTGATGTCTGAATAATTGCTAAAACATAATGTATGGCTATGGTAGCTGCCAACCTCATATCTAACAGCATAGCCAGACACGCCTGGTGTTATTGCTGATGTACAAGTTGAATTTTAACTCATTTTCTCTATTTCTTAAAGGCTAGACAAACTGATTTAGTCTGTGACCTGTGAAACTCTTCTGCGGATTTCAACAAGAGAAACACATGCAGTTAAGTAGCACTATAAATGTTGGGTACTGGTTTG
Source organism: Hylobates moloch (assembly GCF_009828535.3). NCBI lineage: Eukaryota > Metazoa > Chordata > Mammalia > Primates > Hylobatidae > Hylobates > Hylobates moloch. The sequence continues at coordinate 5,531,533 of NW_026652299.1, forward strand.
AAGACATAATTTGTTTTTGGCATAACCTTTTGACCTTTTTCAAGTTCACAAGGATTATCAAAGTGAGCTTATTTGTATGGCAAATAATTTGCTTACCTAATAAATGCCCATTTCTCCCATCATATATTTTGTTAATAAGTAACTCATTTATATATAGTTAGGTTGCTAAATAGCCTATTATTTTATAGAGAAATAATTTGATGAAGAATTCTATAATATCAGCCCTTTAAACTTCTTGATTTTTTTCTAAGTTACAAAATAAGCCGGTTTATTTTCTCTTCACTAAATTGGCTATAAAACAACATCTGGGTCTCTTGAGTTTATCATTTTTGCTCACTTTACATCAGTTGGGCATCTTTATAAATTCAAAATGGGCTTCCATCTGCTAAAAGCTTTTTAACGTGTTTATTTTTTATTTTTACTCTGAATTCCAGTCCATAATGCACTCTTTTTTATTATTGTTGTTTTAACAAAGCTGGATATACAGTGTGAGAAACCATACTGTAGTTAAGCATTTGCTCAGCTGTAGTTCAAGAGATAAGCACTCTTGTCAAACGCGCTGTGACCTCTCAAAGAGAGGAGGTGTCATCCAGCTGAGTCCTTGTTTCATCTACAGCAATGCATTGGGACAGAATTCATTTTTTTGGCTCCATGTCCTAAAACTTGACAGGGCAAAAATATTATATGACTATTTGGTGTTTAATACTGCAGTTACACGGAGGACTACAAGGAAGAGAAATCACATGAACCTGAAACGAGTGGATATGCCACTATCTCATTATAAAACATGCTGCTATATAAATTTCCCCTCCATTCTCTAAATATGGTCTTCATGTTTTGGTATTTTCATGAGGAGAATCAACAACTTTGTACAACACTGCCATCTAAAAATGGCAAACATGAACTAGAAACATTATCTAAAATGCAAATTTACCTAGAAAATAGAATTACAAGGAGCAATTCTAAAAGGAGGCAGATATTTTCTGAATGGGAATTATATCCCATTCCAACTCAAGACTCCTACCAAATGGAGCTATCCATGCATCCTGACAACACTGACTGACCTCTTTTCCCAAGATTAATATCCTTCTATAGCCAGGGAGATAGAAATTTCCCACCTGTAGATGACAAAGTTTGCTCATGTATTTTAGAATGCAGCCTGAGTTTAAACTTAGCGTTGAATAAGGTATAGTATTCACTCAATTACCCAAAGATCCTACAATTAGCCCAAGAACATGGGTAGAGGCAGACATATTTTTTACTACTGCTTAAGAATCTGAAATCACCTCATATTTATTTAGGGGATCAAGTTTTCAGTCTACAAAAAAAAAAATAAAAAAACTAGAAGAGGAAACATGGTTTAATAAACTGAGCAGAGCTTCAGATATCTAAGATGTACTGCTTAGCTTAGCCTGGTGATGCTCAATCTTTATTAATCAATTATGAATATTTTCCAGTATAGAAAATAGATAATTCTTTCTCTTTTTCTTCATATATTAAAGCTTGTAAGGAAGTTTAAAGGATATAGTTGTTAACGATTTGAAGATTCAACTCAATCACACTTGTGGAATCTTATAATCATATAAGAGGGAAGCTATTTATATAAACCACACATAATCTGTATGTTCACATAGTTACTAAAATTGATGGTCACTTTTTGCCATTTTATGTATCCCAATTTTTTAGAAAAGGTTTATCTTAATATTTGTTCATATATTTCTTTTCTCTAAAGGCTCTGTTTTCTTCCTACTACTGAGTATAGAACAATCTGTTTGTTTAAGTATAATTATGGTCAGGATGATATAATAGTTAAGCCAAAAGTAATCTTAAGCCAACCCCACCTCTCCCATTGAGTCTGTCTGTAGGAGTGCGGATAAATTAAACCATAATTTCTCACCAATAAAGTTAGAGGGATACTATTTCATAGCACACATGATTGTTTCTGGCATTAAACAATGTAACAGATGTAGTCTGGATCATTGTGCTTAGCATATAGTAGGTGCTCATTAGGCATTAACTAAAATTATTATCATAATTGCCCAGAGGCTTCTAAACACCTGTTTCTTTAAAATCTTGAATCACATCCTATGTAGTTGAGGAAACTACCTCTGTCAATCATTGTGAAATCAGTAGTATCTTGAAACAATAGATTTTAGTTGAGATCTGAATTATTGTTTTTGGTGGTCCTTGTAAAAACCTAATACCTGAGGTTTTAAATGTCTTCATTCTCACCATTTTCATCCATTATGACTTTTCTGTCTATATCGTTTTCTGTCTATTCTCACCAATGTTAGGGTCTTAGGATGCTAAATGAATATTCATAATTATGAGCTCTACTCTTCCTTGTGCTAATAATTAACTCATAAGAATTTATTATGTTTCTCTAGGCCTTAGGATTCGACTCCATTATGGCAGGAATCTTTATTCATTTTGTTCACTGACATGCTTCAAGCCCCTAGTTCAGTGCATAATCATAGTAGCCACTCCAAAATAAAAACTTGTTCAATAAATAAATGAAGAAACAAATGAGTTATTCCAATATTGAATGATTAGGCAGCATCTGTAGTCTCCCTAAATCTAAAATTCTGAAGAATTCTTACTATTTGAAATCTCAGTGATTTCTACATTTCTAACTTGATCAATGACTCATTTATAGAATTGTATTTTGTCCTGTTCACGATATTCATGTCATTACTCTTTTCTGCTGTCAGCCTGATACTTTGGTTATTGATTTATATCTCAGACTCACTTCCCTTCCCTTACTTCTATTAATGGGTTATTGGTGGTGTCCCTTGTTTGTGTTTTGTTTTGTTTTTGTTTTTTGATATGCCTATGGCTTTACAATTTAGCTTTACCTGGAGTCCATCATTTAATTCAAGATATTATAAATCAGCCCTGTTCTTTCACTTACTGGGTTCCAGGGTTGGTCAATCATTGCCAAAAAAACAATTCTCTACTTTTTTACAGTCTTCTTGTCTTCTTCAAAATGCATATCTTTTAATTTACACTTTCCTCTTCCTTTACATGTCTCTTAGATGTTTGAATGCAGTTATTTCATCTTCAACTTATCTAATCCCATATTATTCAAAGTAGAATACTTTGACAACCTCATTTAATATCATATCGACTGGGTACACTGGTTTAAAAATACACATTGAAGGACTCTTCTTGAAAACTATTTACTCAGTAGCTTGTGGGAGAGATTATCAAAAATCTTGACTCCCCACACACCCAGATGATCTTCAGCCCTACTCAAGTGTAAGCATTACTTTACATTTGTCACATTAATTCACCAATTACAATTTTTAATGGTAATCCTTTACCTGAATTTCTGTGTGCTTTATTTTTTAAAATAAAGCCCCATTTCAGCAGACTAAGCATTTCTCTCACAATTCAATATATATAAATACATACTAGTGGGGACAAGCATGATGGCTTACACCTGTAATCCCAGCACTTTGACAGGCCAAGGTGGATGGATCACTTGAGACCAGCCTGGCAAACATGGCAAAACCCTGTCTCTACTAATAATACAAAATAGCCAGGCTTGATGGTGCGCTACTGTCATCTCAGCTACTCAGGAGGCTGAGGCATGAGAATCACTTGAAACTGGGGGATGGAGGTTGCAGTGAGCTGAGATCATGCCACTGCACTCCAGCCTGGGTGACAGAGTGAAACTGTATCTCAAAACAAACAAACAAACAAACAAAAAAACCCAAAACAACATACTAATGGGAAGATGACTCCAGAATGGTAGTGTGAAGAGCTCTGTGGACTCTCTCTCTAATGAAATCATGAAAATTAGTTTAAAAACCAACCTAACCACTTAAAGTTTCTAGAAATGGTACTGAAAACATAAAACAAATGAAGAAATATTTATTCAAGAAAATCTACTCAATCTCTGAAAGAACAGTAAGAGCTTATAGCAGTAACACTACTAATAGCTCCCTCCCTCTCTCTTCTCAGTTCAGCATGATGGAAACTCTATTCTAGGCAGGTACATCCAAGAACATAAAGCACCCTTTCCAAGTTTCCAATCAAGAGCTACAGTATAGCTCTGGGAGGTAGGACACCAGCATTTCTTATCCTTCCAGCTCCGTGTGGCAGAAGGTTTTTATAAGCCAAGAACAGCTGAGAGGTTGCAAGGTCTCTTTCTCCACCAGCACCAGCTTAAAGGACAGAAACTCTACCCTAGGTGTAACAGGCTGAAAATACTATGGCTGTAATTGCCCTTACTCCACTTGCTTGTGGAGCAGAGTTTTCATGCTGGCAGAAGAAAGTTGAGAAGTGAATTAAGGCTATTCTCTTGTCCCAACCCCAGGACAATGTCCTGTGCATGCAGCCAGGGTGTTACTCCAACTGAAGTGGGTCGCTTTCCATGCCCCCAAATCCAGAGTATTGGTGCAGATGTTTTGTGCAGGGGAAGAGGTAAGGTAAGAAAAGAGAGCTTTGAATCTCTACTCAAAACAACCGACTATTTTAAGAAGAGTGTGGAAAAGTTCAAGCTTACATACGCTGTTGAAAATAATGGCAAATATGGAAATTAAGGGAAATTAATTCCCTTAATCCCTTAGGAAATTAAGGGAAGGCTGTTAGTTTCATCAGAATAACAAGGCAAACCATAAACCAGTTAAAAGTTTACCAGAGACAACCAGGGGAAAAAATAACTAAGAGTCTTTCGTGGATTGGAATTCACTTGAAAGCCTGGTCTCAAAGATAATCTCTGTAAAGGGGCCCAAATTTATATGGATCAGACTGTAAAACAATTATGTCTTAGGGCAGTATTGGAAACAATGCAGCAATTAATTAGCTAAGGCTAACACCTGAGTGTAGAACTAAAAGGAGTCAAACAACTTAAAAGAGAGACAGGGAACAAGGCAGTCTAAGAGTCCTTTAAAACCGCTGTTATCCTTAGGTGACTATGCACATGCCCAAGGCTTCACCCTCTGAAGAAAATTTTGGAGGCTACACATTGAGGTGGAAAATAGACTTCACTAAAATAGTCCAGCCAAGTCACTAAACAAATAAAGAAGCAAACAACAATAAAGGCTGGTTGTGGGGGTAGGGAATCAATATCCAGAGTTGCTGAGACAGGTTATCTAAATTTCTCACTTTTCAACAAAAATTTAAAAACATGTAAAGAAACAGGAAAGTGTAACACCTTTGCAGAAAAAATAGCAGGCATCAGAAACTGTCTTTGAGAAGCTACAAATGTCATACTTAGAGGACAAAAATTCCAAAGCCATTATCCTAAGCAAATTAATGCTGGAACAGAAAACCAAATTCATGTTCCCACTAATATGTGGAAGCTAAACACTGAATATGCATGAGCATAAAGATGTGAACAATAGACACTGGGGTCTACTAGGAGGAAAAGGTGGGTTGAAAAACTACCTATTGGTTAATTTGCTCGTACAACAAACCTCATCAACATGCAATTTATCAATGTAACAAACCTGCATATATTGCCCCCTGAAACTAAAGTTTTAAAAAATTTAAAGCAACTGTTTAAAATATGTTAAAAAAAACTTAAGGAAACTATGATCAAAGAGGTAAAGGAAAGCATGATCACAATATCATAATATCTCATCAAATAGAGACTATTAGCAATAACAAGACAAAATATTCAGAAGAAGAAGACAAAATATTAAAAAGAAGGAGGAGGAGGAGGAAGAATAAGAATAAGAAGAACAAGAAGAAGGAGAAGATGGTAGAGGAGGAGGTGGAAGAGGAGGAGGAGGAGGAACAGGAGGAAGTATAAGAATAAGAAGAAGAAGAACAAGAAGAAGGAGAAGATGGTAGAGGAGGAGGTGGAAGAGGAGGAGGAAGAGGAGGAGGAGGAGAAGGAGGAGGAGGAGAAAATACCAAAGATTAGTAGTACAAGAACCAAAATGAAAGATTCACCAAAAAGTTCAACAACAGATCTGATCTAACATAAAAAAAAAAAAATCAGCAACTTTGAAGATAAATTGATATAGATGAATGGGGGAAAAAGAATAAAGGAAAATAATCAAAGCCCCAGAGAAGTGTGGGACACCAGTAACACACCAACATATGCATAATATAGAACTGGAAAGAGAGGAAAAAATGAAAAGAACAAATAAATATTTGAAGAAATAATGGCTGAAAACTTTAAAAATAAGATAAAAACATTAATTTACGCATCCCCAAACTCAACAAACTCTATGTAGGAAAAATGCAGAAGACCACACTCTAGAACATCCTAGTAAGAGTGTTTAAAGATAACGACAAATAGTTGTAGATGTGTGATATTATTCATGAGGGCTCTGTTCTGTTCCGTTGGTCTATATCTCTGTTTTGGTACCAGTACCATGCTGTTTTGGTTACTATAGCCTTGTAGTATAGTTTGAAGTCAGGTGGCATGATGCCTCCAGCTTTGTTCTTTTGGCTTAGGTTTGACTTGGCAATGAGGGCTCTTTTTTGGTTCCATATGAACTTTAAAGTAGTTTTTTCCAATTCTGTGGAGAAAGTCATTGGTACCTTGATGGGGAGGGCATTGAATCTATAAATTACCTTGGGCAGTATGGCCATTTTCACGATATTGATTCTTCCTATCCATGAGCATGGAATGTTCTTCCATTTGTCTGATCTTTGACAAACCTGACAAAAACAAGAAATGGGGAAAGGATTCCCTATTTAATAAATGGTGCTGGGAAAACTGGCTAGCCATATGGAGAAAGCTGAAACTGGATCCCTTCCTTACACCTTATACAAAAATTAATTCAAGATGGATTAAAGACTTAAATGTTAGACCTAAAACCATAAAAACCCTAGAAGAAAACCTAGGCAATACCATTCAGTTCATAGGCATGAGCAAGGACTTCATGTCTAAAACACCAAAAGCAATGGCAACAAAAGCCAAAATTGACAAATGGGATCTAATTAAACTAAAGAGCACAGCAAAAGAAACTACCATCATAGTGAACAGGCAACCTACAGAATGGGAAAAAATTTTTGCAATCTACTCATCTGACAAAGGGCTAATATCCAGAATCTACAAAGAACTCAAACAAATTTACAAGAAAAAAAACAACCCCATCAACAAGTGGGAGAAGGATATGAACAGACACTTCTCAAAAGAAGACATTTATGCAGCCAAAAGACACACGAAAAAATGCTCATCATCACTGGCTATCAGAGAAATACAAATCCAAACCACAATGAGATACGATCTCACACCAGTTAGAATGGTGATCATTAAAAAGTCAGGAAACAACAGATGCTGGAGAGGATGTGGAGAAATAGGAACACTTTTACACTGTTGGTGGGACTGTAAACTAGTTCAACCATTGTGGAAGACAGTGTGGCGATTCCTCAAGGATCTAGAACTAGAAATGCCATTTGACCCAGCCATCCCATTACTGGGTATATACCCAAAGGAATATATGTCATGCTAGTATAAAGACACATGCACACATATGTTTATTGTGGCACTACTCACAATAGCAAAGACTTGGAACCAACCCAAATGTCCAACAATGATAGACTGGATTAAGAAAATGTGGCACATATACACCATGGAATACTATGCGGCCATAAAAAATGATGAGCTCATGTCCTTTGTAGGGACATGGATGAAGCTGGAAACCATCATTCTCATCAAACTGTCACAAGGACAGAAAACCAGACACCATGTTTTCTCACTCATAGGTGGGAATTGAACAATGAGAATATTTGGACACAGGAAGGGGAACATCACACACTGTGGCCTGTTGTAGGGTGGGGGAAAGGGGGAAGGATAGCATTAGGAGATATACCTAATGTAAATGATGAGTTAATGGGTGCAGCACACCAACATGGCACATGTATATATATGTAAGAAACCTGCACATTGTGCACACGTAACCTAGAACTTAGAGTAAATATAAATAAATAAATACATAAAGGTAAAATAAAACCATTCCCAAATAAACAAAAACAGAGAGAATTTGTTGCTAGCTGACTTGTCTTAGCAGAAAGACTAAAATAAGTTCTTCAGGCGGAAAGCAAGTAACCCCAGATAGTTGTCCAAATGCATGCACATACACCCAAAACAAGATAAAAGAAGAAGAAAGAGAGGTAGAAAGAAGGAGAACCAAAAAGGTAATATTTAATTTTAAAGAGAATATAACTTACATGTCCTCTTTTGTTCTCTTAACTAATTTAAAAGCAGCTGTAGAAAGCAATATGTATAGAATTATATTTTTTATTTTACCAGATAGAGAAATTTTTAGTATTTGATAAAATACAACAAAGCAGACTTGGGGGCAAAACTATATTGGAATAAAGCAGTAAAGCTAAATGGTAAATTGACTTCACAGGAACAAAGGAAAAATAATAATTGGATACCTCAATACTACACTTCCGATATAGATCCTACAACAAGCCAGAAGTTAGACAAGGAAATAAAAGACTTCAACACAAGTCTTAAAAATTAATAAACTTTAATGAATATTTGTAGAACATTTCATCCAGTGACAGCAGAATACATATTTTTTTGAAGGGTATATGAAACTATTCCAAGAAAGACCATATTTCTAGGCCATAAAACAAACAATGAGGCTTGATTTTAAAATGATTGAAAGTTAAAAGGAGTGCATAATTAAAAGAATTAAAATTATAAAAAGTATGTTATTTGTATATAATGAAAAATAGAATTCAATCAATAATAGAAGAAAATGTGGAAATTGACAAATGTGAGAAAATTAAGCAACATACTCCTAAATAATAATTGAGTCAAAGAAGACATCACAAGAGTAATTAAGGGAGATGAGTAACATTGAAGACACAATGTATAAAAACTTAAGGGATGCAACTAAATTGTTGCTTAGAAATTTATAGCTGTAAATGTCTATATTAAAAAGTAAAGTAAAAACAAGATGATGAAGGAACTGAAGTTGATACTCTAATTTGTCGTTTTAATACAATGGAAAAAAATAAAGCAAAAGGAATGAAATATTGAAATAATGGATCTTTGAAAACATCCATAAAGTTGGCAAATATTTAGCTAGATGGACCAGAGAGAGAGAAAAATAGAATTCAAATTACTGAGACTCATATTACTAAAATCAGGAATGAGAAAGGAGGTATCACTTATGTTAACTTAAAAGGATATATTTATAGAAAGACAAACTGCTGAAACAGGACCCAGAATAAATAAAAAACCACAATAGGCCTATAACCAGTGAAGACAATGAATTAGTAACTTAAACACTTCACACAATGAAAATCCTAGTTATAGATGCCTTTACTGGTGAATTCTACCCGATATTTAAAGAATAATTAATATCATTTATTATTTTATTCATTTTGCTTTCTTTAGTTTTTTTTCCCTTTTTCCATTGTATTAAAACGACAGATTAGATTATTGACTTCAGTTCCTTCATCATCTTCTTTTTACAAGGATGTTGTTTGTTCTATTGACACTTATTTAATATTGTACTAGTGGTTCTAGAATTAGGCAGTAAAATGAAATTAAAATATCCAGATTGAAAAAAGGAAGTAAAAATATTTGCATATGATGGAAACTTTGTGTATAGAAAATCCTCAGGAATCCACTAAAAACTATTAGAGCTAATAAACATGTTTGGCCAAGGTTGCAGAGTACAAGATGAACAAGATGAACATATACATTTAATTAGATAAGCTCATAAAGTACAATCCAAACATTAAATTAAGGGAATAATCTGACTTGTAATAGTATCAAAAAGAAAAAAATAGAAATAATTTTAACCAAAGAAGTGCAAAATTTATACTTCTAAAAGTATAAAATATCATTAAGGAAAGTCAAATAGTGAATAAATTGAAACACATCCCATGTTCATGGATTTGAATAGTTAATATTGATAAGATGGCAGTATATCCCAAATCAATCAAAAGACTCATGCAACGCCTATCTAAATTCCAGCTGTTTCAATTCTTTGCAAAATTGGTGAGCTGATCTTAAAATTCATGTCAACATTCAGTGCATCCAGCAAAGTCAAAATAATCTTGAAAAATAGAAACAATGTTGAAGGATTCACATTTCAAAACTTGCTACAAATTATAGTAATAGTCTGGTAGTGGCATAAGGATAGACAAAAAAGAAAAAAAAAAACAGCAATGGAACTGATAATAATCCAGAAAATAACCCTTCTATTTATAGTCAAATAGTTTTCAAAAATGATTTCAAGACAATTCAGTGTAAGGGTGGGGATAATATTATCAACATGTGATGCTGAGACAACCAGATATTAACATGCAGAAGAATGATGTCGAAATCTTTTGCTCGTATCGTACAAAAATAGCCCCCAATAGATCAGAGACCTAAAAGTAAGAGCTGAAACTATAAAACCCTTAGAAGCGAACAGGTGTAGGTCTTTTTGACCTTGGATTGGTGATGGTTTCTTCAAAATGAAGCACGTTGTGCTTCAGAAGCACAATGAAAGAGAAAAGAGATAAGCTGTTGCTCTGCAAAATTAAAAACTCTTGCTCATCAAAGGACACTATTAGAAAGCGAAAAGGTAACACATAGAATGGAAGAAAATATCTGTAAATCATATATCTAATAGATGTCCAGTATCCAGAACATATAAATTCAAGAATATAAAGAAAAATTCTAAATGAGCAAAATATTTCAATAGACATTATTTCAAAGAAAATATATAAATGGCCATTAAGCACATGAAAAGCTGTTAAATTTCATTAGTAATTAAGGAAATGCAAATCAAAACCACAATGATATACTACTTCACACTCACTAGAATGCTTATTACAAAAAAAGTTATAAAATGAGTGTTGACAAGGAGAAGTTTGAATCCTCATACACTGCTCACGGGAATGTAATATTGTGTAAATGCTGTGAAAATAATTTGGCAGTTTCCTAAAATGATAAACATAGATTTGTCTTATGACCCAAGAACTCCATCCCTACGTACATGTGCAGGAAAAATGAAAACACATGTTCACACAAAAATTTACATTTGAATGTTCAAAGAAGTATCTTTTTAATAGCCAAAAGTAGAAAAAACCCAAACATTAATTAATTGATGAGTAGATAAACAAAATGTAATATATTAATATAATGGAATATTGCTCAACAATAAAAAGGAATGTAGGATTGATAAAATGCTACAGCATGGATGAACCTTGAAAATATCTGCTAAATGAAAGAAGCAAATCCCTCCTAAATAGCACATATTGTGTGATTCTGTTTATATGAAATGCCTATAATTGTCAAATCTGTCATGATAGACTGTCGATTGGTAATTGCCTAGAACTAGGGGAAGATGGATTTGGGAAAAATAGGAGTGAAGCTAATGAGTAGAAGGTTTCTTTTGGGGATGATGAAAGTGTTCTAAAATTAGTTTGTACTGATGGTTATCCAAGTCTTTCTGTGAATAAACTAAAAACCACTGGATTGTAAAATTTAAGTGACAGCTCATTTAGTTTGAGATTATTTATTGTGTTTCAAAAAGGTTGATTAAGAATCTTAAAGGAAGAAAATTTTGGCCATAGCTGAATACTGAGTTTCTATCCTGAATAAATAAAATCCTGGCTAGCTGCTGGGCTATAATTACCATCACCATCAATATTTACCTATGCTTTTGAGTTTTTCCTTTCTATTCTGGCCATATTTTCTTCCCTTTTTGTGATCATAGTGTTAATTATATGGATATCTTTTCCCCATGTCTTGAGTGAGACTTTTCACCAAATCTTATCCATACTGAATTATTTTGTTGTAGAGAAACACAGTTGGCTTTCATTTTACCTTCTCTTTCACTTGTGCCAAAAGTCTTCAACTCCTATAGATACAGTTTTTAGTCTTAAGCATTTGACTAGTAACGGTGGTAGTGACAGTGACAATAAATAATGGCTGACATTTATTTAATGCTTACTATGTGCCAGTCACTTTTTATGTACTACAAATGCATTAATCATCCAGAAAGGATAATAGTATCTTTATATGAGCAAAAGATACTCTCCACTTTTCCATATCCATTTAATTAGGAAATACAAATTTCATTGTTTTCACTGTATTTAAATGTGCTACTCATTTCTGTCCCATAATGCATCCTCCCAAGTAAACAACTCCACACTAATATAGTTCAGTCGCTAACTGAACCTTGATATTTCTTCGTCATCAGAATCATGCATAAATATCTTTTGTTGACATAGGTGTATGTGTTTAAAGGTGGGGTCAACGTGTTGTGATACATCATTTTCTTTCCATAATTGAAGGGTAAAGATGAAGAATGAAGGTTCACCCACTTTTATGCCCTAAGCTATTTAAGTTCAAAACTTTTCCATCATCTTCTCCTTATTTTTCACCGAGTTTGAATATCTCAGTCTTCATGTTTTAACTTTGAATTTTTCCTCATTGAATAGTTGAGGATCCTTACGTATCTGCTCTGAAATCATCCTCTGCTCAGTAAGTCCAATCCTCTAGTCACCTGTGTATATATTTGTTTCAAAAGCGACTGCATGCAGTTTTTCTCTAATAGCCTTGAACCCCACTCTGTCCACATGCTGGCTGCTAGCCATCAAAAACATAGCTAGAGGTGGGGGAAGACTGAGCTGCCATGTTAAATCGCCTCTTTCCCTCCCTCTGGGAAAGGACCTTAACCTCAAGCACTTTCAGTCAATCACAGTCCAAGAGAACCTTGAAAATGTTCTGCAACACTGATTGGTTCCAGAAAATATGCTGGCTGTATGCAGAAGTTGAGTTTCTTTTAGCTTATTTCATAATAAAGGGCAATGCATGTGCTGTATTCATAGTAATTCAAATCTGACACAAATAATACAGCAAATAATTACAGTGACCTTTAACTCACCTCAAATTTAAACAAAGGTTAAGCTGCCCTTTACTAAAGTAAATATTTTCTGTAGTCAAATAAATGCAGACACCTTTTGAGAGTAGAATGCACTGCCAAACTAAAAGAATCTGAAAGTGGTTACAACAGAATAATTTCAAAACATAAAGAATGCAGGACTCTTCAGCATAAACAACATCCAGACATGCTGGCATCTGCCATTATTAATTTACCTTACAGTATTTCCAATGGGCTTCCCCATATGTTTGCTGGGAACTGTTGCTTGAAATTTCTGTCCAGAAGGGCAGATTTCAAAAAGAAATATTAAAAGTAAGAGAATTTAGATCTCCTATCCATACCCTGATTCAGTAAACAATTTATATTTTATTCCATAAAGCTTAAAAAAGCCTTAAATGTCTAAGTGATTACCATGCATACCCTACGTCTTAAAAAATAAACTCAGAAGACAATGCTAACTGAGCAAAGAAAGCAGCTGATAAGTTTATGTAGTTTTTATACCAAGGTTTAGCTGTTGGTTAGATAAGGACCAGGTGTGTTTTTGCACATTTAATTTGTTTAGTCTATGCCTATTTCAAATAGCACTTAAAGAAAAAAGAAAGAAAGAAAAAGAAAGAAAGAAAAAAAGAAAAAAAGAAAGAAAACAGAAAGAAACCCATGGGTAGACTATATTATGTGTACCTAGTCTTTAATTGTAAAAGTTTATTTAAAAAAATAATTACTCTCTTTCTGGGGTCCCAATGCTAATGATATGTTGACTGTGAAAAACAAGTCATCAGCTTGTTACTGCAATTGGTATTGCCTCCAAATTCTCCCTTCCTTAAAATAAGGCCACCTGATTTAATTAGAAGTATTCAGAATGCCTATAATATTTTTGGTCACAATTTAAATTACATGTCTCAAATAGGGATTAAATTTACATTTAATAAGACAATAATTGTATGTTAAAAGAAAAACTAAGTTTATTTCTTATTGTTTCTCTCACAGCAGCTTTGCCAACTCTGTTATTAAGACCAAAGATGTTCTTAGAGACTTAAATTAATGGGTTTATTTTTAACCATTAAAAAAAATAAATGCAAACCCCAGGTCAATAAAACCCTCCTCCATGTCTCTCCTAACTCTCTGAATCAGCAATTTTTTTTTTTTTCTATTCCTCACCCTCTTTTTGAAACTATTGGAGCAATAGCACCGAGATATCTACTTCCTCACCAACAGGGTGCAAATTTAGGATCCGAGGCTGATCTACTAACAGACACAGGGAGTAGCTGTTTGTTATCTGAATGACTTTAGTTCTTCCTGGGTTCTTCCTGTATACTGAAATAGCTGGCATTGCCCTTGACAGAAATAAATTATTTTGAAATTGGAGTGAAAATGAATTACTAGCAAAAGCAAATTAGCTGTGGAAGTATATTGGTCTCTTTTCTGTTGCTTGAATTTCTTCACATTCTGCACTCTTTTACGTTCAACCTTTGGCAAAGAATCTTCTTCCTCTATACTTTAAAGGTCATATAATCTCCTGCAGTTCCTATCTCTTTGAATCTCCTTTTTCTAATCCCTTCTTTTGATGAAGGAGAAATTGCTGTTTGTCCTCCTGATGTTTATGAGAACCTTCCTCTTCTTTGGGACCATTCTTCTTCTTGGAAACTTTTTTCAGGGGAAAGTTATATTGTGCTCTAAGGGATAGCCAGAAACAATGAATAAGGAATGAAAATCTAAGTCAAGAGATGCAACATTTTATAACTTAAGTGTGTACTGTCCTTTACTCAACTATGGTGCTTCTATGTCAACTTGTTGATTTAGGGAAAGATACTGCTGTGAAGTGTAGACCCCTTACGCTCTCTAAATTAAGGCACACCAGCTGATCAGAGGTAATGTTTCTTCCAGTCTAAAAACACCTACCTGTGAGATCCTCTGCATCTTATTAAAAGCAGAACTCATAACCAATTTAGAGTGCAAACCATGTTGGCTCCTCAAAGTGGGAGGTTTACGACTGAATTTGTGTCTTTAGAACTGTCTTTTTATTTTCTTCTCAACATTTATGAACTTTCTTAGACATTGAATTTAATTATCTATCTGGTCTTCTGATATTTGGTTGCTTTTCTTTTCTGATGCCTTTGCCCCTCCTTGAATTTCAATATATATGAAAGAGAATCTGACACTTGTAGATAACCACAGAAGTATCTCTGATGCTCTTTTGCTAAATCTGTTTTCCTTGTCTTAGGATGTAGAGTTAAAATATAATTGAGTTCTATACTTTAAGTGTCTTGTCTTTCTAATCAAGAGTATTTTATTTCATTAGCAGAATTTCTACTGTAGAGGTAAGAGGTAAGAATGGGAAGACCAGGTATATTAAAGCAATAGATAGAATACATCAGTATTCCCTTGGAAAACCATGGTTGTTTGGTTAAACAGCTGTAATAATCTGAGAAATTGATGCAATGTTTCCTGAAGAGGAGTTAGATCTATCACACTGGGCAAAGTGAGAGGATTTTCAAAGAAGTAATGGGATTTGTCATGAAGTTATGGGCAAAGAGAGGTTGTTTAGCCATAGAGAAGGAATGGAAGAATTAGTAAGAAAAAAATAATACCCAAAGACTAAAGATGTAGGAAGAGAGCTAACTATGGTCAGTGAGTCTGATTAAAGCAGCCAGCATATCTGAATAGTGAGGCACCAGTGAATCAATGTTTATAAGCATTCTTAGTTCCATAGGTATTGTGCAAGTTCCAGGGTAAGCGTGGCTGCCACATATGCCATGTAACTTAAAGTCGTAAAGGATAGAGTAGGGAAACCAGAATAGAAAATACCAATTTTCTTGGAGCTATGTATATGCCAGAGGGATGATAGCTAATTGGAATGAATAGAATTCTGACATGGGCAGCAGGAGTGAGTTATATAGAGGCAAGGGAAATAATAAAAGGGAACCATCAGAATTGTTTAATGGAATGATGTGAACGTAATTAAGAATGAGATGGGTGCTACCAAGAGGGATTGATAGAAAGTATTTTTTCATTTATCAATAAGTCCCTTATCTTTCCCAAAAGACACCTGCAAACTTCTAATCATCATTTAATATAAGTTCCTGAGTATCTTGTATATACTCTTGGGAGCTTTTTCTTCTCTCTCTAAGAGAGAAATAATCATGCTCTTCTCTCTGTTACCTCTGTGCTTTGTATACATTTTAAAGGTGACCTAGCATACCATCTTGTCATTATTTGAGAATCTTTTTGTTTCCTTTACTAGAAAGGAAGCTCATTAAAAGCAGGTTACTTTTTTTCTTCTTTACTTCTCCTTGTAAATTGCCAAGCACTTAACACCATACTTGACTTTTTGTAGGTGTTAAATGAATATTAAACGGAATTTAATTTTGACAACTGTCCTGGTTTTAATTAAAGTTCTGGCCACAAAGTTTACTGATAGTAGGGATGGGTGAATCCACGGTGGGGGCAGGAGAAGTTTCCCTTTTTAGGTATCTGTTTGGGCAGGAAGGAGAAAATAATATTATTTGACAAAGTCTCCTGAAAATAGTGTGTAAATATGGTGCTTCTAGTATAGGCAGTGATTTCACTGACCTCAGTTACTAGAGATAAGACTACCAGATCATTTGTATGGGAGAAAAGTTATTCTATTGCTGAAAAAAAATGGACCTTTAGCATAAGTCAC
Source organism: Hylobates moloch (assembly GCF_009828535.3). NCBI lineage: Eukaryota > Metazoa > Chordata > Mammalia > Primates > Hylobatidae > Hylobates > Hylobates moloch. The sequence continues at coordinate 5,548,003 of NW_026652299.1, forward strand.
TCTGTGACCTTAGTGGTTTGCAAAGCTATGTTTCTCCTGATTACCTAGTGTGTTTTACCTCACACATGATGTAAATAAATCTTATAACAGATGTTTTTCCACTTTTTGCTTTGGCTGCTATGAAGCTCAATGACGTGCTATCATCTCATCTTAAGTAACTTAATTGTACTTTATGTCTTTTATTTCTTTATATTATCTCTCCCCAGGACTCTACTTATGATTTTAATCCTTTTTCCCTTCACCTCAATACTCTATTATATTAGTGTATGATTTTTTTAATAAACTATCTCAAATACATCTGGGAACAAGGCAGGATATAAAGTAATTAATAAGTAAAATAAATCCAGGCACGTTAACTCCGCATACTACCTGCCTGCCAATACCACATAATACAAACCACATTGCACTGTTTAGAATGAGTGAAAGCAAAGGTCTGGAGTTGGTGGCTAACAGGCAGAATCCTGCCCACTGACATGTTTTGTTTGGCCCACACAATGTGTTTAAAGTATGAATTACTTGCTAACCTTTAAGAATCAGAAAATTTTACACAAAAATCCCAGTTTTTCTTAAAGGAGCCTCCATTCCATGATAGCAACACTTGAGCAGTAGCTGCTCTTTCCAAGTTCATTCAGTCTATGACACTTGATTTTATTTCTGCTGTACTTCACTTGGCTCCATTGCATTCATTTACTTGACCTGCTAGACACTATAAAGATTTTGCTTGGGGCTCCTGCATTAATAAGATGACCAATATACATTAACTTACTTACAATTATTTTAATTACAATTAACTTATTTACAGTCAATTTAATTACACACATTTGCTGGATTTTTTTCTATTAGTAGAATAATGAAATACTTTTTTTGTTGTTGCTTTTGCTTCTTTCTAGCATAAATGAATTAGCTGATATTTTATAGTGTAAACCAGAAAAATAATATGTTTGTGATACTTACATCCGTATATTGTAATTTCATGTATCTGGGGATTATTAGTTTAGCCACCTCAACCCTTCAAATCCTAATTCTGAATCTGGAAATAAAGCCTTACAATAGTTATCAGAAACCTGTCTTAGAATCTTTTGATCTCAGTGAGGGTTCTAGTAACTCTTACTTAACATAGTATTCTAACAAGCTTGATTATCTTTTCATCAGCCCAGAGCAGAGTAGATATATTGTTAAATGCAACACAATTATAAATGACAGGGTAACAAAACACATTTTGATGCTTGAAGATGTCTAAGCCAAAAAAAAAAAAAAAAAAAGCTAAAAGTTTAGAATTACTGCTTGATGAAATTAAGCATTTTCATAAAGGCTCAATTACCTTTGTAACTTTTATGTAAGAAAGTGGTGAGCTGACTACCATGTTTCCCAACACCGGTAGTGTCCAGGAACTAGTCATACTGGTTCATGACAGCCCGTGTTGTGTATCTTTTCCAAACTCTGAACTCACTTACATCATGTTGCTGTTTTTGTTTATTTCCAGAGAGCCAGTTGTTAAATATTTACCAACACATCACTAAATCACTTCCACCTGAAGCCTGCCGTGCTTCTTCTCCATGGCTTTGTACCTTAGCATGTGTTGTCATCTGTGTCTCCACCCTGAAACACTTGCCTTCTGCTTCCTCCATTTGGAGAACTCTTAATTTTCCATTAAAGCCCTTTTTGTGTGTAAGCTCCTCTGTGAATTCTTCTCCAATTTTAGACAGGAATAATTATTAATTATTTATATAAAAATCCCTCCCATCATTTGGGACTTACCTTTTTACACTTTGCCTCTTCTTCTATAGAGTGATTTATTTCCAGGAGGGCGAGAACACAACATTTTCCTTCTCCTGATTATTTAGCCTTATATGATTCTTTTCATCCAGGGCCATGGCGGTTACCCACTCTGGAAGGAATGTAAGTGCTGCTGAGCCTAAATTCAGTTGGTTTCCTGGTAAATGAATGAAGTGGACAATTTTTCATTCTTGGCTCTGTACTAACATTTAATGAAAGGCAATGAAAACGCAAAGGCATAAGATAGGAACATAAAGAAACAGGTTCTCCAATCCGTCAGAGGGAAAAGGCACTTTTATTAAAGACCGAAAGTGTATTATCTTTCCCTGTCTTCGTAAGGGCAACCTGGCAAGATCTGGGCAAGTATATGAAAATGTCTAATATATAAGAGTTATTTTAAGGAAAAAAATCATTAGATAAGTTGATCCTTAGGAGCATTGAATGCTTATCAATGTTCTCTTACTTTTGCATAGAAATTTCTCAAAATATGACAACTTCAACTTTCTGTGCACTCCATACAAATTGTGTGTGACAGGTCAGTTATTTAATATTAACTAATAGTCACCATGTCTTACAATCCGTTTCATTTAAGCCCTCCAATGTCAGTAACTAAAAACTAAATTTGCATCCAAATCATTATTTTTCCCCAAAAGTTAAATGTTATTCTGGCAAAAACATAGCTCTTATATTATTTGGTGCTTTTCTTATTAAATAATTATGCTCAAGGAGCTTCATTGCTTGTTATAAGCTTTGGATGTGAGGAAAATTCCACAGCAAAGACTGCAACAGTTTGTGAACATTTCTGTGTCATCGCCAAGTTGTTTTTTTTCTTTGAATGTTCTTTGATTCTCCCTCCGAAGAAAGAAAATCCATTCAGTAGCATCGAAGTGTGGATGTTGTCCATAGCAATCTGGATGGGAATCAGTAGCAGGGGGCTTGCCTCACTGTCTATGGTTCAAGGGAGGATGTCACTCTTCAGAGACAGTGTGAGCAATAGGGAAGCAGGGGAAGTTTCTGAATGACCTCACAGCATGAGACGAGCGGTCAGTACTGTAATAATGGTTTACATTGGCAGGACTCCACTTCTGGGGTGGTCTGCAGTGACATTGTCAAGAATCTCTTTCATAGTACTGTGAGTACTACAGGGACACATTGGTTGAAAGGTGAAAAGTTGGAAACACTGCTGTTTTTCATGGCTGGGGATAAGGAGAGTCCATTTAGGAGCTTATAAGAAGCTGTTTTCGAAAGAAAACAAAACGCCACTACAATTTTTCATGAGTTCTCAAATGCAGTGTGGTGCAGTCTCTCTTGATTAACAAACTGCTCTCTCTGTCCTTTTGGAAATGTGGCTTCCTTTCGGTAGTGTGGTTTTTGCTAGGAAACCTCAATTTGCTAAGGTTGAGAGGTTAATGGTTTAGGCTACAGGTAGCAGCAATTATCTGAACTGGAGAGCAGATAGTATAAAAGAACTAATGTGTATTTTATGAAGTCTCTATTGATTAAGTTTGTGTTTTGTCTATGCATAGAAGAGAAGATTTGTTTTATATGATGTAACTACCAGTGAAAACCTGGTATATTACTCACACTCTTCCTTTTAAGTCCTTTAACATGTCAACAACATGGTGATCTAGATTTAATAACTTATTTGTTGCAAGTGTACACGTTACTGTTCTACATATATTCGATTTAGAGAAAATATAGGAATAATTGAGAAGTTGAACAAGCATGATCTAGAGCAATTTAAAACTACTAAAGCACTTCACATTTTAGGAGTAATTTATATTCAATGTGAAGTCAGTTCTACCAAGTCTTGAAAAAGAAAGATCTAAAATTATCTGCCTCTTATATCCATAAGCACATCTTTCCAAACATGATTGACTGAGATTTTACTAGTGCAAAATTTAATGGTATGGGATAGTTAAAAGTAATATAGAGGGTGAGCAGGGTGGCTCATGCCTGTAATCCCAGCATGCTGGGAGACCAAGGTGGGCGGATCACTTGAGGTCAGGAGTTTGAGACCAGCCTGGCCAACATGATGAAACCTCGTCCCTACTAAAAAAAAAAAAAAGTACAAAAATTAGCCAGGCATAGTGGTGGGCACGTCCCAGCTACTTGGGAGGCTGAGGCAGGAGAATTGCTTGAACCAGGAGGTGGAGGCTGCAGTGAGCTGAGATCACGCCACTGCACTGTAGGCTGGGTGATAGAGCCAGACTCTGTCACAAAAATAAATAAATAAATAAAAGTAATATAGAACAATATCACAAATAAAATATTTCATCTTAGCATTACATTTAAGGTATTAATGAATATGTGGTTCATTATTTAATTTTTTTACTTTTACATTTCATCTGAAGTTAGATTTTAATTCATAAATCCATTTGGCTTGTTTATAGAAAATTTCATTTTAATTAAAATTTGTATTTTTGCATTTATGAAATAATATGGTTATGTTAATTAGTTTGAAAAATAATGAAAAACAGTAAGATACACGTAGACATCTTCTGTAACATTTTGTTGTTCTATGTTTTCAGGCTTATGGCTATGAGTTTTAATTTTTCTACCCATAAATATGTATTTTTATTACAAAATAGATACTTGGCAAACAATTCAAATATTACAGTAACTTATGCTAAAATATAAACATTTCTCAACATATGATTCATATAATTAGTAAATTTCAATAGCTTGTATAGTTTGCAGGTTTTTCTTATGAATTAAAAACATATAATGAGATTTAAAATGTAATAGCAAGTTATATTTAAGTATTTTTAAAGAAGTGGGTTTATTTTATGTGTACTCTTTTGAAATATTTTTTTTCCCTGAAAGACAAATAAAAATATAGACTTCTAGGTGAGCATATTTTATGTATATTTTTGATATATAGAATTATGGTTAGTTATTATTTTGTGTATATTTTTATCATGATAAACATAATAATTTCTCATTATATAGTATTTTATAATCTTTAAAAAAAACTTTATAACAGACCATTGTACTATTTAGAAATAAACATTTCCATAATTTTGATGTCAATTTAATCAATGCTTTGTCCTGTAAGTAAGGAATAAATATCTGTGCCTTTTTCTGTGTTGTTGTTCTTGTTCATGTTGAATCTTATTAATGGGAAATATTTAACGAAAAAATACACAAATTTTCAGGTTCATGTTTTCTATTGAATAATTAAACAATGCAATCCATGTTTATACCTACAGTTAAAGAGAGTACTTGTTACCCTGAAATTTCCTACTTCAATGGTCCCACTGATAAGCTTAGTTTTTATATTTTGTGCTAAATGATAGAAAAAATATTCTTACTAGCATTCTCATATTATTGAGTGATTTAGTATGGAGAAAAAGCATGGCAGCTTGAAAAATGAATGGAGAGATATTATTCCCAGATTAGTATTTCAGTTACTGAGAATTTAATTATATGAAGTTAAAATTGTAACAATTATATGAAGAAATTTAGAATGTTTGTTAAAATAATTGCTGCAGTGTAAAAAATGTGAATGGCAGCATTACAACTAACACTATGTCAAAATGTAACCAAAGGTGGCTCTTAGGAGGTAATGCTCTGAAAGGAAAACCTATGAAGGATGCTGTGAAATGGATTCTCTAATGATCTGGAAGTTGGCTCAGATAATGTCTCTGATTTAGTGAGGTCCTCCACGGGGTTACTTCAGGTAGATGTAGAATTGAGGAAGGGGGAATCTTTATCCTCATTGTCATGTCAAAATTATCTGGATATTGCTGATGGCAGAAAAATTCCATGATCTTTAAATCGTCATGATATTAAAGATAAAGAATCTCAGTGATAAATGAAACAAAATATGAATCTAAGGTCAAACATATACATAAGAATTCCTGGTAGTGCATGGATTTTTGAGAAAAGAAAGTGAGTTCCCACTTTCACTAAGTATTCCTCTGCATTTCTTTTGGATGCAGATTTTATAGTAGAACTGAACCGAGAAGATCTGTTCAATTTTGTAGATACTACATGAGGACATGCTACATGGCAAACTCCTGGAAGACGGGGAGCCATGGATGATTCATCATTATATGCCATCACACATATAGTTGGCACTCACAACATGCTTGTTTCAAACAACAAGTAAATGAGTGTGTGGACTAAAAGAATAAATGAATGCTATTAGCTAAGGCAAGATCTAGAGTGTGGAGCTGTTCTGAGGTTTCTTTATTGGTCTGATACCTTCTGGAAGTTCCTGACCAGATTGTCTCATCAGTATGTTAAAAACCAAGGGGTTTGCGTGAGGCATTGTGCAATTATGTCACTTTACTTTGCAATAACTGAATACTGCCGTGAGGTAGTCATTGGGTCAGCCTTAGTCACAGTTATAAAGAAGAAATCAAGGTTTACTTTTGTACTTCCTGTACTGTATCCTATTATTCTGCTTCCTATGTTTTGAATTTCGGTGTCCAGTTTCCTCATGCTTTCTCCCTCCCATCCAAACTTGCTCTGAAGAAAGAATCTGGAAATTTCATTTTCATGAAGGTGTAAATGACTGATATGACTAAAGTTCTGCCCCTCCCACAACCATTTTTTACATTAACAGATAAAAATAGCCCTCTACTCCTTTCTTGTTTGTCTTTTGCCCGAAAAATAAGATCCTATGTGAAAATATAGGTATCTATGCCTCAGAAGTGAAGATCTGCTGGGGTTCAGAGATTCAACTGATGTAATTGTTTGATCTTTTGTCTGACCGCTCTTGGTTTGGACCTGGTTTAGATCTTGTATCTCTCTCAGGTGCATTGGGGAGTTTAACTCTGCCCCATGCTACTTTGGTCATGCACTCCATCCTCTTTGGACTTTCTCAAATCATATCACTGCTATGGGGTTTTGTCACTCCAAAAAAGCATGACAATTTCCCTGATTTTATTTTCACTTCCATGAGATTTCATGGAGGGCTGGTGCTCTACATTTTATTATTAATATTAACGTTACCTAAAATTGAATTTTTATACGAGTATAAGGCAGACCTAAGGTGAAGGCTTACTATGACTTTCTAGACTTTGTTGGTATGAAACTTGTTATTTTGAAGGAAGTATCTGAGATGTACAGGCGTAAGAATCTTTTGAAATCATAGAACTTTAGGAGTGATCTTAGAAATTATCTTGTCATTATTATTATTTATTGTAAAGATGATCAACAATATAAATCAACAAACCATTGAGGCACAATGGACTGTATCAGATACTAAGTGTAAGAACAGAAACGTTGAGTGATTCTTCTGGCCATGCTTAAATATGTTATGGTAGAGGAGTTACAACTTTTATGAAATAACTAGTGAAAATAACTCCATCCTATTTATAAATGTTGGCTGAATTGGTGATTTTTTTTTTCTATTTTTTTCTTTCCTCTTGAATATAAAACATACTGAGAAACACATAGAAGACAATCATTATTAAGAGTATTATAAAGCCCAATATATATTTTCCAGGTTTTATAATCAAAGGTGAAATATACCTGTAATCCTTCAATAGAATTGCATTGTTAGATTCACAGGCTATCATGTGTTAACCTGATCAATGTGCTTGTACTGCTACAGTTTTTCTTTTCTTTCATTGATTCTGTAAGTATACAGATTATAGAGTAATATTTGTTCTGTCATGCTAGTGCATTTATCTTATAAAATACATAAATTTAAAGAGAAGACTTTATGCATCGTCCAGAAAACAAAGATGCTGAGACAAATATAACTCAGCTGGCTGCTGCTGAGTTTGGACTTCCTGTTTTGTTCTGTGTACATCAAAGACAATCCATGTCACTACTGTTTTCTAGGTGACTAGTGAGTTTTCCACAACAATGTTCTTTTTTTCATTGAAGTACTATCTCAAATATTTCTCCTTCAGAAATGTCTGTGATATAAATATATAAATACCAAATATAGTATATATATCACACTGTATATATGTATATTTGATATATGAAATTATATATATATATCACTGGATTTGAGTTTCCAGCATTTCAGAAGGAGCTGTTTGATGTCTTGATATTTGTTAATGCAAATTATGATGCAATTATCAATTTCTGGACACTAAAAGACAATCTAATTCTAAAAAAAAAAGAATGGAAGAGAAAGAAAGAAAGAAAGAAAGAGAGAAAGAAAAGAAAGAAAGAAAAGAGAAGAAAAACAGAAGGAAAGAATTGATTGAGTTGTCCTCTTTAGTTTGTATGACAGCATTCCATGAGTCTCTGGTCCCCAACCAAGGTAAACTGAAATAAGGATTAACTGACTATTGCAAAGCCTAATTCACAGAAACCACATGAGTAGTTCCTGAGCACAGCCAAGATAACAAAAATATTATCCACATTGTTTACAGTGGAGTTAGTCAGTTTATTAGTTGGAGTGCTTCATTATGTATAAAAGATGCCAATGATAGTCTCCTAGTCAAAATAAACAGGCATAAAGTGTTCCGCATATACAATTTGTGGGGAATAGTTACTTTGCTATTTATTTAATAATTGACCATAAATGGAGTCAAAGTGCAAAGGGAAAAACTAAAAAAGCAGCCCACTAAGGGCTTTTTGAAAGATTGATAAATAATGTGGAATCTCAATTAGGCTGTAGAAGGAATGCAGATATTAAAAATTTGGTCAAGAATCTAATTAGCTGGAGGTAATTAAACAGTCTCACACGGGGTCATTAATCTTTTCCACAGACCTTTGATGTTTTGCACACTGTCTTCTAGTCATTAATAAAATTCATAACACTCCACTTTGTGCTGTTTTATCATCATGTTTTTTCTCTGTAAGAGCATAGAGCAAGTGTCATTGTATCACAAGGGCCTTACTTTAGTTAATTTCTTTTCCTTCCCCCCATGCTTGTTAGGATTAACCATTTAACGATCCAAATGAAAAGCAGAAGGCACATTTAAATTTGTCCTTAGCTTTAGTAAATAATACAATTTTACAACTTTGTCATCCTTTTTTTAAAAAAATGAGGTCTGTATTGTTACCATGAAAATGTTTCTGGAAATGGTAAATAACAGTGGAACTACATTTAGTTATCTGAAGATTTACACAGTCACATATTAAAGTTGTAATTTCTCAAAGAGAAGAATAATTATTTAATTTAGGAAAAGAGGCTAAATGGAAATTATTGAACACAAACTGTACATTGAGCAACAAAGGAGCAGAATGCCATTGCAACAGTGCATTATTTTGATAAGTTTCAAAGTAACGCCACACTCAGAACTGGCTGGGTTATAAAAGGCAAAGAAAATGCAAAGACTGCATTTGGAAAATATGATTTTTGTGATTGAGAGAAAATATTTTATTAATTTTCATAAATGCAATGTTTGTGTATGCGTTATTTTATTTTAGCCTTTTAACCACATACATTTCTGAAAAAATGAAGCCTGTTGTTCCACAGAATTGATTGTATTTGTAATAGAGCCTGCTACTCCAAAAGCCATTCTACCTGTCCCCTGGTAGACTATATTGAATTAGCAGAGATTGCTAAAAAAGGTCCAGTAGTTCTAAACATTTGACTTCAGGAATAATGCTCTCACAATGATGGCATAAGAGAATGTATAGGAAATGGGTTATTCATCTGAAAACACCTGAAAGGCTTCAAAAGCATTCATTAAAGTAATACACTGTAATGACTTCTGCAGAATATAAAACACAGAGAATGTTATTTTATATTAACTGATTGTTTCTGAAAGAAGAATTGTTAAACCAAGAAGAAAAGTAAACTCATAAGCACATTTAATTAAATGAATCTTACTGAAAAAATCACTTGCTTTTTGAATTTTTGAGACTGTTAGATATCATCATCTTAGATTCTGATACGGTATTTTATGTAGGCAAAATCACAGCGTATTTTCTTTTCACTTAATTTTATCTTCCAAATAATTAGCATTACTCTTTTAAAATAAATAATAACACTTTTCCCCTTAAAATCACCCCAAATATTTGCATGAAACCAAATTCTGTTTGTTAAAATACTGTTCTAACAAACTGTCACATTTTAATATCTATAAACATCTTTATTTATTTAAACAGTAAGAGAAATAAATTCAGCAGAGAAAAATATGTCATTAATGTCATGAAAAGAAAGATCATATTAAAGAAAAATGTCTTTGACTATTCACTAATAGTGCATTATATGAGATTGAGATGGAATCCATTAGGCATAATGTGAAGAGAGGAAACATATCAACTTCATGTACAAAAAGGAGTCTCTCAGACAATCTATGTGGATTCCCCAATCAAAAATAGAAACACCCACTCACATTGATTAAAATTTAATAGTGATTTAACTAATCAGGATGTTTATTCTAAGCAATTACATAGTAAGGCTAATTGTTAAATTTGTACAGCTTTGTTACTCTCGATCCTCCAGTGACATAAATTTAAAACGGGTTGAAGTTAATGACTAAGGGAATATAAACAAAATAGTGAAGTATTTAAAAATATTAAAAGGCTTAATAACATGCTGGAGTAACACAAAAAGGTTTATTTTACACTGAAAATCGGACTTCCTGTGATGGATTTTGCACTTTCTGTTTGTAGAGCTATAAATTGTCTTAGGAAGGTCCTGAATTGGAGATGTATTTTTAAAGATATAAAGTAACTTTAAATAAAAGAAAAAGTATAAATGGAATTATTAACATTGTATTTGAGTAAAATTTTAAATGAAGTAGTTTGCATTTTATGCTTATATATTCTTGTGCTTATGTGTTTGTGTGAGTTTTAGGCACGTTGTTTTTAATTGAGTATTTTTCACCCAGGAGATATTGTCTATTGTAGAAAAAAAAATGAACAATGGACCAGATATTAATGTAATTTATCATTATATGACATGTAAAAACACATCTTAAAAAGCAGTTTTAAAACATAGTGATTTAACTGTGAATAAAAAGACTAGGTTTTCAATAATAAATAGCATCAAAGTTTTATTTCCATGAGAAAATAGTTAAACTCCATAAATATTAAAGCATTAGAAGTTTTTTATTTTAATATTTAGGTGATTTATATGCTATGTTTGTGTTAGCTAACTGGATATTAATATATGCTTTAAATAGTCTGCTCAAAAATGTAGAAATATATATAAATTATAAGAAGAATAAATATTTACTCAGCTAAATTTATTTTTATCTCTTTCAGTTCCAGAGTTTGAATCTATTTCTTTACATGAAGAGAACCTAGGGATGAAAAAGTGAGTTCAGTTGTGTAAGTATTTGTGATTCAATACCTCCTCCCAATTTCCTGGTTAACTGTAAGGTCATTCCCCAAACAGCAGGGCATAGGGGAAATATACAATTTTGGAATCATTATATCATTTCCTGTCCTATTTCCTGTCAACTGTTTCTGTCAGAAATGGCTAATCATGACCTATTTTCACCAAGCAAGAAAAGAAGCTAAGTCAGAATTATGCCGTTGAATTAAATCTTTTTCCTAAATGTAGTTATAAAATCTGGACTAAAGAGGGCAGGAGATACTCTATAAAAAAACTACAGAAGCCCAAGAAGAAATCTCTATGAGAAAATCATCCTCACATTTGAGCATATGATAAAGTGATTTATTTTCAATAAACTCTATAAATGCTTTAGTTACTTTGATGCAGTGATTAATGGGAGTTTCAATGATATTTGTAGGTGTGAGATTCCCTCTACACTCAATGTTCAGCCTACTTCATTGCGTTTGTACTGGCTATGAATGTTTCGAAGCATTCTTCTAAATTTCCAGCAGTTTCCTTCTCAATACGAGAGCAAGGAAATTAATAGCGGCCTGTCACTACAAAACATGTCATTCATTTAGTGTAAAATACGAGGTCTTTCTAATCTTTACTCCACCCTCAAACTTATTTTTAAAAACACTTGACAACATATGTCATAAATGGATCTTTCTCTAGATCAATGTGGATTTCTATGTATATACCAGCTGAAGGGACGTTTAATCTCTTCAGTAAAAGTCCATGACCTCCTTTTCCCTTTTTTGAAAACTTTTACAAATATATAGAACAAAACTGAGAATCTGAAACCAGACTGCATGCTGGGAAATAAATGAATCATCATGATCATCATGTGGAGGCAGGTATTCAAGGAAAATTGCTGAATAGGGACCAGGCACTACAACTCCTTCCTTCTTTACTTTCCAGTGGCACAATTTTATTTTAGTCTATAGACTTATAGTTAATCTGAAATCTTCATAAACATTTATAGATATGAGGTACTTAAGTAGAAAGAAGAAATAGTTTTGAAAAGAAATATATATTTCATGTAGATATTATGTTTTAATTAAATTAAAATACCACATATTATTTTTTCTTTGTATGTATTTAGTCAAGTTTTTACAATTATTATGATATCTTAATTATCCTAATTTAGTTTACTTCAAAATAAAATTTAACTTCTAACTGAGGAGTTTATATGAAATAATTATTATACTTATTATAATGGATCTGTATGTTATTTCATTGACTGAGTAAATTTAAGCTTGAGCAGGCAAAAATAAATGTCAAAGTGCTTAACCTTTATTAATAGGATGAAATTTCAGGTAGCTGAAGATAGTCATATATAAAGAGTTTACCACTGAGTATAAATGTCTGGAAAATTTAAATTGCTTTTATTTGGGCAGGTTTTATAATTTCTCACCTCTCAGCACATCAGAAGTAAATATTGGCCCTGCACACTTGACCCCTTCTAAGCAGTGGACGCTTCTGTCAGGCTGAGACTAAGGTAAATAGTGGCTGATTTTCAGAGGCTAACCTTCAGCTGTTAGATGAATGAGAGACATTGTCACCCACAAAATCACAAGTACATGGGCTCTAGGCTATTTTTGTCAATGGCTGTAAATGCCTCTTTTTCTTAAATTGAAGTCAAAGAATCTAAGGCACCTCCCTAATGTCTGTCATTTGTTTTATTTTTCTGTCTTACAGAGATGAAACTTTTGGTTATTTGGAGAATTGGAGAAAAAGAGGCCCTTTCTGCTGTAATGGAAAATAACTTACAGGTAACAGCAATAATCTCAATGATTTTATGACTTCATGTACATAGATAAGTATCACTTTGCATCCTATATAATACATTTCACGTTTCCAACAGTGAAAAGGATTTTTAAAGAAAAGTTTTTTCCCAACTATCTTTGGACTGAATATGAAGCCCAGGAAATTTCCAAAATGAGGTATTCTGAACATTTTATATAGTTAAATAAAAACATTCCGCGACCTTTATTGATCATAAAGTCTTAGGAATCTATGACTCTTAGATTCTTGATAGCATCTGGGTTGTTCTGGGTTTGCTGATGTTCAACTTGTCTCTGAATTACATGTGTGCTGAGAATGACACCCTCTTGGACTTGAACTTGGAAAATTAGTAGCAAACTTAACTGTTATCCTCATATCTAGATGAAGGTTCTGCAATAGTTACAGTGATTGCTTTAAGGCTACATAAGGTACTTCATTATATGCAGTGGCCTTGTGAAATTTACAGGATTTTTTCACTTGCTGAAACATATCATGTTGAAGTTTAATTCCCTTCAGGCCAGTAAATATTTATTGAGGGCCCACTCAGAATATTTGAAGATGGTAAACCAATCTGTCAGAATATGTAAACATATATTCCTGTAACTGAATTTTTTTCTGAAATACATCAATATAATCCCAATACCAACTGTTTTATAAGACAGAGGGAGAAGAGAGAAGGGGATGATATGGAAAACTGCTATTTAAAATTTTTTTTTAAATCAGAAATTTAGATGATGCTCTCAGAATTGCTTTCATGATAGTCTAAGGCTTATGGTGAGCAGAGACAATATTGGAAATTGTCCACAGAAATTAGTTAATAATGTTATTTAAAAATTAGACTTGTTTTGTTCTTGAATAAAAAATACTGACCTATGCAACCAGCCTGGGCAATATAGTGTGACCTCCATCTCAAGAAAAAGAAATTAAAAATAATAATCAAAAAATATATGTATACACATACATGCACACACACACACACACACACACACACATACACACACATACATATATATGAACCTAAATTTTAAACACATGGTTTACTGTGTGTGGAGAAAATTGTAATGTTATTTGGTTTTGAGGATTTTATTTTGTTTTGAAATTACGGGGATTTGTTATCTTTCATTTGCAGATACAGTAAAAATGTATTATTCCTGTCAAGTTGATCCTTGAATAGGTGTGACTATAAAGAAGCGATACTGATTTTTTAAAGATAAACAAACTGCACAAAGTTAAAACAGGATTGACCTTTAATATAGTTATTTCAAGTATAGTGAGTACAATCATGGGTTACAAAAAACACTTAAAACTTCATTTGGAAATATCTTCTGATGTCATGTATAACATTTTCTCTTGCTCTTTCTCTCTGTCACAGAGTTCAGTGTTGTCTCCAGTGTTTACTAAGTCTTATAGAGTGAAAAAATCAAAGGGTTTAACCTCTGGGTGTCTCAGTTTCTTTTTCCAAAAAAAAAAAAAAATAGTACCCATTATGATAATCACTTAGACCGCAGTTTATGGCATTAATTCTGTCTCAGGTATAAGTCAATTCCTTAAGAAGGTACTGGCATATTTGATCAATAGCAAAGTGATTGGAAAGAAATGAGATGCATAACCTCACTTTTTAAGAAGGCAACATACATGTGGATGTGTAAATCTGAATTATTATTTAAAATCAGACTTAATGATTCAGAGCCATACCTCTAAGTTCTCTAATGTCCTTTGTTCTGAATGTTGGCGTTCCCCCCAAAATCATATGTTGGAACCTAATACCCAATGTGACATGGGATTTGTGGAGGTGATTTGGCCTTCATGAATTGGATTAGAGCCCTTACAAAAGAGGCATGAGGGAGATTTTTTTAAATTTTTTTTTAATTTTTTATTGTACTTAAAGTTTTAGGGTACATGTGCACAACGTGCAGGTTTGTTACATATGTATGCATGTGCCATGTTGGTGTGCTGCACCCATTAACTCATCATTTAATATTAGGTATATCTCCTAATGCTATCCTTCCCCCTCCCCCCACCCCACAACAGGCCCCTGTGTGTGATGTTCTCCTTCCTGTGTCCATGTGTTCTCATTGTTCAATTCCCACCTATAAGTGAGAACATGCGGTGTTTGGTTTTCTGTCCTTGCAATAGTTTGCTGAGAATGATGGTTTCCAGCTGCATCCATGTCCCTACAAAGGACATGAACTCATCATTTTTTATGGCTTCATAGTATTCCATGGTGTATATGTGCCACATTTTCTTAATCCAGTCTATCATTGTTGGACATTTGGGTTGGTTCCAAGTCTTTGCTATTGTGAATCGTGCCGCAATAAACATACGTGTGCATGTGTCTTTATAGCAGCATGATTTATAATCCTTTGGGTATGTACCCAGTAATGGGATGGCTGGGTCAAACGGTATTTCTAGTTCTAGATCCTTGAGGAATCGCCACACTGACTTCCACAATGGTTGAACTAGTTTACAGTCCCACCAACAGTGTAAAAGTGTTCCTATTACTCCACATCCTCTCCAGCACCTGTTGTTTCCTGACTTTTTAATGATTGCCATTCTAACTTGTGTGAGATGGTATCTCATTGTGGTTTTGATTTGCATTTCTCTGATGGCCAGTGATGATGAGCATTTTTTCATGTGTCTGTTGGCTACAAAAATGTCTTCTTTTGAGACTTGTCTGTTCATATCCATCACCCACTTTTTGATGGGGTTGTTTTTTTTTTTTCTTGTAAATTTCTTTGAGTTCATTGTAGGTTCTGGATATTAGCCCTTTGTCAGATGAGTAGATTGCAAAAATTTTCTCCCATTCTGTAGGTTGCCTGTTCACTCTGATGGTAGTTTCTTTTGCTGTGCAGAAGCTCTTTAGTTTAATTAGATCCCATTTGTCAATTTTGGCTTTCATTGCCATTGCTTTTGGTGTTTTAGACATGAAGTCCTTGCCCATGCCTATGTCCTGAATGGTATTGCCTAGGTTTTCTTCTAGGGTTTTTATGGTTTTAGGTCTTACATTTAAGTCTTTAATCCATCTTGAATTAATTTTTGTATAAGGTGTAAGGAAGGGATCCAGTTTCAGCTTTCTCCATATGGCTAGCCAGTTTTCCCAGCACCATTTATTAAATAGGGAATCCTTTCCCCATTGCTTGTTTTTGTCAAGTTTGTCAAAGATCAGATAGTTGTAGATATGTGGCATTATTTCTGAGGGCTCTGTTCTGTTCCATTGGTCTATATCTCTGTTTTGGTACCAGTACCATGCTGTTTTGGTTACTGTAGCCTTGTAGTATTGTTTGAAGTCAGGTAGCATGATGCCTCCAGCTTTGTTCTTTTGGCTTAGGATTGACTTGGCCATGTGGGCTCTTTTTTGGTTCCACATGAACTTAAGTAGTTTTTTCCAATTCTGTGAAGAAAGTCATTGGTAGCTTGATGGGGATGGCACTTTTTTCCTTCTCTCACCTGAGTTTGCAGCAACAAGGCACCAGTCATGAAGCAGTGAGCAGGCGCTTGTCAGACATCAAATTTGCTAGTGCCTTAATGTTGGATTTCCTAGCCTCCAGAACTATGAGAATCAAATGTCTGTTGTTTATAAATTATCCAGTATAAAGTACGTTTTATAGCAGCCTGAACTGACTAAGACATCCTGACTCTGTACACAAGTTGGAACAAGTGAACTCCAACACAAGGTTGCATTCAGCACTAAACTCAGGGCATGGTCTTTTGCTCTTTCCTTGAGTAGTCAAGATTTACCATTAATATACAGCCAAGAAGAGGAACTGGTGTCAACTCAGGAGAAAAATCAATAAAATTATTTCTAGTTAAGAAGCATAAAGTTGTGCATATACCTAATTTTACAATTTAAAATGTAACTTATAAGTTTACATTTTCCAAAACCTGTGTATTTTTCTATGGAGAAAATACTTAAACAAAAATTATAGTGCTTTATTTTCATTCTATATATTTTTTTAAACTAAAAAAGTGGTCAGTTCATTCCCCAATTGAATAAACACTTTAAAATTACGTTTAAAGTGTTATTAGGAAGAGGTGACTGTTCACGACTAAACCACACCATTACCAAACATGAGAAGATAATTGAATGAAAATAATAGCTTTTGAAATTTGTTGATGCAAGTTCCATCAATATGCTTGCCATGGGGAACAGTGGCAAATTACCTTCTCGTTTTCTTTTGTTTTTGTAGGTTTTTGGCCTAGTTCTAAGTGAATGCAATATATTTCAGAACATCCTTTCCTTTTTGACTTTTCTATTTTGTCTTCCCCTATTCATCCTTCTCTTGGTGGCTTTTTAATTTTTCCCAGACTTTGTTCCTTTTCTGAACTTTTACCCTACCATTTACACTTCAACTATCTAAGAAGATTCCTTAACTTTATAATTGGCATATGAATACAAGAAATGTTGCTTTTAAGGATTTGTTCTAATTTCTTTTAACCTCTTCAAGACATTGTGCTTGAAATACATCTGGTTAACCAATAAAAGTGGAATGTAGTTGCTCGCAGCATTTTTATTTATCATAGAACTTTGAGGGAAGAATTATATATATTGTAGATATCTTTAGCACTTGAGGAAAACATGAATTCAGACTTTGATAAGACGTTTCTGGGTTTTAGTAGATTTGTTTCTACAGGGTGATCTGGTTTTACTTCATTTATTGACAGTTGTTAAAAGAAATGTTAAGTGAGGTCCTTTTAAAGAACAGTTGGATTTAAAGCAATTCATTGTAATGGCATTTTAAATGGTTGCACAAATATAATAGAAAAGCTTGAAAAATTAGTTTATAAACTCTTTTGTAGGCATGGATTCATGTTCAACAAATCAATTTCCTGCTCCTCTTTTATTATCAAGTAACAGATTCAATAAGTAAAAATATTCTGTAAATTTAAGATCATTTCCTATTATACATGCACACAGTTTTAAAGTACCTTGTTTCAGCAGGGCACGGTGGCTCACACCTGTAATCCCAGCACTATGGGAGGCTGAGGTGGACAGATCACGAGGTCAGGAAGACGAGACCAGCCTGGACAACATTGTGAAACCCCGTCCCTACTAAAAATACAAAAAAATTTAGCTAGGCATGGTGGTGGATGCCTGTAATCCCAGCTACTTGGGAGGTTGAGGCAGGAGAATTGCTTGAACCCAGGAGGAAGAGGTTGCAGTGAGCCAAGATTGCGCCACTGGGGAACAAGAGCAAGACTCCGTCTCAAAAAAAAAAAACAAAACCCTGTTTCTCTACACATTTTAGCCAGAATGCTTAAGACAGTGTCATATTTGTCAGTAGTAGAAGGATCGGACCAGGAAAAGGTGAATATATATATATGTACAAACACACACATATACAAACACACACACACACATATGTATGTACATATATACACAAACAAAACAAAAAAATCCAATAAGATTACACCTGTCATATCATGCTCTAGAACAAATGGACTTCATAGATGGGAAGCCTACATAAGATATGCTTTGCAAGATTATAAATTTAGCATTAAAAAACAAGCATCCTTTGCCCTCAAATTCCATCTTATGCTTGAGGGTTGGTAACTTAGATGACTGGATATTCATTTGGTCTAAAAGAGCCAACTTGAAGGTAGTTAAAGAGTTTACTTTAAATCAGCATGCTTAACCAGTTCTGAGGCAGGTGTAGAAATATCACAATGTTGTGAAACTTTAATTTGAAAGGTTTACTCATCCTGAACATGGAGTTTTAAATGTTATTTTCTTTGTTAGGTCTTAAAATGTTGGAATCAAGTCAGTTCTTAGTTCATTTTACGTACATTTCTTCCTCTTCTCATACAAATATGTTGTGCCTTGAGAAGTCCTCTTAAACTGCAATTACTTTGGGGTATTTTCTTTTTAATTCAAGAAATAGAAGCAGAAAATCAGACTTGGATTCCTGGCTCCATACCAACAACTCACAGTTCTCTTCAGCTCTTTTCTGTTCTGGTTCTGTAACTGGATAGATGATGGTTACTTTTAATGGCTGCTTTGGGGCTTCAGGGGGGTGGTGGCGGAATTTTTTACATACACACTCACAGGAAAAGACAGCTATTATGGACAGGAGATTGTTGAAAGCTTTACTGACTTTCATGCTGTGAAAAGAAGACAGGGAGATACCTTATGCTTTTGATGCCTGTGGGCCACTAACCAAAAAGGGAAGAAGAAAAACACATTGACATATTGTGGCTCTGATTCAAAATTCTTTTCCTTTTTTCCATCTATGGGTGCCCAAATGGGGGCAAAAAGTCAGCACCTCAATTTTTTTTGTTGTTGAAAGGGTAACAAATGTCTCAACTTTCATCACATATTCCCAGCAAAGTGAAAACTAAGTAAATTGAGCTTTAAGTCACTAATGTTTTCTTCCTGTTACAACCATAGCCTCATGGTGAACTTTAGAAAAAGGTTCGAATTTTTCATAATAATTTTCTCTTGACATAAGTGCTTGATAATTAAACAAAATTCTTCCCCTTGAGTCAGATTTTTTTCTTCAGAGGGATAAGTCAGATAGGTTTGAAATCTGATCCAAAGTTCAATCAAATGTTATCTCTTCTTTAAAAAAAATGGTATCCAAGTCAGTCATTATATATATTGCTTACATTTAGGAGAAACTATGAGCTCATGTTATGACCAATGCTATCGTCCTGTGAAACCTCAAGTGTGCCTTGATTTTTTTTTTTTAGTTTTAAGAAAGTGAAAACAATTATCTCAATGCACCTCATGAAACCTTTATTTCACATCACTGTTGAAAATCTGGGATGAAATGGGAGTGGGATAAGTCAGAATAGCTACTAATGGACAATTGCCAAATATCAAATCAAGTCATACAAAATATATAAAGTCTGCACACTCTAACTTGGATTTGTAAGAATAATGTGTCTTTTAGATGGGAAAAAGCAAACACACACACCACACACACAAGTCTCGTGGGATAGATTTAGATTTTAAGTCTTGTTGGGATTAAATACAATGGCAACAATTATAAGTAGAGAAAAAAATTAACTAATTATTTCCATAACTTATTGGGGTACAGGTGGTATTTGGTTACATGAGTAAGTTCTTTACTAGTGATTTGTGAGATTTTGGTTCACCCATAACCCAAGTAGTATACACTGCACCATATTTGTTGTCTTTTATCCATTGGTCCCTCCCACTCTTCCCTCCAAGTCACCAAAGTCCATTGTATCATTTATGCCTTTGGGTCCTCATAGCTTAGCTCCCACATATCAGTGAGAACATACGATGTTTGGTTTTCCATTCCTGTGTTACTTCACTTAAAATAATAGTCTCCAATTTCATCCAGGTCACTGCAAATTAACATCTTAATTCATTCCTTTTTATGGCTGTGTAGTATTCTATCATATATGTATATATTATATATATGATATATATCTGTTTTGTATCATACATGATATATATCATATATATGTATCATACATATCATAGATGCGATATATGTATCATATGTATCATATATGTGATATATATGTATCATATGTATCATATATGTGATATATATCATATATGTGATATATGATATATATCATATGATGTATATCACATATATGATATATGTCATATATATGTGATATATATATTTGTATCATATCTATATATTATATATATTATATATATATTATATCTATCTATATATATATAATATATATATACACACACATATCTCACAGTTTCTTTATCCACTCATTGATTGTTGGGCATTTGGGTCGGTTCCACAATTTTGCTATTGTGAATTGTGCCACTATAAACAAGTGTGTGCAAGTATCTTTTCCGAATAATGACTTCTTTTCCTCTGGGTAGATACTCAGTAGTGGCATTGCTGGATCAAATGGTATTTCTACTTTTAGTTCTTTAAGGAATCTCCACACTGTTTTCCATAGTGGCTGTACTAGTTTGCAGTCCCACCATAAGTGTAGAAGTATTCCCTGTTCACCACATCCATGCCAACATCTACCATTTTTTGATTTTTTGATTATGGCCATTCTTGCAGGAGTAAGGTGGTACTGCATTGTGGTTTTGATTTGCATTTCCCTGATCATTAGTGATGTTGAGCATTTTTTCATATGTTTGTTGGCCATTTGTATGTCTTCTTTTGAGAATTGTCTATTCATGTCCTTAGCCCACTTTTTGATGGGAGTGTTTGTTTTTTCCTTACTGATATGTTTGAGTCTGTTGTAGATTCTGGATATTTGTTGTCTGTTTATTCTGCTGACTGTTCCTTTTGCCATGCAAAAGCTCTTTAGTTTAATTAGGTCCCAGCTATCTATCTTTGTGTTTATTGCATTTGCTTTGGGGCTCTTCATCATGAAATCTTTGCCTAAGCCAATGTCTAGAAGGGCTTTTCCAATGTTATCTTCTAGAATTTTTATAGTTTCAGGTATTAAGTTTAAGTCCTTAATCCATCTTGAGTTGATTTTTGTATACGGTGAGAGATGAGAATCCAGTTTCTTTCTCCTACATGTGGCTAGCCAATTATCCCAGCATGATTTGTTGAAAAGGGTGTCCTTTCCCCACTTTATAGTTTTTGTTTGCTTTGTTGAAGATCAGTTGGCTGTAAGTATTTAGGATTATTTCTGAGTTCTCTATTCTGTTCCATTGGTCTATTTGCCTATTTCTATATAAGTACCATGCTGTTTTGGTTACTATGCCCTTATAATATAGTTTGAAATCAAGTTGTGTGATGCCTCCAGAGTTGTTCTGTTTGCTTAGTCTTGCCTTGACTATACAGGCTCTTTTTTGTTTCCATATGAATTTTAAATTGTTTTTTTCTAATTCTGTGAGGAATGATTGTGGTATTTTGATAGGGATTGCATTGAATTTGTAGATTGCTTTTGGCAGTATGGTCACTTTCACAATGTTGATTCTACCTATCCATGAGCATGGGATGTGTTTCATTTGTTTGTGTCATCTATGATTTCTTTCAGCAATGTTTTGTTGTTTTCCCTGTAGAGGTCTTTTGACTCCTTGGTTAGGTATATTCTTAAGTATTTTACTTTATTCTTAAGTATTTTACTTTTTTTGCAGCTATTGTAAAAGGAATTGGTTTCTTGATTTGATACTCTGCTTGGTCGCTGTTCACGCATAGAAGAGCTAACTAATTTGTCTACATTAATCTTGCATCTGGAAACTTTGCTGAATTCTTTTATCAGTTCTGGGAGCTTTCTAGAGGAGTCCTTATGGTTTTCAAGGTAAACGATCATATCATCATCAAACAGTGACAGTTTGACTTCCTCTTTACCAATTTTCATGCCCTTTATCTTATCTGATTGCTCTGGCTAGGACTTCTAGTACAGTGTTGAAGAGGAGTGGTGAAGGTGGGCATCGTTGTCTTGTTCTAGTTCTCAGAGTTACGTAATGCTTTCGACTTTTCTCTATTCAGTATTCTGTTGGCTGTGGGTTTGTCATAGATGGCTTTTATTACATTAAGGCGTGTCCCTTAAATCTTGATTTTCCTGAGAGTTTTAATCATGAAGGGATGCTGGATTTTGTCAAATGCTTTTTCTGCATCTACTGAGATGATCATGTGACTTTTGTTTTTAATTCTATTTATGTAGTGTACCACATTTATTGACTTGCATATGTTAAACCTTCCCTGCATCCCTGGTATGAAACCCACTTGATCATGGTGGATTATCTTTTTGATTATAGTTGGATTATGTTAGCTAATATTTTGTTAATGATTTTAGCATCAATGTTCATCAAGGATATTGATCTGTAATTTACTTTTTTGGTTACATCCTTTCCTGGTTTTGGTTTCGGGATGATGCTGGCTTCATAAAATGAATTAGCAGGGTTCCTTCTTTCTCCATCTTGTGGAATAATTTTGAAAGGATTGGTACCAATTCTTCTTTGAATGTCTGGTAGAATTCTGCTGTGAATCTCTCTGGTCTTGGACTTTTTCTCTTGGAAATTTTTAAATTACCATTTCAATGGTCTGTTCAGGGTGTCTAATTCTTCCTGATTTAAGCTAGGAGGCTTGTATTTTTCCTGGAATTTATCCATCTCTTCCAGGTTTTCTAATTTATGTGCGTAAAGGTGTTCATAGTAGCCATGAGTGATCTTTTATATTTCAGTGGTGTCAGCTGTAGTATCTCCTGTTTCATTTCTGGTAAGGTTATTTGGATTTTCTCTCTTCTTGGTTTATCTTGCTAATGATCTATCAATTTTATTTATGTTTTTAAAGAACTAGCTTTTGGTTTCATTTATCTTTTGTATTTTTCATTTCATTTAGTTCTGCTCTGATCTTGGTAATTTCCTTTCTTCTCCTAAGTTTGGGTTTGGTTTGTTCCTGTTTCTCTAGCTCCTTAAAGTGTGACCTCAGAATGTCAGTTTGTGCACTTTCAGTCTTTTTGATGTACGTACTTAGGACTATGAACTTTCCTCTTAGCACCACCTTTGCTTTATCCCAGAGGTTTTGATAGGTTTTGTCATTATTGCTATTCAGTTTGAAGAATTTTCTAATTTCCATCTTGATTTTGTTTTTGGCCCAGTGCTCATTCAGGAGCAGGTTATTTAATTTCCATATATTTGCATGGTTCTGAAGGTTACTTTAGAAGTTGATTTCCAATTTTATTCCACTGTGGTCTGAGAGAGCACTTGATATAATTTCAATTTTCTTATATTTATTGAGGCTCATTTTATGGCCTATCATATGGCCTTCCTTGGAGAAAGTTCCATGCACTGTTGAATAGAATGTTTATTCTGCTGTTGTTGGATGAAATGTTCTGTATACACCTGTTAAGTTCATTTGTTTCAATGTATTGTTTAAATCCATTGTTTGTTGATTTTCTGTCTTGATAGCCTGTCTAGTGTTGTCAGTGGCATATTGAAGTCCCCCACTATTATTGGGTTGCTGTCTATTTCATTTCATAGATCTGTTAGTAATTGTTTTACAAATTCAGGAGCTCCAATATTAGGTTCGTATATGCTTAGGATTGTGACATTTTCATGTTGGACAAGACCTTTTATCATTATATAACATCCCTCTTTGTTGCTTTTAACTGCTAATGCCTTTAAATGTGTTTTGTCTTATATAAGAATAGCTACCCCTGCTAGCTTTTGGTATTCATTTGCATGAGATGGCGTTTTCCATCCCTTTACTTTAAATTTATGTGAGTTCTTAAGTGTTAGGTGAGTCTCCTGAAGGCAGCAGATAATTGGTTGGTGAGTTCTTATCCATTCTGCAGTTCTGTATCTTTTAAGTGGAGCATTTAGGCCATTTACATTCAATGTTAGTATTGAAATGTGAGGTATGGTTGCATTCATCATGCTTTTTGTTGCCTGTGTACTTTGGTTTTTTGTTTTTGCTTTTTAACAAATATTTTTGTTTTATAGGTCCTGTGTGATTTATGCTTTAAAGATGTACTGTTTTGATTTGTTTCCAGGATTTGTTTCAAGATTTAGAGCTCCTTTTAGCAGTTCTTGTAGCGATGGCTCAGTAATGGTGAATTCCCTCAGCATTTGTTTGTCTAAGAATGACTATATTTTTCTTTCCTTCACTTATGATACTTAGTTTCGCTGGATACAAAATTCTTGGCTGTTAACTGTTTTGTTTGAAGAGGCTGAATATAGGGACCCATTCCCTTCTAGCCTGTAGGGTTTCTGCTGAGAAATCTGCTGTTAATCTGAAAGGTTTTCCTTTATAGGTGAGTTGGTGCTTCTGTCTCACAGCTCTTAAGGTTCTTTTCTTCATCTTAACTTTGGATAACCTGATGACAATATGCCTAGGTGAAGATCTTTTTGCAATTAATATTCCAGGTGTTCTTTGTGCTTCTTGTATTTGGATGTCAAGGTCTCTAGCAAGGTTAGGGAAGTTTTCCTCAATTATTCCCCTGAAAATGTTTTCCAAGCTTTTAGAATTCTCTTCTTCCTCAGGAACAATACCAATTATTCTAAAGTTTGGTCATTAAACATAATCGCAGACTTCTTGGAGACTTTGTTCATATTTTCTTTGTCTTTGTTGGATTGGGTTAATTCAAAGACCTTACCTTTGAGCTCTGAATTCCTTTCTTCTACTTGTTCAATTCTATTTCTGAGACTTTCCAGGGCATTTTGCATTTCTAAAAGCGTGTCCAAAGTTTCCTGAATTTTTAATTTTTTTTTTTTTTCTTTAAGCTGTCTATTTCCTTGAATATTTCTCCCTTCACTTCTTGTATCATTTTTTTTGGATTTCCTTGCAGTGGGCTTCACCTTTCTCTGGTCCCTCCCTGATCAGCTTAACAACTAACCTCCTGAATTCTTTTTCAAGTAAATCAGGGATTTATTCTTGGTTTGGATCCATTGCTGGTGAACTAGTGTGATTCTTTGGGGATGTTGAAGAGCCTTGTTTTGTCATATTACCAGGGTTGGTTTTCTGGTTTTCTGGTTTCTTCTCATTTGGGCAGGCTCTGTCAGAGGGAAGGTTTAGTGCCAAAGGCTGTTGTTCAGATTCTTTTGTCCCACAGGGTGTTCCCTTGATGTAGTATTCTCCTCCTTTCTCTATGGATGAGGCTTCCTTAAGCTGAACTGCAGTGATTGTCATCTCTCTTCTGTGTCTAGCCACCCAGTGAGTCTACCCAGCTCTGGGCTGGTACTGGGGGCTGTCTGCACAGAGTCCTGTGATATGAACCATCTACCCATCTCTCAGCCATGGATATCCGCGTCTGTTCCAGTGGAGGTGGCAGAGGGTGCAATGGACTCTGTGAGGGTTCTTAGCTTTGGTGGTTTAATGCTCTATTTTTGTGCTTGTTGGTCTCCTGCCAGGAGGTGGTGCTTTCCAGAAAGTATCAGCTGTAGTAGTATGGAGAGGAACCAGTGGTGGATAAGCCCTAGAACTCCCAAGATTATATGTCCTTTGTCTTCTGCTACCATGGTGAATAGGGAAGAATCATCAGGTGGGGGTGGGGCTAGGTGTATCTGAGCTCAGACTGTCTTTGGGCAGGTCTTGCTGCAGCTGCTGTTGGTGATGGGGGTGAGATTCCCAGGTCACTGGAGTAGTGTACCTAGGAGAATTATGTCTGCCTCTGCTGAGTCATGCAGGTTGTCAGGGAAGTGGAGGAAAGCGAGCAGCCACAGGCCTCGCCCAGCTCCATGCAAACCAAAGGGCTGGTCTCACTCCCACCATGCCCCACCAACAGTTCCGAGTCTGTTTTTAGATAGAGAGTATGACAGCCTTTAAAAATTGTCCCAGGCTACCCACCTCCCAGCTACAAGAGAAAAGGGCTTGGTTCGTTCCCTGCCTGTGGAGTCTGTGCACCAGATTTGCACCCTCCCCTGAGTTCTGGCCAGGAGGCTACTCACCCCATTCAAATTGCTAAAAATTTCACCTAGACATTTCCTTCTCCCAGTGAAGTTTTACCACCTGCCTCTCTGGTCCCCCACCTGATGGATCCCTGTGGTGCCAGGCAGCAATGGCCTGCTAGGGGACACAGAGAGTTCCCAGGGCCTCTCTGCTGCTTTCTCTAGCCCTGCATTTTGCTTGGCTCTCTAATTGGCTCAGCTCCAGGTAAGGTTGGAAACTTCTCTCACAGACAGACCTTCAGCTTCTCCAGTGTGGGTGTGTGTTTGGGAGAAGAGGGTCTCTCTTTTCCACTTCTGCAGTCGGGGCACTCAGAGTATTTGGGGTGTCTCCCAGGTCCTGCAGAAACAGTCTTCTTCTTTCAGAGGGTCTGTGGGTCCTCTTGGGACTGCTGGTTTATTCTTGCATTAGATCTGGAGCTAACATTCACAATGCGAGCTTCTGCAAGCTGCTTTGTCCAGAGCTGCAAGCTAGTCTTGCCTCCCATCCATCATGATGATCCTCTTCTCAAGGTAGAGAAATTATCACAAATTCTTAGTAAGTTGTCGTTGGTTAAAATTTGGGAAATATACATTCATGTTGCTTCTAAATTTACATCTATCATTGAGTCCATACAATCAAAAATTTCCTGATATTCAAAAATATATATTTGAAGAATATTTTAACATTTCCTCCTATGGAACGTTACAGTTCCATATACATGATTGTATGACCCATGGCTGGTATTTATTATGGACCTGTTTATGCATCATTGTGCCATTCAACTGAAAAAGACGTAAATTTATTTCACAAAAAATTATAATCATGATATCCAAAATGAAAGTCAAAAAAAGCAACAGCACTACCAACAAAATCCAAAATTTCTAGGTTATTTTGCTCCTTTTGGGTGTGTGTATGTGTGTGTGTGTGTGTCTGTGTGTGTGTGTTTTAAGCTTTTTCCACAGCTCTGTTTCCTTTGGACTGAGAAACAGGTTATTATGTGTTTATCTCACCACCGAAATTAGAAGTCTCTAATTTCTCTCAAGTTAGTGCTCCTCTAACCAGGTATTCAGTTTTCTAAAAGAAAGCAAACATCTGATTACTGAAATATATTAACTATATAATAGCATACTTTTTCCAAGCAGGTTTTGTATGTTGTCTTGTTTTATCCTTCTTTTATTACAGAGATATGTGGAAAATGCTATGCTCAGTTTGAAAGGAAGGGAGTTTACTAAAATCACAGAACTAATTGATAATTAATTCTTATTTTCATTCCATACAAAGTAAAATATTAAGGAGAGTAATTGCCCTGGTTATTTCATCCCTATTTCAAGGTTGGTTCTATCTTTACAGTTGAGGAAACTGAAGTCTAGAATTAATTAACTTGCCCATTTTTATGCAACTAGTAAGTGACAATCTGAGGTTCTAATCTTACTAGGGCTGACTTTAAAGGCCAGTCTTTTCAAATTGTATAGCTTCTTAGATTGTCTAGTTTTGTATTCTAAATGATACTTACAAGTCATACCTTCCCTTATAACTTTTTTTGGTGGAGATTAGGACTGCCAATTAACTGAAAAATATTTACTTCACTCAGAATAAGTATTTGTAGAGAAATAGCAAAATTTACTTCACTCAGAATAAGTATTTGTAGAGAAACAGCAATTGTGTAATTCTTTCGTAGATGGTTAAAATATACTGTTATTTTTATATTCTACTGTCAAGTTGAAAAAAATCTGAGTGGTCTTGGTAAGAATACTGTGTCTGTTCATGATACATGTTTATTATTGCTGAAAGAAGGAATAAAACTAATCAGAATAAAATTTTAAACTAAGTTAGCAGTTTTTATCTTATTAAATATAAACCATGTGTACATAATATTCACAAAAAATGGACACAAAAACATAATGATACAATAGCACTCTTTTTTATTTTATTATTATTATACTTTAAGTTTTAGGGTACATGTACACAATGTGCAGGTTTGTTACATATATATCCATGTGCCATGTTGGTGTGCTGCACCCATTAGCTCGTCATTTAGCATTAGGTATATCTCCTAATGCTATCCCTCCCCCCTCCCCCCACCCCACAACAGTCCCCGGAGTGTGATGTTCCCCTTCCTGTGTCCATGTGTTCTCATTGTTCAATTCCCACCTATAATTGAGAACATGTGGTGTTTGGTTTTTTGTCCTTGCGATAGTTTACTGAGAATGATGATTTCCAGTTTCATCCATGTCCCTACAAAGGACATGAACTCATCCTTTTTTATGGCTGCATAGTATTCCATGGTGTATATGTGCCACATTTTCTTAATCCAGTCTATCGTTGTTGGACATTTGGGTTGGTTCCAAGTCTTTGCTTACAATAGCACTCTTTTAACAACTAACCTGCTTAGGAAATTACATATTACGCATATTATTGATATTTCTGGGTTTCTTGCTGTAATTTATTCTCCGCCTTCCTTCTGCAAATGTAAGCCACAATCTTGTATGTACTGTTAATACTTCTCAATATATATGGCTATATACTTCAAAATTTATGTATGTTTCAATATATAATATTTAGTTTTATATTGTATATTTCAAATATAAAACCACACTTTTGAGGCATAAACACATAAGACTGAGGCTGAACCAGGACAACATATAAAATATCTGCTCCTGCCCATCAGCTGAGTAACCATCTAGTAACAAGCAAGAGCAGCAGAGCACTAGAGGAGGGGCAAGCAAGAGGACAGAAACCACATCTGTGACAAAGGCATGTATGTAAGGTTGAAAGCTGAGTATGGGGCAAGAAAAAGGAGAAGATCCTTTTGACTCTGCAGCCCCTACTCTAAGCTTAGGCAGTAGAATTTCACTACTGAAAAGACTTGAAGACTGTTGTGTCTTGAACATACTCTTAGCAAAACATACCAAGGAACCAGCCAATACCTCATACTAAGAGCCTGACAAGTTGATTATTTTCAGGCATGTTACTCTTTCTTTTAGTCACAACTGCTTTATACATTGTGACCAACATTTAATCAAAATTATAAGGAAAAAAATAGAAACAAATACCCATAATAAAGAAAGAAAGTTATGAAAAATACAGACATATATATAAAATCTAGATTTTTAAAGGTTGGATTAAATTTTCAAATAACTCTAATTAATAGGTTAAAAGATTTCATAGAAAAGATATACACCATGAAGGACAAATAGGGCATTTCAGCAGAGATGAAAACTAGAACAAAGATTTAACTTAAAATAATAGAAAAGAAAAGGTAATAGCAGTGAAAAATTTACTTAAATGGCCAACCCACAAAACAGCTAAGGAAAAGTAAACAAAATTGAAAATTTGACAATAAAATTATTTAAATATAATCACAAAAAAGAAAAAGAAGAAAACAAAGTTTCTAAAAGCTGTAATGAAATAAAAACAGAAAGCATCTATAGCTGTAATACAACACCAAATATTCTAATGTACATGTAATTAGAACCCCTGAAGGAAAACAGAGAAAGAATATGGCAGAAGAAAAGTTTGAGAGAGAATAGCTAAGAAATTTCCAACAATAATGAAAGATATGAAAACACAGAGCCAAGAAGCTTGAGTTTCTTTTAGGAAAGCACACACATGCATGTGCATGTACAAATAGATACAAACATACACTCTTAGATAAAATATTCACATTCCTAAAAACAAAACAGAAAATAAAGGGAACATCTTGTAAGAAGCCAGAAAGAAAGGGAAATGATATGCACATGAAGAAATATAAGAAATACTGCTGACTTCTCCTGAGAAACTATGCAAACCTGAAGACAATTGTTTTCTTTACAGTACCAAAATTTAAAAATAAAGCCAATTCAAAATCCCTTACTTAATAAAAATATTATCCAAAATAAAGGCCAAATATAAAGTAGTATGTACATGTTATTTTGCTTTACATTTTTTATGTTACTTATATATATAGGGACCAAGTGCTATGTTTTTGAGGGTTCTCTGTTGATGCACATAACTAGTTCATCTATTTTATTGATTGTAGGGTGTTTTATTGTATCTGTAACATCAATTTTAAAATCCATTTCTTGCTGATAGATTTTTCTCTATGGTATAAGATTTGGGGCGTAATTTTCAGTCAAACAGTATGTATTATAAATGTTTATTTTAATAGATATTGACATATAGCTTTGCAAAGTGTTTAAAAAATTTACACTCGGCCAGGCGCAGTTGCTCATGCCTGTAATCCCAGCACTCCGGGATTGAACACTGCGACGATCATGGCTAATACCGTGAAACTCTGTCTGTACTAAAAATGCAAAAAAATTAGCTGGGTGTGGTTGCACACACCTGTAGTCCCAGCTACTTGGAAGGCTGTGGCAGGAGAATCACTTGAACCCGGGAGGTGGAAGTTGCAGTGAGCCAAGATTGCACCACTGCACTCCAGCCTAGGTGAGAGAGCGAGACTCCATCTCAAAAAACAACAACAACAACAACAAAAAACAAAAGCAAACAAGCAAACAAAAACAGAAAAAAGAAAATTACAGTCCTACTAGAAGTATATAATAATGTTAGTTATAGTTATCCTGTATGCTTCCTATAATATCAAGATTTTTAACTTTTTGACAAACTTATTGAAATATAATTGGAATCTTACTGTGATTTTTAAATTACGGCTTTTTATTACTAGTAAGATTGAGAATCATTTATATATCTATTGGACATTTAATTTCTATAACGAATCAGCTATTTTCATATTTCATCAGTTTTAGTAATAAGTATAATGAGTTGTCTTTCTGTTATCAGTTAGGAAGGAGTTGCTATATTCTACGTTTATTAATTCTCTGCATTGTAAATAGTTTTTTGCAGTCTTTTTTCACATTTTTTTTGAAGCCTTTTCATGTATGGGATATTTTAGTTTCAATCTAACTAAATTTTTCAGTCCCTCACTTTTGTGGTTTCATTTTCAGGTCCTATTTAAAAATTGCTCTCTACTTTACAGTTCTAAAGATACCTTCTTGATGTTTCAAATTTTATACTTCAAACTTGGTAAATATTTTTGTATGAAATGTAAAGTATTCTTCATTTGCCTATAGCAAGATGTCCCCACATCATCAGATTATTTGTCATTTTTTCTCCACTGATTTTTGTTTTAAAATTTATCAATAAAATATAATAAAATGTGCATAAATTGTATAAAGGGACAAGTTTTTACATATTATTGCATATGTATTAATAAAATCATAATTAAAATCAAGAAAATAAACTTATCAGTTATCCCCAAGTTCTTTACTTCCTTTTGTGAAGAACAATTTCCCATTCTCTGCCCACTCTACTCTGCCCACTCTGCCCATATGCAAACACTTTATATATATATAGATGCAAACACATTTATAAGTGCAAAAACACATATAAATGCAAAAAACAAAATGTCTGCCCATATGCAAACACTTTATATATATATGTATACATTCTCCTTCAGGGAAGCCAATATCCTGTATATTATGCTGCTTGAAATTTCCACACAGCTCACTGATGATCTGCTCACTTACTTTTAGTATTTATTTTGTGTGTTTTATTTTGGATGCTTATTATTGCTGTGTCTTCAGGTTCACCAATCTTTCAGCTCACAAGTCTAATCTGTTGTTAATCTCAATCTGTGTGTGTTTTATTTATCCCAGTTAGTTTATTTTTCATTTCTAGAAACTTGTTTCAGTATATTTTCTATATCTTTCATGTCTATATAAAACATGATCCATATACCTTCTTGAACCTTTGGAATATATGTTTTATATAATTTGTTTTTATATCCTTCAATACTAATTAATTTCTGTGAATAACTTTCCTTATTACTATGGATCATGCTTTTCTGCTTTTTTGCATACCTGGAAATTTTTATGTGGTGCCAGACCTTATGAATTTGAGTGATGGATACTTTTGTATTTCTGCAAATAAGTTTAAGCTTATTATTGGTGTGCACATAAGTGGCTTGAAAACAGTTTATTCCTTTCAAGTTCTGCATTTAAATTTGCTGTAAGGATGAGGATCAGAGCAGTCTTTAGTCTAGAATTAAATTTGACTCACTGTTAAGGCACACACTTCTAAGCATACTCCCTGAATTTTCATGAATTAGAAACTTTTGGCCAGGCATGGGGCTTATGCCTGTAATCCCAGCACTTTGGGAGGCCAAGGCTGGTGGATCACTTGAGGTCAGGAGTTCAAGAACTGCCTGGCCAACATGGTGAAACCCCATTTCTACTAATCATACAAAAAATTAGCCAGGTGTGGTGCTGGATTCCTGTAATCCCAGCTACTCAGGAGGCTGAGACAGGAGAATCGCTTTAACCTGGAAGGCAGAGTTTGCAGTGATCTGAGATGGCACCACTGCCCTCCAGCCTGGGTGGCAGAGTGAGACTCCATCTCAAAAAAAGGAAAATTAATCACAAGCTTTCTCCAGTCTGGTTGATGGAAACACAAACTGCTCGTGGTTCCTTGTCAACTTCAGGAATTATTTTCTCTAATTTTCTCAGGTGAATGTTTCCTGAGCCTCAGGAAATTTCTGACTAAGTGAGGACAGAAGCTCAGAACTCTGCCTTTTTGTAGTTTTTGCCGTTTTCTCCTTACTGGTCCTCTGATCTGTGAATTCTAGCTACTAACCCTCCCAACTCACTTCCTGGACTCACAGCTTTATCTCTTCACCTCAAGGAGACTGCTAGATTCTACCAGGTCCTCCCCTTCCTTGCTTTTTTCAAGGCTTAGATATATTTTTCTGGGCACTAATCTTGGGCAATCACAAGCTCCCTTTGTTTGTTTCCCTTCTCTCAGGGATGACCGTCCTGCATTGCCTAGTATCTGATGACTGAAAATGATTTTCTCACATATTTTTCAGTTTTTTAGTGGTGTTAGGCTCAGAGGGCAAATACAGTCCTTGTTACCATTTTTTTCACTAGAAGTGAAAGGTCTTTTGTCTTTTTTTTTTTTTTTTATGGAGTCTCATTCTGTTACCAGGCTGGACTGCAGTGGCACAATCTTGGCTCACTGCAACCTCCGCCTCCCAGGTTCAAGCTATTCTCCTGCCTCAGCCTCCCAGGTAGCTGGGATTACAGGGGTGCACCACCACGCCTGGCTAATTTTTGTATTTTTTAGTAGTGACGGGGTTTCACCATGTTGGCCAGGATGGTATCCATCTCTTGACCTCGTGATCCACCCGCCTTGGTCTTGCAAAGTGCTGGGATTATAGGCATGAGCCACCCCACCTGGCCGATCTTCTATCATTTTTTAAATTTCCATATGTGTGGCTTTCTGTTCTGAACTATTCATCTACTTTATCTGTCTCTATACAAATTCTACAGTCTGTTCATTCTATAGACTTATAAACACATTTTATGTTTTAATAGAGCAATTGCATTTTCAAGTTTATTCTTCTTTAAAAGTTGTTTTATTGATTCATAACCCTATTTTTAATATAAAATTTAAAGTTAGCTTGCTTAAATTGATAAAAAATTCTGTTGTGATGTTGATTGAAATTACATTGAATTTAGAAATTAACTTGAAGAACTTAAAAATATTAAACATTCCCATTCATGAGCATAATTTTTATCTCTATTTTTTAAAGTAGTCATAAGAATTTATAAATGTTTAAAATAAATTTCTTATGTGTTTTTTTAATATTTATTTTATTTTTATTCTTAATTACTTTGAAATTTTATGCATTTAAATGGCAATTTCTGACTAGTTTTAATTACAGGAACAAATTTAATTTTTGATTATGTCTAATAAATATTATTAAATTTTCTTATTATTTCAATAGTCTATTCAGACAGTCTTATCCTCTATGAATAATAGCATAATGGTCAGTCCTTCCCATACATAGGTGGATATATATGGAATTATACACATTCATTTATTTTTCTAGTCTTACGGTATTTTTTATGCTAAGCAATAATGCTAGGAATGTTGTCCTTGTTTCTTTAATTATTAATTTAATTAGATATGTTAATAGAGTATATATACTTGAATAGCTTCATAAAACCCAACCTTATCAATTTTTAAAATAAATAGCTAAACTTGAGTTGATACCTTATACTGTGTGTCTGCCATGAGACTGCCTGTAGACCTCCAACCACCATGGAGTAGTTGAACTCCAGAATCCATTGCTTCATCTGCAGTAAGGCCATGCTTCCCAAGGCCACAGCTTTCTAACAGCAAATGATTAAGCATACCAGGGATATAACAATAGCATGAAACTAATCCTGGAAAGAGTAGACTCCTCTGATGGTAGACTTTGGCTCAAACTCTCTCTGAAATTCTTTTTACAGCATTCTTAAACTTCATGACATTATTTGATGCTTCTACTAAGTCTTCATTCCTCCTTTTCTTCACTCAGGACCAGAATTACATTCTGGTATACTGGATCTCCCAGCCTTTTCTTGCTTCTTCTCCATTTTCTCTCACAGGCATGTCCCCTAATATAATTCTGGTATGGCTCATCTAATGTTGATATCTGCTTCTTGGAATAACTGGACTAACACAAGCGATACCACAACTGGAGTAGTCTGAGTAAACAGGTTACAAGACTGAAATTTGGAACTTACTCACTCACTGCCCAACAAACAGGATGGCATCTTGGTTGGTATATAGGGCATAGATATCACCTAAGACAATGTGTTGGCTTCATAGCTGTACATTTTACCAATAGTAACCTGGGAAAATGTTTTCTTAGAGGAAATTCTATGACAAGTATACAGGTGTGAACATTTGAAAAATATGAGAGCAGGAATGCCTACAAAGACAGTAGGGTTGGCTGGTTACTGCTACATTGTATTGAAACTCTGCGGAGAATAATGAGACTGAGCACTATTAATAGGATGTTAATGGCAAAATTTATATATGATGTAAGGCCAGAAGACCTATCAAAGGATTATATTCAGTGAGAAAACCAAGTGGATGCAACACTTATTAAGGCCATGTAAACCATAAATAAAATTCTAAGCCCCCCAATCACCCAAATGTACCCCTTCTCTCAACAAGGGCATTCCGAAGTTAACCTGAAAAACCAGTTCAGGCCATGGTGGGAATGGGGGCAGCAAACATGCCTCATTATAACCTCCTCCCTGTTGGGATTACTGATAAAACAGACCTTTTAAGTCTGACAAGAAACATTTACAATCTATTCTCTCTGAAGCCTTCTACCTGGAGACTTCATCTGCAAGATAAAACCTTGGTCATCATAACCCCTTATTGTAATCTAGACATTCCTTTATTTAGATAATAACTGTTTCCTATGGCCATATCACCCTGGATGCAACTGATCTCATCTGATAATAACTCTTTTAACCATTGCCAGTCAGAAAATCTTTAAATTTACTTATGACATAGAAGCCCCAATTCAAGTTTTTCCATCTTTCCAGATCAATCCAATGTACATCTCACATATATTTATTGATGTCTCATGTCTCCATAAAAATTATAAAAGCAAGC
The DNA here is from genome assembly GCF_009828535.3 of Hylobates moloch. NCBI lineage: Eukaryota > Metazoa > Chordata > Mammalia > Primates > Hylobatidae > Hylobates > Hylobates moloch. The sequence continues at coordinate 5,583,508 of NW_026652299.1, forward strand.
TGTACCTTGATCACCTTGGGCACATGTCATCAGGACCTTCTGAAACTGAGTCACAGATGCATCCTTAACCTTGGCAAAATAAACTTTCTAAATTAATTTAGACCTGTTTCACATACCTTTGGTTTATAGCCATAAGAAATATTATAAGAGAGGCACCAGTATCACTAAGTATGTTGATGGTTCTCTTCTGCAGGGGAGGATGACTGGGGAGGCAATACCAACACTGTGCTTGTTACCATCCTTAGGGATATTGATGGTACCCCTAAAATAATAGAGAGGAAATGATTGTGCTTAGCTACTAAGGGCCAGGAGAATTGAATTATTATCATGACTGGGAAGGTTGCAGAGGTACCCGTGGAGGCTTGACCCACAGAGAGTTAAATAAATAGATTACAGGACAACTAGGAGAAAAAAAAAAAAAAAACAGATGGCCAACAAAGATACTGCTAAACAACTATAACCAAAATAAAAAAAATCAAGAATGAAAGATAAGGAGAGTGATATCAATATTCTAATAGAACTCACAATTCTTGCTGGACATGGTGGCTCACTCCTGTAATCCCAGCAGTTTGGGAGGCGGAAGCAGGCAGATTACTTGAGGTCAGGAGTTCGAGGCCAACATGGTGAAACTCTGTCTCTATTAAAAATACAAAAAAATTATCCAAGTGTGGTGGTGTATGCATGTAATCCCAGCTACTTGGGAGGCTGGGGCAGGAGAATCACTTGAACCTGGGAGGCGGAGGTTGCAGCCACATCACTCCAGCCTGGGCGACAGAGTGAGATGCCATCTCAAAAAAAAAAAATCAAAATTCTTCGCTGAGTTTCTAAATGTGAACCAATTTCTATATCCAGAACCAATTGACTTAACAATGTCTCTAGAAATAAGAACATTGAACATTATGGCAGGTATATACTGTGCTAATTACCTCACATCTTTCCCCAAAGGAGCCTACAGCTATTTACTTGGGTGACTATATATAGGAAAAAATGGGAATATCCAGACTATTCAAAGATTATTCAGTATAGGTTCTGAATTAACAGTGATATCTGAAGATTCAAAAATTTATCACAGAATGGGGGTCTTTGGTAGCCAGGTAACAAATGGAGTCCTGATTTCTAGTAATCACACTGGATTGCCTTAAGTCTTGCTTCCATCAAACCCAAAGAATCCACTGATCTATGCAGTGGTATTTCTCAAATCCTTGAGTGCTTAATTAGAATTGATACACTTTGCAGTATTTGTAATTCTATATTGGCCATTCATCTATTGAGAAGTAGTTATTATAGTGGGGAAAGCCAAATATAAACCTCTGAAACTGTCCAGATCCCTCCTTCTCCCAAGAATGCAAATTAAAAAAAAATCAATATGGTGAATAAATAAAGGCAGAATATAGCAGAATAGAGAACTCCTCCACTAAAGCAACTATAAACTGGCAGAGACAAACAGAATCAAATTTGTGAAACTCTGTAGTTTAATCTAAAATGTGTAATAATAAGAGGAATGCTTAATAAGAAAATGGTACTTCATTTTTAGTAACAGCTTTGAGGCATTTTTGCTCACCCACTTACCATCTCTCATCCCCAGAAGTGTTTTAGCAGCCTTGATGACAACTCACATTCCTGATACAGCTTGCTGTTTCCAAGGGGCTACCATGAGCTTTGTTCTTAAAATACTGTGGTTGTGAGTTTGTCTCATCGGGTAATCATTGAGAAACCAGTGCAGAATATTTGTTTACCTCCTCCTACACTTAAGTGGATTTCTGGATAGCAGAGTCTGTCCAAAGATTTAAAGGCATATACCTCTTCTGCCTATCTGAGGTAAGGGCTGTCAGATGAGGCCAGATAGAGACAGACCCAAAAGCCCCTGGAATAAGGAGGCAGAGGAGAAAGTATTTAAGCTGGGTGGAGAATAAGAGCTTAGACGTCTATTATATATAGCAGGAGGAAGACTAAAACATTCATCCAAATACCAGACATTTCATGCTCAAAGGAATATGAGAAGACTCTAGGCTTGTAATTGGCTGATTTGCAGGCTCCATGTAAGCAGGGGATAAAAGATAAAGAGGGTTCTAGCTCAGATTTATGCTACAAAGACTTGAAGAATATTTTCTCTCTCTGTTTTTCACTTCAAGCCTTTAAGGAAATATCTGCCTGGTCACTGGCTGACCACTAAATGAAGAAATAGAGGGTTCAGTGACCACATACTGCAGTAAATATATTCTTTGAAAAATTCTATGGAAAAGTCAGAAAACAAAAGACAACTACAACTTTAAAGAATCCACAACAGTAAACTCTGGGGAAGAAGGAGAATCTCATTCCAGAGTTATCACACTGTAATTTAGTTTCCACCAAAAGAAAATATATAGCATTCAAAAAAAGAGAGAAAACTACAGAAAATTGAAAGGAAAACTAATTGACAGGAACAGGCCCTAAGAACCCCAGACATTGGACTCACTAGATGTAGCTTTAGGTCCACTGTCTTAAATGTGCTCAAAGAATTATGGGAAATCATAGACAAAGAACTAAAGGAGACCAGGAAAGCAGTGTGCCCAAAATGAGAATATCAACAAAAGGATAGAAATTATAAAATAGAATATAATAAAAATTCTGGACCTGAGAAGTGTAATAAATAAAATCAAAAACTCCCTCGCTAGAGGGATTTAACATCAGATGTCAATAGACAGAAGAAAGAATTCATGAACATAAACATAGGACAATTGAAATTATTCAATCTGCAGAGAAGAAAGTAAAAAAGAAAGTATGAAGAAAAGAACGAAGAAAAGTAACAAAAAGTAATGAGGAAAAGTAAAAAAAAAGGTATGAAGAAAAAAAGCCTAAAGGGACTCTGCAACATCATCAAGTATATCTTATACACATTATGAAAGTCACTGAAAGAGAGAAAGAAGAAAAATATTGGATAAAATATTGGCAGATAATTTGCCAAATTTGATGAAAAACATGAATCTACACATACATGAAGCTCATTAACTCTCAGTAGAATAAAGTCAAAGTTTTACATTAAAACACATTATAATCCAATTGTCAAAAGCAAATGACAAAAAGAAAATCTGAAAAGTGGCAAGAAACAAATGACTTGTCATAAACAGCCCTCAATAATATTAACAGCCAATTTTTTATAAGAAACCATGGTAGCCAAATGGGAGTGAGATGATCTTTAATATGCTGGAAGATAAAAAAATGCCAACCAAATTTTGTTTTATTTGGCAAAATTTTCAAAATGCAGAAGAAAACTTCAAAAACGAAGAAATTAAGAAATTCCTAGATTAACAAACACTGAAGGTGTTCATTGCTAATCTGCACTACTAAATATACTAAAGGGTATCTTTCAAGCTGAAACAAAAGGATCCTGGGCAGCAACTCAAAGCCACATGAATAAATAATAAATATCTCCAGTAAAATAACTATATATGTAACATAAAAGCCAGGAGTACCGTATTTTTGGTTTAAAACTTCTTTTTCTATTTCTTCTATGATTTAAAAGACAAATGCTCAACAAAAAGTGTATGTTAATGAGATCACAATGTACAAAGATGTAATTGTTGCAACAGTAGAATAAGAGGGACATGAACTGATCTGTGTAGGACTAGGGTTTTCATATGCTATGAAATCTAGGTTGAGAACAAATTAAATTAGATTGTTATAAATTTAAGATATCACTCATCATTCCCTTGTTAACAACCAAAAAAAAATCTTAAAATACATATACAGAAGAAAATTACATGGGAGTCAAAGTAGTACACTAAAAGCAAAATTAGTTAAACACAACCAAAAGCAGTAATGGAAGAAATGAGAAAACAGAAAAGGTAAAAGACATACAAAAACAAGAGACTACTTCACACCAACTAGATTGGCTATTATCAAAAAGATAGCAAATATTCCTGAGGATATAGAGAAATTGGAATTCTCACACATTATTGATGGAAATGTAAAATTGGAAAGCTCTTTTGGAAAACAGTTTGGTTCTTCAAAATGTTCAATATGAAGTTGACATATGACTCAGTAATTTCATAGATAGATATTAATAGATGATAGCTAGCTAGCTAGATAGATAATTTAGGTTGAACATCCCTAATCCAAAATACCAAAATCCAAGGTGTTCCAAAATCTAAAACTTTTTAAGCTCCAATATGATGCCACAAGTGGAAAATTTCACACATAAGTACTTAACACAAACTTTGTTTTATGCACAAAATTATTAAAATATATTGTATAAAAATACAAGAAATGTGATGTTTCTGAGGACAATTTCAGCGTGATAACCTATAGTCGAACACACACATATTGTCACATACAATCCTTCCTCAAAGTTTGCATGAGTGGACAAACACACACACACACACGCACACACAGGAAGCCCCATTAGTATGCTGCTTGTTCTATCAAGGATAATTTGTTGGAAATGTTTACATAACTCATCCTTATAGTATATTGAAACAATAATCCTTTCTTGCAGCCTGGAGGGTAAAAACACACTGCTGGTGTTAGATTTGGTGTTCTCTGAAGGTGGCATTGTTCTTTCATTCAGAAATCTGGAAGGGATGGTTCTTATATTTGAAACACATGGGTCAGGTAAGAAGGAGAAAAAACTCAGTTTTAGCATCAGGACCTTGAGTTCTTTTCAGATATGTAAAGGAATTATAGTTTAGTTGTAGATTCAAGATGGTACTTGCTCAGTGATGGCTGACCAAGAATTTCCTGGTGTAGGGCTATATTGAACCTATATTCGCTTTTCTAAATTCTAGACCACATTGTTTCGTGCTATTCCTTCTTAATTGTTTTAACATCTACCCTTTATGCAGGTTTTCTCTGGGTGCCCTAGCCTGGTGTCAGATGTACTGTATGCCTACTTCTAGACTATAAGGTTAAAAGAAAACCAATGTGTCCAACTCTAACAACATACAATGATAATCTTGATTAGAGAGAAATTTCTCAGAGACATCTTGTTAACCAAGTATGGGGGTTGGTGTTGTACCTACTTCTCTTTATATAAAGATTTTTCAGACATGGTTAGTGGTGAGGAATCTGAGAAGAAGGCTACATGCATATCCTAAGATAGTGACTCTCTTAGTATAAGAAAACACACACAAAAAGATAGTGACTTCCTCAAGGTCACCTACATAACTAACAGCAGAGCTGTGATCTAACCCAGGTGAACTCAAACTCCCTAAAACATGACGCTGTAATTTCAGCTTTTTTTATGTTGTACTAAAATATTTCATGCATCACACACACTGGCTCCAGTTATAGCCTGTGTATCTAGACCATGTTAGTTTCATTCACAGGTTATTTGATATATCTTCAACCATTTTTAAAGGACTATCATTATTTATGCATTTGTTTAGTCCAGCTAGATGTTTTGAGCTTCTTCAACAATTTCACACATATTTTTAAAGGACATTAACTTTATTTTTATATTTGTTTTCTATTTTCTTCTTTTTCATGTATGTGTGTGTGTATACACACACACACACACACACACACACACACACACACATATATGTATATATATTTAGAGATGGGGCCTCGCTATGTTGCCCAGGCTGGTCTTGAACTCTGGGCTCAAGCAATCCTCCCACTTCGGCCTCCCAAATTGCTGGGATTGCAGACATGAGCCACCACACCCATCCAAGACATTTCACTTTAAATGTACTCTACTGGCATTATTTCTATTAAAGTATGGTACTCCAAAGTTCCAGGTGTGTATTCCAATGTGTCCTGATAAATACAATACTATTCATTTTAAGTATTCACTTAAGTCCTCTATATTTAGCATAGTGACACGGCCTGATATACCCAACACAGTCTTGGATTCTATCTGTTGTCCCGGAGTAATAGAGCCATCCCTTTTCACTTTTAAAAGGGATTGGTTGTAAAATACATCACATAGTTATTCCAGCTATAACCTCATGTGCTTAATTTTGTGTGTGTCAATTGTAACTCCTTCCTATTCTCATAAATGGGGATATCTTCTAAATCATAAAAACTTTTTTGAGCACCCTCATCTTATTTTTCTTGTATTTCTGTTTTTATCCTCTTTCTTTCGCCTCCTCTATTTCTCATTCACACAGACCATTTCTTATTATATGATAATCCCTAAAACACTATTTTATATGCTACCAGAGAGTTTCTATGCTATTCTCAAGTAAACAGGCTGATAAAGCATTGTTTGGGAGCATTTAGATATGTTCTCAAGCTAAGGGTTTTGAGTACTCTCCTTGTCCAGAACTGATGTTTTGAGTCCCTTCAATATTTGAGTCTTTTCAGAGATTGGAATACTAGGTTACAAGAAGCACTGATAATTGTGAGATACTAGCATTTGAGCAATTGTCCATCAGTGTGAACAGATTTGACTTTGTTTCTGATTAGCATCCCATAGCTTAATTTTCTTATCTGTTCTTTTAACTGTGCATCCCATCTCCAAGTATCTATGTTAGGTTAAATGGTTAGAAGCTGCCCTGTAATACAGTACATCTCATATAAGTCTAATGTCCTAACACATCTTCGTGTAAGAAACTGTAGGTACTTGGGCTAAGCAAAATTACCCAGGAACTAATGAATAAATAATGTTATTTCATGAATAATTCAAGATTAACGTTGGATGCCTCAAACAATCTTGATCTGCAAAACAATAAAGTCTTTTAATGTGACCATGTGACATGGAGTACAAATAGGAATGGGGTTAATTGTGTCCTCCTCAGAAGCACGTACTGTACTCTCACATTCTGCCTCTGCATGAGGATTTAATGCACAGGTGGGGCCTTAGAATAATGAGAATTTAACACCTTGCTTGTAAGAGAGTTTAAAACAGGGAGACTCTGGCATCATGCTTGCCATAATTACAGCAAACATATTTCTAGACAAAGAAGAGTCAATAGCAAGATAAAGAAAAGAAGTGTGAGGTAACAAAATATCACAGTTTTATCACTTGCTAACTGAGATTTGGGCCAATCTCTTGACCTGCTAGATCTCAAGCTATTCAGCTAAAAATGTATTACTACATTGAACTAAAGCATCCCATGTTTTCTTCGACCTAGAAAATTAGTATAGATTGTTAGAATATTGTTTATGAAGAGAAAGAGAATTTCATACTATGATTTCCTTCGGATATCAGATGACATATCAGCATATGAGTTTTAAGAAATGATTGTAGCATATACAGGAATTAAAAAAATAAAAATGAAATAAAACTAACAAAGAAGCCAAATAAAACAATATGAAAGTTCAGTTAGGAGACTTGTAAAACTCCACAGAGACTTAAGTAGTCTCATTTATCTTGTGTGTATTCATTCACACCTACCATCCTGTTCTCTAGACACTTGGACAATTCTGAAATACCAGAGCTACAACATGTATGAACTGAGTGACTTTACTTCCTATGTCGAAATGTCCATATCTATTTTAGAAAGCTGAAACAGTGCTGTCTTCATAGGGATGTTTAAGGATTAAGTGAGTTAATATATTCAAAACACTATGAATATTAACTATCATTATTGCTTTCTGGTTAACACTTATCCACTCATATGAATTATCATAGACAAAATATAACGCAGACTAAAAATAATATAGCAACCCAAGAAATATCATAAAACATAGCAAAGTGCAATTTATTTTCCGTATTACCTTAGCAAAGAAAAGTTTACGTAATTTCCAGTGCTGGTGAACATACTATGAAATTGGGATTTCGGTACTCTGCTGGTGAATCATGTATAAGTTTTTTTTTAACAATGTGGTGATTTACATAATGTTCACATCTTTGAACCTAATAATTTCACTTCTGCAAATATATCAAATGGAAAAAACAGTAAAGATGGAAAAAGCTACAGATATATCTATCCATGGCAATATTTTTTGAAAAAGATAAATAAATGAATTTAATATCTACCAGTAGCACATAAAAATAAAATAATATGCATTTATTTAAATAATAAAATAATAAAATAATTAATTTTAATTGAAAATAATTTAACATAATAAAATAATTAAAATAAAATAATAAAATAATTAAATAATAATAAAAATGTAACAACCTGAAAAACTTGGGAAAAAAAATTACTCTGGCAGGGTATGGTGGCTCACGCCTATAATCTCAGCACCTTGGGAGGCCAAAGTGGGAGGATCATTTGAGCCCAGGAGTTCAAGACCAGACTGGGCAGCATAGTGAGACCCCTATCTCTGTTACTTTTTTTAAAAAAGAAAAATAATACCGTACAATCCCTTCAATTCTGGAACTAGCCATACGAAAGCATACTGGCAGTCAAATAATAAGCACGCTACTGTTGTTATCCCAACAAGGTTATGAATAATATCTCTTTTCCTGCACAGGTTGAAGTAAGGAGAGAGTTGTGAGCATCACTCAGTTTGCACTGTGGCATATCTCACTATCTATGGTTAAAGAAGACACATTTTGAAAATTTCACCCTAGCCCAGCTTCCTAATCTTATGTATTAAAAACTGGGGCCCAGAGAGTTTAATAACTTGCCCAAATTCATACCAAATTCAATTTCCATTTGAGACCTATGAAAATATTTCTTGAGACATATTACTGTTAAATTATGACACAATCATAGAGTCAAAAGGACCTTAAACAGGAGTCTATCATACTATATTTAAGCAAATCAAGCTAAACCTTACACTTCTTCCTCACATCAAGATTCTCTCCCATTTTTGAAGAGCTCAAAAGAATCACCTCTCTTTGCTGATGTCAAGATATAACCAACTTTATTAGTAGTGCTTTCGTGTAACTGCCAAAGCCCTCATGGTATTGCATTAACATGTTCTATTTTGGTATATCATCATAAAATTACATGCTTTTATATATGGTATTAGATTCTTCTGGTTATGATTCTTCATGAAAGTCCTTGTTCTACTTGCAAAATATAGTCATTAAATCACTCCTGAAAGATTTTGTTCAAACATATAATCAATATAACTTTTTTTTTTTTTTTTGAGACAGAGTCTCGCTCTGTCGCCCAAGCTGGAGTGCAGTCACTACAAGCTCAGCCTCCCAGGTTCACGCCATTTTCCTGCCTCAGCCTCGAGAGTAACTGGGACTACAGGCGCCCACCACCACGCCCGGCTATTTTTTTGTATTTTTTAGTAGAGACGGGGGTTTCACTGTTAGCCAGGATGGTCTCGATCTCCTGACCTCATGATCCACCCGCCTCGGCCTCCCAAAGTGCTGGGATTACAGGCATGAGCCACTGCGCCTGGCCATCAATATAACATTTTTATGTTAACTAATTATAATCTTTTTTTTTTTTTTGAGACAGGGTCTCACTCTGTCACCCAGGCTGTAGTGCAGTGGCATGATCTCGGTTCACTGCCACCTCTGCCTCCCAGGTTCAAGTGTTTTTCCTGCCTCAGCCTACCAAGTAGCTGGGACTACAGGCGTGTGCCACTTTGCCTGGCTAATTTTTGTATTTTTAGTAGAGACTGGGTTTCTGCATTTTGGCCAGGCTGGTATGCGACTCGAGACCTCAAGTGATCTACCTGCTTTGGCCTCCCGAAGTGCTGGGATTACAGGCCTGATCCACAATGCCCAGCCTAATTATAATCTTTATAGTCTTCTGATAAATTTCTGACTTTTCAAACTAACTCGTTCTGGTTGTATGACTTCAAGCTCTGTGCCTCTCATCAAAGAGCTGACTATTGCTCAGTCCAATAGATGATTTAATTATTTTGTCAGAACGTGCATTGCTATTTCTGTAACATGGTAGAACCTACAGCACTAAGGATTTAAGTTTCCTGCTTGGGTATTTTTTATCAGTTAAGTCTCATAGTTACACTAGTTTCTCTTAATTATGTCTAATATATTTAGCTAATTTTTTATTCTTAACAATATTAAAAACCTGTACTGGTTTCTGTAGAAACAAATTCTTTTTTTCCCAAATTCCTTTAGAATTATTCTAAATATCTTTGCACATAGGAATCTACTAAGTATGAAGTGTAATAGGAAAATTAAGTCACAAGAGAAGAATAGGGATGTGGGTCTAAATTAATCTTCAAGAAAGTTGACCTCTAACCTCAACCCTGCCACTGATTCCACATACGATCTCGGACAATCGCCCAACTTTTACAAGCTTCAGGATCCTTGGACTTAAGATTAGTGGTTTCAGCAAGATACTTTGTATATTTTCTCTAAACGTCAACCTTTTATGCATGTATCACTGAATAATTTTATCTTCCAAGTTATAAATCGTACTTGATAGGATGCCTGTTCTATGTTTTCCTCCACACAAAAAGATTATATATTAATTTCCTATTTTTTGAATCATTTGAAACAGTGAGTATAGACGTTTTTCACAAAGGTGTGGACACAGAATACATGCTCAATGTTATCATAGAGCCTGGAGAGGAGAAGTAAGGAAATTATAAATAAAGTTTATATGTATTTCGTATAAATACACAATGGAATGTATATAAATTGACTGTGGGCACTTACATTGTTCTCTCATTGACTCTCCTAAAACTCATATTCCCAGAATCAGAACATGACAGCAATTTAGTTATACATAGAAATCAACAATACAGGAAAAGAAAGAAATAATCTCCAATCAAACTCTAATTTAGTGTTAGTGCATAAAACAAAGTGGGCAGGTCAGTAGGATTTTTTTTTGTTGTTGTTGCCAATTTTACTACAAAGTGGGTAAAAAGCAAAGGCTACTTATTACTAGATCGGTTTTTCTCATTTCACATTAAGATATATAATTTTTACAGTAAAAACTTATTTGTATCATGTAAGCTAGAACAATGTAAGTTAAACTATACTGGAATTATTTTAGGTTAAGTATATAGTTTTAAAAATAGCTTTCTATGGGAACAAATGAAGTCAAAGGCAGAGTTGATGTGACAACCTATTTTTACAGCTAATTTTTTACATGGCATAGAAGAAACAGGGATTGAGAAACCACGCATGAGAATTTTATAAAAGTTATAGCAGAGGATACAAAGTAGAACAAATTTCCACTTACTCATTTTCAAATAGCCTTTTCATATTTGTCCGGAAGCCTTGAGAACTAAGGCTAATATAATCTTCAAGTATGGGAAAAGAAAAATAAAATCTTCGGAGACCAGGAACAAGCGTTTTGTTAGTTGCATCCTTGTGGTATTTTAGTATTGTGTGTAGTGATCACCGAAATTCACTGCTTCTATTTGCAATACTTAATTTATCATTTAGCTTGTGCTTTTTATAGTAGATATCTTAAATAACAATTAAAAAATTAAAGTCATATACAGTATTTAAATAGTCAGAAAATTGTCTTCTATGGTTAGAAGTTATGGTTAACTTTATGTGTCAACGTGGCTAGGCCATGGGACCCAGAAATTTGGTCAAATACCCATCTAGATGCCCTTGGGAAAATATTCTGTGGATGAGATTAATACTTAAATCAGTAGACTCTTGAGTAAAGCAGGTAACCCTCCATAATGTATGTGGGCCTCATTCAATCAGTTGTCAGCCTTAAGAAAAAAAAGTCTGAGTCCCAGTGGAAAAGGTAATCCTGCCTCCAGACTGTCTTCTGACTTGAGCTGCAACATCAGTTCTTCTCTTGGTCTCTAGTCTGAGGACCTGCTCAGCAGAGTTTTGACTTGTTGACCTCCACAATTACATAAGCCAGTTCCTTAAAATAAATCCCTATCCTCTCTGCATGTATACACTCACATTCATTCTGCTTCTCTGGAGACTAAAGCTTGCCCAAGTCAGCGACTTCTACAGAAAGGGTCTGTTATGGGAGACATCCTGTCTAACTTCCTAAGGATGAACCTTGGGAACTGCCAGAAGCACAGATCATCATCATTTTCCCAGTGAGCACAGGGAGGAGAACAACCTCAAAAGCAGTTAGGACTCAGTTATTTAGGGACTTATGAGCCACAGTTTTACACGTTGAACTTTATCTAAAGTAAAATAGGCAATTATTAAGGAATGTAGAGCTTTGGTATAACCCAAATCATTGAGAAATTACTCAGCCATTCCATTTCCTGTCTTTGACTTTTGGGTGGTCTTCATGGATAGGTCCCAAGGGGAATGGCTTGCAATAAACCAAAGTAGAGCCAAAATGGTTTCCAGAACCAGGAAATAAAAAGATCATGTGTTCTGTATAGTAAAGTATAAACAAATAGATTATAAACAAACACCCAAAGACTAAAAGTGATATTAGTTGAACATCATTTTCTCTGTCACACTTCATCTTCTTTCATGTGACTAAAATTTTAAAACTTTCAGCATTTTGAAAAAATAATTCTAAAAATTATTGTTTTACCTCTGAATCCTAGTTGATCAATGTTGCACATGATCTACATGGAGGATGAGGAAGTGAAATGAAATACATTACTTTACACTTTTATTTCTTCCATTCTTCAAGTTGGGTCGGTTATGTTACAATTTCTGCTTCTTCTAGTAACTATATCTCTATTTTAGGTCATAAATCAAACCTCTGTTGTTTTGATTTTCTATTACACTCTCATCTATATAGATCTATATTCTCCTTTTCATCCCCAGACACATTTTAGTTATATAGATTATTTCACACTATCAGATTTTATGCCATTTATATTCTGTTTTGTTACTCATAACTTCCCATAGACATTGAAAAACCAATATACATTATTTATAATATTATTGTTCCACATATTATTTAGTGCAGAATTAAAAAATAAGATACTAATGTTAAAAATTATTATATTTTCATCTCATTCATATTTGCTTCATCTTGGTCAACTCTATTTTACCTGAAATTTTAATCACTTTCTTTCTCTGTAATTTTTAAGACAAGCCTTCCTTATGTAACTAAGAATTTATAGATTCTTAATCATACTTTAAAAAAAATTTCCTCTTTCTTCAAGAAAATATTCAACTAAGAGACCCCTGTCTTCCTGTTCTCATTTATATTGATTACAGTTCATGCCTGTGGCCCAAATCAGTTTGGGATTTCTTTTTCTTTTACACTTCTGGGTGAGTTCCATTTCTTCATGGACCCTATGATATTAACCTCCATGGATTCCTTATTTAATTTGCTGGAGGGCATCAAATACGTTTCTATTTGCAAAAATGTGTTAGGGTACCACTTGTAGATAACTGCATGTTTAAAACTCACTATTGTAACTTCATACTTGATTGAAGATGTGGTACCTTCTCAGTTGCCTTTACAAGATCCTCTGCAACTGTGTTTCTTCAATGACATACTCAAAGCCTTCCATTTATTATTTTCCGTTGTCTAAATTCATCTTTCCTCATCTTCTCTTTTCGTTACTCCATGTCTTATCCAATTTAGATCTCAAGAGTTATTATTTTAAGAACAATCTTGCCAGTAATCAGTTTCCATCTTCTGCCTTTTCATCACGCTTACTCAGTGAAATCTCGAAGCTGGATAAATACTGCAATCTTTATTCTCTGTCCCATGCCCACGTATCTCAGCTTAAGTGGAGAAATTCATGCAAAAAAATCCCGTAACATCTTAACACAAACCTCAAGTAGTTTTTTTTCTTTTTGCATTTTGTTTATTTGGGTATAATCTCATGGCTGGATCCTTCTCATCAATAATTAAACATTCCCAAATGTCTCTCATCTTAAAAGATAAAGTCAATATGCCTCTTGAGCATATATTTCTTTTCTTCCAGCTGTCACATTCCCATCTTTGCTACCGTCTTCTCTTGTGTGGATTTAACTTTCAACTCTGGCATATTCTACAGTAATATGCGGTTTAATTTTAGTTCTTAAAAAATTAACCAAAGTCTTTGGTCCATTTAGGCTCTTCAATTCTATTCTTGATATAATGGATTTGATTCATTTTTACATTTCTCTTAGTAGGCTATATATAGAGAATAAAAAGTAAATTCATGTTTTCAGGCGACAATTTTATATTTAAAAAGTGCGTAAAGTTTATAGCAATATAGAATTTTATTGCAAAGGGAGGATAAGAAACACTTTAGGCCATTAGTTTGTTTTTTAAATAAGGTAACTTGTGTCAAAGCAAATGTGAAAAAGTCTGATTCAGTCCAAGTACTTCTATTAGGGTTACTTTCAACCAGAACTAAGTACAGCTAAAGAAGAATGAAAATGGAGATTATCATGATAAAACTTATTTTATATTTTTGAAAAAATTTCAACTGAGAGTAAAAAAATGACAACGGTGGAAGTACTTTTTATCTTTAGCATATTGTAGAAATGAATTTCTATTCTATCCTCCCTAATACCCTTGTTTTTTCTTTAAACTTTAAACTTGTCACATAGAAAGTTCTAATCCAACTTGCAGACACAAGGGAAAAAGAGTTTTCATGCTTTCTGTCTCAGCTGATTGTAGCAGCTGAGATTGAATAGAGGAATACATGGGAAAAACAGAAAGAATTTTCAAAACTCTGGGATAACTTTGTAAACAGTGAAGAGCCTATTTTACTCCAAAGAAGAACCTAAAATTTAAGTTTGCAGAAGAAGTTTCGGTGGATATTCCCTACCACATTTGCCTTGTTGCTTACACTTGTAAAAGTACAGAGGTTAAAACTGATTAAAAGCAAGCCAATGGTGAGACAAAAAGTTCTAGTCCAAACAAAGGTAGTTTTGCTTCCCAATAATTACTCTTCTGTTTAATTCCTTGTAATTTCTTTATTCAAAATAAGCTCTATAAAGTATTTGACTTGAGTATTATGGCAAAACTTTGATCAGAAAATTATAATATTTAGTAAAATAGGTGTTATTAAATATTCCCAGTACTGATATTTACATGAGACAATAAAATGACAACAAGACCTGGTTTATAATTTATATGGAAAATGTAAATAGTGCTCCAGGCAGAAAAATTTACTAAAGAACACATAATTCGATATGGTATCACTTTGGTTAAAATATACTTTTTATAGCTCCTCACATGCCATGGCCGTTTTCTGTAACATTCTTAGTCTGCTTCTTCCTGAGGCTTTTTGTGATTTTGTTTTAACAGATAAAGTATTTTAAAATCACTAACCGTAACCAAGGACTGTGAAGTATTGATCAGATTGTCAGGTGTCCCCGTCAGAATTTAAAATAAAAAAATACATATGATTTCAAGATTATGGGAATAAGTAAATTTATTAAGAATATGTAGATACGTGAGGCTGCATTTAAATTATTGTGCTATATTTTATTTTGTTTTCTGAAAATCACATTCCTGAATAATTTTGGAGTACTAGTTATATCATAGTAATACTTTAAGAAATCATCCCCTGAAATATTTTTTCATTTTATACTAAAAGCTACTTTGAGTATTGTGCTTAAAGAAACAATATATAGGTACTTTTATTAAATAACTTAATTTTTTCTGATGTAATTTCTTCATGTTATTCAATAACATTATTTTCTAAGAAATCTGCTGATTTTTCTGGTGTATTGTAAACTGCTTATCCAATCAGTACTATGATAATGGATTCATTACTACTGAATTGATATTACAACTTAATACCCTGGAAACCTTCTTAAATGCTATCCTCAGTGACTGATGAGACACTACAAAATATGAGAAAATGTTTGTTACCTGGGTCACTAAAGCACTGTGGATAGGGTCCAAGACTCACCAAATCCCACACTATGGTTAATGGTTCCACTGAGATTCCCTTTAATCAACTTTCCTTGGTATATCCAAAATCAAACTATGAAAATTCGTTGTTATAACTTAACAGTGAAAAAGAAGTGCTTTCATTACCTAGAACAATTAGTGGTGGATATTTCTCTTTCTATGGTTATTTCTTGTCTGTCTCTGGCAACCCTGTGAGTTCTTGATCCTAAATGCCTGTCCTACAGTAATTCATGAAGGTTTGAGAAAAAAACGATCACTCCAAAAGCAACCAGTAGTCACCCAGCATTTTGTAGTGTTCTTTTTTTTTTCTATTAAGGAGCTACTGCAATATATTAATCCGAAAGTGTAACTGTAGGTAAAAACTGCAGCATTAAATTATAGTGCTTATCATGCTATGACACTGAACCTCACAGAAAGTGTTTTCATGCTTTCTGACAAGTTTTTGCTCTCATCAATGGTGTTTATCCCCCTGAACTTTAGATACTTTATGTTTTGCTTTTAGGTCTTAGATTTAAGTCTTTTATCCATCTTGAGTTGATTTTTGTATAGGGTAAGAGATAAGGATCCAGTTTCATTCTTCTACATGTGGTTAGCCAATTATCCTAGCACCATTTGTTGAATAGGGTGTCCTTTCCCCACTTTATGTTTTTGTTTGCTTTGTTGAAGATCAGTTGACTGTATTTGGCTTTATTTCTGGGTTCTCTATTCTGTTCCATTGGTCTGTATGCCTATTTTTATACCAATACCATGCTGTTTTGGTGACTATTGACTTATGGTATAGTTTGAAGTCAGGTAATGTGATACCTCCACATTTGTCATTTTTGCTTAGTCTTGCTTTGGCTATGTGGGCTCCTCTTTGGTTCCATATGAGTTTTAGGGTTGTTTTTCTAGTTCTGTGAAGAATGATGGCGGTATTTTGATGGGAATTGCATTGAATTTGTAGATTGCTTTTGGTGGTGTGGTCATTTTCACAATATTGATTCTACCCATCCATAAGCATGAGATATATTTTCTTCTGTTTGTGTCATCTTTGATTTCTTTCAGCAGTGTTTTGTAGCTTTCGTTGTGTAGGTCTTGCATGTCCTTGGTTAAGTTTATTCCTAAGTATTTTATTTTATTTTTTTGCAGCTACTGTAAAAAGGGTTGAGTTCTTGATTTGATTCTCATCTTGGTTGCTGTTGGTGTATAGCAGAGCTACTGATTTGGGTACATTAATTTTGTATCCTGAGACTTTGCTGAATTCATTTACCAGTTCTAGGAGCTTTTTGGATGACTCTTTAGGATTTTCTAAGTATACGATTATGTCATCAGCAAACAGCAACAGTTTGACTTCCTCATTACCAATTGGCATGTTTTTAAATTTTTCTCTTGTCTGATTGCTCTGGCTAGAACTTTCAGTACTATGCTGAATAGAAGTGGTCAAAGTGAGCATTCTTGTCTTGTTCCAGTTCTCAGGGGGAATGCTTTCAACATTTCCCTGAACAATGGAAAACACTTTCTAGACACTGGCTTAGGTGGACTTATGACCAAGCACCCAAAAGCAAATGCAACAAAAACAAAGATAAATAGATTGGACTTCATTAAACTGAAAAGCTTCTGCACAGCAAAAGAAATAATCAGCAGAGTAAACAGACAACCCACAGAGTGGAATAAAATCTTCACAGTCTATATACCTGACAAAAGACTAATATATCCAGAATCTACAAGGAACTCAAACAAATCAGCAATAAAAGAACAAACAATCTCATCAAAAAGTGGGCTAAGGACATGAATAGACAATTCACAAAAGAAGATTTACAAGTGGCCAACAAAAACAACAACAAAAAAACCAAAAACAAATCCTCAACATCACTGATTATCAAGGAAATGCAAATCCAAAACCACAGTGTGATAACACCTCACTTCTGCAAGAATGGCCATAAAAAAAAAATAGAGGTAGTGAAAAGGGAACACTTTTACACTGTTGGTAGGAATGTAAACTATAGTCAAGGAATAAAACAAAGGATTGTTTTAGACTTTTTAACATAGAAATTCAGTCTAGGATATGCCATACAGTCATTATAGTTACTATAAATGTATACTTTCAGTAGTTTTTTTTCCAATTTGTGTGAGATTAAAGATTGTTTTATTTCCTTCCAATGTTACTTTTAAGCATTTAAAATATGGATTTATAATAGAAATACCATGGTATTTTATTCTGAATCACCCCCAACCAAATGTAATATTTTCTTAAGTCAGCATTGAGAGCATTATAAGTATTTTCTTATGTAATACGTTTGACATATTTTCCCGTGACTCATTCTTTGATTAACTTTAATAAAAATTGTGAGAAACTAAAGTATTTTATATTATATATTGTGTTACTATTTGTATTAATATTTCTGTTATATGTAAGTTAAGACATTCTTGATTTTTCTTATTATTTTAGATTACAAAAAGTTACTTCGTCCTTAGACTTAGGACAAGTATTGGTAATCTTTTCAAAATAATGTGCCAATTTTCTTTTTTTTCTTTGCTCATCTTACTCTTGGAGATTTTATTCTGAACAGAGGTGACAGAAGGTTAAATATTGTGAGGCAGATAAACATAGTAGTGGTAACAGGTTTACATGTCACTGATGATTAACCTCCATATTTATATTTGATTTATACTCTCTATGAACTAAACAGTATGGGTCCATTGTCTAACAGTTTGAAGGACATCATTTACACTCATGTAAGTATATCACATAAAAGTGAGTACTGAATGAGCATTTCACCTAGTTAGAAAATAGTGGTACCCAGATGTGCATTAGTGTACTGTTTATCCAAGGTCAGTAAGTGACTCATGTAGGAAGAAGGACAGTGATGAAAAAATTCCTATAAACTCTAAATTATCCTTTAAAATATCTAGAATATGAGAAAAATATTTTATACTGGTCAAACATGTACTTATAACTCCAAGGAAGGAAATAAGATATTTATAGATTATTTAGAGCTGGCAGATTTCTGTTCCTAGAACATAACTTACTGAAAAATATTTAAACTGAATAAAGTTGAAATAATAATGTTGCCTTAGTTTACAAAATGCAGCAACTAGAAACCGAATGGTTGTATAAATTGCTATGAAATGTATATCCTATGTTGGCTTTTCCCCTGACCTTTGAATGTAGTGGAACAGTTCAGGAACTTCCAAACTTGCTTTTATTATTGCTCCTCTAGGAAGCCTTTAGACATTTTTTTTTTTTGTCTAATCCCTTCATGCATTTTAGTGTATGTACTGTATGTCTGTTTATATACTGTAAGTATATCTGTGTTTCATATACAAAAAGAAATTTTTCTTTCAGCTCTCAAAGAATGAATGATTGCCCCCTTCAGGGCAGTATCACCCCCTGTGAGAATCCATGAAATAATAATTAATGTGCCAGTTAAATTTCATTTTGTGGAATATCAAAACTATGGGTGTTTATCCCCCCCCACCCCAAAAAATAAAGATGAGAAACCCAAATGATACAATTACTACTTAAAAAATTAAATACTAGGCCTAACAAATCATATATAGGATTTTCACAAATGAATTTCTTTAACATCTGGTTCTATTCTGAATTACATGCAGAAGGGCCAAAACATGTCACTTTGAAAATGAAAGCTTTTATTTTGCTATTAAAATTTTCCAAATAAGATTTCGTTCCACATTGGCTCTATAAATGGATTCTGGGTAGTTCTGATTTGAGACCTGCATGGGCTTAGTCCTTGGCTTCCCCGTTGTCTTCCACAAGTGGAATCTGTTTGACTCTATACCCACAAGAAAGAAAAGGAGAGTTTGATGGAATTTTAAAACCAAAAGAAAGTTATCGTCAGTGCTGGTTGAAATAAATGCATCATATGATATAGGCAAGGAAGTTGGAAATTACTTTATATTGCAAATATCATATTTCCGTAGGTCCAGAAGTCTAAGACAGGCAGACTGTGGTTGTATCATTTACTGGAAACTCCTTTAGAGTGGAGTCAGGAGTAACCTCTCACTGTGGCTTGTGCAACATGATGATCACTAGAGATGTCTAACATAACACTTAATGAGCCAAATGATCATTTGAAAAGTTAAGTGGTCAGTCTCTATCAGACGCACAGATCCACTTTTCCTACATCCCCAGATTTTTTTGTTGATATGTTCAAGTGTTCTTCCAAAAAGTAACGAGCTTTTAAATATCAAAGAAAAAAAGTCAAAATTATGTCTTAGTTTGTAGAGCTTTGTATATTTCATAAAGATAGTTTCAGAAACTCTCGGTAATTTCCAATTTTATTAAAATGTTTGGCTGAGAGATGTTTCATAGGTTTAAATATATAGTAAAATTGAGTCATTCTTAATGCCGAATTAAACTTCTAATGTTTAATAATTAAAAGCATTTTTTTCTGACTAGATACATGATAGAATTTAATGGGAATGAATAAAATCAGTATTGCACAAGTCACCCACCATAATCCCGGCCTTCAATTCTTAACTCTCTTTTATATTGAGTCAATTAGCACATGTTAATTGAGCAGCTGTATGGTATCAGCACAAGAACTCAACTTTTCATCCCACCTTTGATCATCTATAGTTTTCTGCAGAAGGATTAGAAGGATCCTTTTCCCCTCCACCACCTTTGACAGCTATGAGAGAGAAACCATAGCAGTGCTTTGCAGGGGGCAGGGTAGAACTGGGACCAATGAAAACAGAAAGGAAAATTAAGTACAATTCTTATGACTATTTCTGCATATTTCTCACCTGTTTTCTGATCATCTTTTATGTCTGCCTACATCCTTTAGGGAGAAGTGTTTTAAAAGAGTTCTACTGTTAGAAAAATTTTATGATAGAAGTACTTCATTTATGACAGGAATTAGTCAAGAGAGAGCATGATTTAAATGGACACAACTTAAACTGAAGTATATTTTCATTAAAATAACTGTTATGGTACAGATTAAGTATATAATCCTTTGATATATTAATTGTCCGTTATATACAGAAATGATTTCTAAATCACTCAAATTCACTTTGCAACATTAGCTAGTTAATAAATGGAGACAAGGCTTGAAAAAGAGAACCTTTGCCTCATTTATTTTTTAGGATGTTCAGACTATTGAGAGCTACAATTGGAGAAGACATTAATAGTGAAAAAAAGGAAGAAAGAAAGCAAAACCCAAAAATTCTTGAATAAGAACATCTGCGTTTAAAATTATGCTTTTATTTTTAATAATTATGTGACCTTTTATAAATTACTTAACATACCTAAGCCTCAGTTTCCTCAGCAGTAAAAACAAAACAAATAGGATAATAAAATTTTTATCACTGAATTTTTATAAGAAAAATAATTTATAGCTATAAGACAGCAGAAATTGATATATAGCCGGGACAGCAGGAAAGAGCTTTATTATACAGTCTGGACCAGTCTGCGAGCCACACTCCCCGCCAGCAGCCAGGGTTAATTATATTTAATTGGTATGTTAGATAAATAAAAAATTTAACTCTTGGTAACTGCTTATATTTATTTAATATCTTATCCATTCACCCATCTAACTCACAACTATTTGGAGAGTATTGTATATGTGATGCTGGAGAAGTTCCTATATTATTCAGGATAAGATAAAGCTGTGTTTTAGAGATAGCAACTGCAACAGCTCACTAGAGTAATACAATAAATGCTTATTTCTAGTTCATGTCATAGTCATGCAGATCTGTGTCTTTCCTTGGTTGTTCTCCAAGCTATGAGTTTGGGTTTGAGACCTGGGTTCAAGTCCTATCTCTGAGGTGTGATTGAGAAATTACCTAATATTTTAAATTACCAGTCTCATCATTTGTAATTGAGGACAAAAATAAGAGCTACCTAGAGAGAAAATTAAATGAGATAATGTTTATAAAGCACTTTTCACCAAAATGGCACACAGCATGAGGTCAATTAATGTGAGTCATTATTTTTTTCTGGGAAAAGTCAGGGTGTATGGTAATAATAAACTCATTCAAGATGCCTCAAAGCTCTCTCTCACTTCTAATCTTTATGGGAACAAAACTGCATCCATGTTTCCTGAGCACCTCTCACCCCCTTCACCCCCTACAACCCACCTTCCTCATCCTGCTTTCACCAAGGCTGCAGCTTCTGGTGTCTGAGAGTCAAAGTGAAAAGCTGCATTCTTTACAGCTGCACTGTACTCTGGACATGCTGTTAGTGATTCTCTCTTTCTGTGCCAGATATTTCTGGGGCTGGCCAAACCAAATCCAGGATGTTTTGGCTTCAGTGTTCTTTCTTCCTTTAGAGTGAATTTCCTGATTTTTTTTTTCTCTGCATCTGACTAGGGGTTTTAGCCTCTCAGACTCTGTCTCCTGATCAGACTACATGTTATATCCTGGCATTATTGTGGAGTATCCTTACTGTAGGCTCCTGCCACCTCCTGAATAAGGAAATAGAGAAGGAGACCAGCCCTGTCCTTTCTATTTTCCTATTGGGAGCTACATTGGGATTCTCACATTTGTTTCCAGTCCTCAAAATGGACCACACTTGGGTGTCTATGGGGATACTTGTTCCTGTTTGACTCTTTTTATGCAAAGATCAAAAGTTAAAACAGAGAAAACTAAAAGAAACACGAAACAACAATTTAAAAAGAAACAAAAAGTCCATGGTGGGAAGTCTACCAATATGGCAACACTTTCCAGAAAGTCAGAAAGTGGCAAATAGATACCACAGATGGTGATACCCTCAGACAGCCTGTGGAACTTTCTTAATGCTATATTGGATTACTGTCATTGTTGAGAAAGTAGGAAACTACTGAAACCCTATACCAGACTGTACAGGTCAGTGAGGACTGCTGCCCTGTCTTCTTCCCTATGTATCCCGCATGCCTTTCTTAATGGGACGCATAGTCGGTGCTTGATGTATGTACATGTTGAACAAACATTCAGCAAACATTAACTACTTATTCGTTGCATACCAGATGCTGTTGTGAATTAAATGGTCATATAAGGAACAATATAGTGGCCACATACTTAATAATCTTTTCAGAAGGAGTATTTCCACTTTGGAGATTGGCTTGCCAAAAATATTTTATGATACAGGGGGAAAATTAACTTTCAAACATGGAGGATAGAAAAGAACAGTAAAATGTAACCCAAAACCTTAAGGATAAGTAGATTGGCCAACAAATAAATATACCATAGACTTTAAAATTAATGTTTTAATCAAACTATGGTGGAATATCCTTTATGTAGCTTAATTTTAAAATTGAAGAATTAATTCATCCATTCAATTTCTCTGAGATAGTTTCCTAAATCTGTATTTCAATTTACAGCTTGCTAGTAGAGGATAATAGTGGAAAAGCCCAATCCTAAGACGACAGAGTAACAGAAAATAAATAATCGTGCACAGTGGTACATTTTGGCCAGAGATTGTTCAATAAAAGGAAATTAATATATACGAAAAATGTTCAGAGATAATTATGCTAGTTTTTCAGCCTAAATACCTTGGAATTTGCAAAGACAGCTCATAGACAAAAGGGATACCACTAAAATTCAGTGCAATAGATTTCTACATTGGAAGTGACAGGAACATCTCTCTCAATATTGCTTGGCTAATGAAGGGATAGATCTGCTGTGAAGTTCCTAGGAGGCTCATTTTCTTGAGTACAGTAGTAAAAGTTCGCTGATGAATGACCTAAACTGCTTAATGTTTCTCCTTATAACTTCTGAGCAGCAAGGCGTATCCAGGCGAGTACTGAAGAAGTTATCCTCCGGAGGCCCTGGTGTCCTTGCAGGTTGTCAGAGGCAATGAGCCAGGTTTATTTCAAATGGCTCCTTAAATGAACATTTATTTTGTGCCAGTAACACGTTTTTGATTAACAGCTCCTTTTGACTAATTTGCTTCCCAAAACAGCCCAATAAAGGACTCGCTTAAAACATAATTAAAAGCATGTTATTGCTAGTAGTTAATACTGATTAAAACAGGCATTAAGACAATTACCGTTGAAGGAAAGTAAGCACCGGTAGTTAGTATAGAATCCATTCTTAGTGTCTGTATGCATCACATACAGAAATGGCTGCATGACAAACTAGAGCAAAGTCTCATTCTTTACGGAATCATATCAAATATGTTTGTATTTGGTTTGTTTGTTTTAATGAATGGAAAGGCTTTTAAATAGTGGGCTCTTGATTTTTTTTCCTTGTAAGAAGCATTCATGTATTCAATAAGGTAAACTTTACTACCAATCAATCCAGAATGATTTCCACTGTATGAGGGTAAACCTCAGCTATTCTTTTATATTAATAAGATATAGGCCTTTGCTGTTTCTATGCTCTCTCAATACATAAAATGCTCTCTTACACTATAGATTGAATACAATGGGTGTTTTTATTACTATTATTAGGCACTTTTGATATATTGGCTTTTCTTGTTCAAGTCATGTTGTGTTGTGGTGTGAAAAAAATCAAGACTTTAAATAATTTCTGCTTTTTTTTTTTAAAAAAGCACCTTTTAAGAAGAGCAACTTTAGGAGTTAATATTCTGTGACATAAATTTATTAAGGTGTTTTTGTAACCATTGCATTTAGCATCAAATTGTGAATTTTCAGGAATTGTATAGGTAAGATAAGAAGAACATGTGTTTTGCATGAATGATTATTTCATTGAAAAGCAAAATTCATAATATTGCCTCCATTTCATACGAGAAATGTATTTCTAAAAATATTTTTCCTATGATCAATTTTATACTTAAGAATAACTGCAGCCGGGTGCGGTGGCTCACGCCTGTAATCTCAGCACTTTGGGAGGCCGAGGTGGGCAGATCAAGAGGTCAGGAGATCGAGACCATCCTGGCTAACACAGTGAAACCCCATCTCTACTAAAAATACAAAAAATTAGCCGGGCATGATGGTGGGCGCCTGTATTCCCAGCTACTTGGGAGGCTGAGGCAGGAGAATTGCCGGGGAGGCGGAGCTTGCAGTGAGCGGAGATTGTGCCACTGCACTCCAGCCTGAGCGACAGAGTGAGACTCCGTCTCAAAAAAAAAAAAAAAAAAAAAGAATAACTGCTTATTTTGAGACTATTCAAGAAGATACTTGGTGGAAATAACAGAAAGTCAATTTTGGTATGCTTAATTAGGATGAAACCACCTTTAGAAAGTGCACATATAATAAGTGATCTTAAAAATTTAACATAAAATATTGCAGAGATGAAACTATGCTAACACATTTAATCATTTGTTTTAGACATCCATTTTGCTGTGATAGCCCCTGGATAGTCTCACAAATACACAGCACTCACCAACTGCCAGGGCCAAGTACATTCACCAAAAGACAATTTATCATTTTCTTCATAGATCCAAGAAGGGTCAGGGGTCACTGTAGTGTCCACAGGCCGGTTTCCACACTTTATAAGACTTGTGGAGATTTAAAAACAACCAACAACGACAGCAACCTTATGAGGCAGTAGGTGGTCCAAAGTTTGGCTGGAAGTGGGCAAAAATGTTAAAAGAAAAAAAGAAAAACTTGTGTCATATTTAATATAAATAATTAATCTCTTTTCATTCTACTACAGGCTTTTCTGGAGGATTCCAAGAGCTTTCTCCAGTGTCTCCCCTTTCCTCTCTGGTTAATCCTTCATATTGCCATCTAAGTTATGGTTTTAAAATGCAAATATGATCACATCCTGTCCCTACTTAAAATCTCTCTGTGATTCAGATCATTTCTTCTTGACAGACTAAATGGTCTTTAATCATCTAACCGCAATCTGTGTTTTCAGTAAAATTTTTCTGATCTGCCTTCTTCTAGACACCATGAAATCACCTCATGCTTCTCTCTTCTCCAAATAAGCATTTCAATATATACCTACACTTTTATGCACGAGGGTTTTCTCTCATTCATCCCGTTTGGAATGTCTTTCCACACATTCTCCAAGGGTCACACATCTCTTTATCCCAGGGTTGCCAGATTTAGCAGATAAAAATAAAGGCGATCTGGGTAAATTTGAATTTCTAATAAACAATGAATAATTTGTTAGTATATGTCTCATGCAATGATTTTATATACCCCATAAATAAAATTTGCCGTCTGCCCCATAAGTAAGCCTTCGAACTCTATAAGTGTTCAGTTTTTTAATTAGCTAGTGGAAACTCTGGTACATAAAAGATAATCAATAATTTTGGTTGAATAAACATATATTGCCATTTATGTATTGTAATGTTGTTTTAATATACAGAAGTATTTCTAATAGTAAATAAAAATGCAGATAGTATTTTGAGCTGTCAGGTCCACTCAGATTTCTGAAATAATCAAAAGGACTTTGCTACAATTACACAGCAGGGACTGGATTTATTTATTTATTTATTTATTTTGAGACAGAGTCTCGCTGTCGCCCAGGCTGCAGTGCAGTGACGCAATCTCGGCTCACTTCAGGCTCCGCCTCCTGGGTTTGCGCCATTCTCCTGCCTCAGCCTCCCGAGTAGCTGGGACTACAGGCGCCCACCACCGCGCCCGGCTAATTTTTTGTATTTTTAGTAGAGACGGGGTTTCACCGTGTTAGCCAGGATGGTCTCGATCTCCTGACCTCGTGATCCGCCTGCCTCGGCCTCCCAAAGTGCTGGGATTACAGGCGTGAGCCACCGTGCCCGGCCGGACTGGATTTATTATGTAACAGGTAAGAATTCTGGCTAGACAGCCTAGCTGTGAAATCTAACTTAACCACCTCGTTCCTCAGTTTCTTTGTCTGCGAAATGAGGATAATAAAACAAGATCACTGGGATAGATTTCATGCGTTAATAGATGTAAATTTCTTAGGAGACTATGTAGCAAGCTTTATGTAAAAGTAAGTCTTTATATCAACCTCAAATATAGACACCTAAAGAAACAATCCCATCAGTGATCCTAATATATCCAAGAATATAAATATCTGTGCGTTTAATCAGCTTTTTATGTCTTCTTTGCTTCCCCTGATCCAAACTCTTCTTCCCTCTGCTCTAAGGTCCAGGACAATGATTCATACAGAATCATTCATCACACTTCATCAGGTCCACTGACCTCTGGCTTAAGGTGGGGTAGTTGGTGGAGAGAACTGGCAGGAGACTAGAGGAGGAGAGTTTGCTCAGGGAAAGTACGGCCCTGGCACCTGAGCCCTGGGGTCATCTCCTCAGCTGGCTGAGTTCCAGGATCTGAGGTCAGCAGCTCTTGGCAGGCGCCCTCTTCACCTGGCACTCTGCGTTCTGTGGCTCTGGGTTCTAGCATCCCCCTTCCCCTTCACCATTCAGGCCTAATGCTGTTGTCATCTCATTCCTATCAGCCCCAGGTTTCTACTGTTCTGATAGTTGCGTTACACACTATCTATATCTTTGAAAATAGTTCATTCATTATACTTTTCTCAAATGTTCCCATCCATTCCCCACAAGGACCCTGATCAAAACAGTACTTATAAAAAATAATTTGATTTCAGAATCTTATTATAACTTATTTTGCTTAAATATTTCCAGATCTTCAAAGATATTCAAACACCTCATTTGCCAAAATCGTGTTATTATGTTTCTCATGGTCATTACAACTGGCTATTTAAATTGCATTTCCTCAAGAATATTGTTTTCACTTCATGACAGTCAATGTTTGTTCGTTTGTTTTAATTTGCCAAATTGAGAAAGTCCATTATTTGTGGTGGCATTGAAAACAAAGCAGCCTTCTCCAGATATTAGATTAGGTCCATGATATGGAGATTAACTAAATAGTAATATATTGCTCTGCCTGGAAGTGTAGCTTTTAAAGCAGTCACTTGGATTCTGGCAGAATTTATTTAAAATAGAATCTGTTCTATTTACAGAAATGTTTTGACAACTCATTCAAAACAATAAAATTGTCTTTCCAAGTGGCAACTGTTTTAATTCGACATTGCAAACAATGGTAGGCAGGCTGGGGAATGCATGGATAAAAGTAATGGCAAATGGGGAGGAGCTGGAAAATGGGATTTATCTTCTTTGCATTTGCCCGAGATGTTTTTCCCATAGCAGTCACTTTCAAATGCAGTTACAGAAATAACAGAAAAAGAGAGAGAGGAGAATGGGGGGTGGGGACTGAGGGGAGGAAAAGAGAAAGAATGAGAGAAGGATTGAGAACTAGAAAAATTTGACAACTGAAGCTTTTTGACTCATGAGAAATTTGGTTGTACTTAAAAATATATTGTACTTAAAAATTATACTTAAGAATCTATTCTGCTTAAAAATCTATTGTTCTGGTCAATACATTATATTGATTTGTATTTTTTCATCTGTAAAATGGAGAATACATACATTTATTTCAAGTAGAACATTAAAAAATATATTATTGTTGCTGGGCGTGGTGGCTCACGCCTGTAATCCCAGCACTTTGGGAGGCCGAGGCGGGCGGAGCACGAGGTCAGGAGATCGAGACCATCCTGGCTAACATGGTGAAACCCCACCTCTACTAAAAACACAAAAAATTAGCCAGGCATGGTGGCAGGTGCCAGTAGTCCCAGCTACTCGGGAGGCGGAGGCAGGAGAATTGCGTGAACCTGGGAGGTGGAGCTTGCAGTGAGCCTTGATCACACCACTGCACTCCAGCCTGGGCGGCAGAGAGAGACTACGTCTCAAAAAATATATATATATATTATATATATATACATATATATATGTATATATAATATATATACATATATATGTATATATAATATATATATAAAATTGTTATAATTAATAAAGCAATATTATTGAATATTACATATCATAAAGACACTTTGTAAGTTGAGAATTAAACTTGCAGTTATAACAGACATGTAAATATAAAAATATTTTTGATAAAATTATAATTATATCTAAAATAAACTCATAGAGACTCTTATCTCACATACATTCTATCGCTAACTCTTTGGGAATTCATAAATTGTATTTCTACTTAGTATTCTGTTGACACTAGTTTTGCTGCTAGGTACAAGAAAACAAATCTTGGAAAATTTTTAAAAAACTTGTTAAATATAAATGCAGCTTCACAAGGTGATGGATAATAATACAGTTTGCAGTTTCTTCTAGAACCAACTAGTCTTAGAAAAAATCTATGCAAATTACATTCACAAATATTCCTCACTTCAGAAATGTGGTCCAATTTTTACATTCAACGTATATTTTAATTCCTGAGGCCTTACAGCATAAGACTTTGTGTGTGTGTGTGTGTGTGTGTGTGTGTGTGTGTGTGTGTGATCATCCTAAAATTCACTTCCTTTTATAAAATCCAAACAATGGATGCAAACCCAAATGAATTTTCCATTCTCAGAGGAATTCTTCCCAGAGCCATGAAGCCCAAGTAGGCAGTCACTCACTGCCCTTTGAAAACAGGCAGACGATGTCTAGTTTGAAGTAACAGACTTTTGGCAATAGTAAAAATTTAAAGGACCCGTGTCTGGTTTGCAGGAAGTGAAAAGTGATGGAACTAAAATGAACTGAAATGATTCAGATGTCAAATAGGAATCTGTTCCAAAATTAAGATTTATTGAAACAATAATGTCTCTGCCAATGCACTGTATTGGTGGGACATAGAAATTTTATGTTTTGGAGAAACAGCCAGAGGAAAACCAGCTGAATCTGCAGACAGTGTGTCTCATTCAGATTTTCTGGTTTTCTCTTGATGTCCTGTCCTAAGTAGTGCTAGGAGACACATCTTCTTCCATTTTACCACCAATTAATTGGAAAAAAGTTCATTCTGTACTATGTGATTCTTCTGTTTACCTTTTTCCTAAGGGAGGAGGATCTTACAGGAATGTATGTGGCCTAAATATAAAGAAGAAGCTGGGGCAAAAGGTTTATTTTACTCACATTTCAACTTATAGGCAAAACTGAAATAGATCCTAGAAGGCAGTTGTGGTTCATACGTAAAATAACTGATCCAATATTTTTTTAAAAATTGGCTTTTAGTGGGTGCAAGGCTGTGGAGCCATGGAGAATAATCATTCACAGAACTCCTGACAGTTTTAATCACAGGATTCTCTGCAATGAGTGGAAGAAATTGCAGGGTCACTTGTTCAGGGACAATTCAGAAACCGATGCAACCTCACAGGATGACTTATATGGAACTGGATCACAACAAATAGATCATCATTGAATTGACTTATTTGTCCTAAAGAGGCATATGTGCATGCATCTGCAAAAAATTGCATATTGTGGGATGAATCAAGTTTCTTCACTTTCTTCAAACATCTTACTAGTTTACCTATTAAACATGACATTTCCATAGTAAAGTAAATCTGATATTGTTTTTCATCTAAGAGTTTGTGAAACTGAAGTTAAATTTAGACCATATATATTGTAAGACAAAGAGATCAATCCTTTCATACTAATCCATATGTAACTCTAAACCCAAATCGCTGCAAAATAAATTGGCAACTACCATATACTTTCTAATATGCTGCCCGTTATGGAGCTAAGATAAACTAAACCAGAGATTTAATTACAAATGAAAGCCAGAAGAATCTGAAAGAACTAAGAGGCGGGATAAGAATTTACTGTAATAATACACCGAAAACCTCTATCTTTTTTTATTTCTTCTTTCGTAAACTCTCACATTTAGATACAAGTTTCTAAAAATTTACCTCAAAATCCCAAAATGCCACTGAGAGAATTAATAGAAAATATCTTCTCAGATTATTTAACACATTCTGGATGAATGCAAACAAAAAACAGGAAGTATTTTCGTGCTCTAGTTTCATCTATGCCCCAGCCATTCAGTGATTATAAAGATAGTTGTCTCTCTTGCTTGCAAAATAACCTGTCTTCTCTAGCCCAGGTGGTACCTATGTGCACAAGAAAAAGAGCAGAGTTTCCACAAGACACGTAATAAAAATAAAAGTCTATCATGACCACACATATTAATGACAGTCTTTTAGAACTGTGCAGTGCTCAACCTCGAAAACAATATATGCGTACAGCTGTTTTATACTTTAATTTTCTCTACCGCAGGTTTTCCATGAAGAGCTTGCATATCTCTCCCTACTATCACTTGATCTTAGCCAAAAGGCCGAGAAGCGATCTCCCTACCATCTTAACAGTAAAGAAACACACACTCACATCTAGAAATGCATCCTGGAAATAAAACTCCCTTAAAATGTGATGGCTCATCAGGACATCCACCACATTTCTCACTGGTTACAGTGTTTAAAACCAGATTTTGTTCCACTGTCATTGGAAAGCATCACACTGATTTGGTAAATTAGTGTGATATGTGTAGTGATCAATATACTACATTTCATTTCAAGATGATAATCTAATAATATATTTAGAGATTTTTTTATATGCATGCCGCATTCTCAGATTCCTATGGAGAAGCAATTCCTGTCAATTCTCAATATAGACTTAATGCCAAGTAACATATAAGAAACAGACTCGGAATATTTTCCTGGCAAAATAAGTCTAAAAAACTAAGAACTTTGTGTTCTAGGACTTTTAGAATAATTCCACAGCAAGATCTGCTGTTACAATGAATTTGTGAAAACTAGAGCAACTTACACATATTTTGCTACATTGAAATATCTAGAAACAGATATGCATTTCATATGTATAAAAGCATAGATTGCTCTATGCGTTAATCATGACCATTTGTGTTCATTTTTTATTTTTATTACCTAGGCTCGGAGCAATCTTTGCAAAACAGACTCATAACAAACATGTAAAAGTGGAATAAGAAGCACATTCCCCATAAAGTGCTTGCACAGCACAGAAATGTAAAATTTTGGCATCCAGTCAGTTTTGTGTGATATAAAAAACTTCTTATATTTAAATCCTCTGTATTTTACCAGTCTTTTTATGTAAAACTTTAAGTAGAATTGACTGTTGATCCCGGGTGATTAGGCCACGTGACGCCTTCCAGGTTGGGGAGCTGTCACTTCACTCTGTTTTCTATCAGCACTCCCCGACTACTGGCATGTGGGGCCAATTTGTTCCTTCTGCAGAGAAAGAAGAAGGGGTTTGGATTTAATTTTAAGCCTTGACATAAGGTTGAATTTGCTAAAAAGGGGAGGTATGCCATTGTAAATCTTGGAGGAGACACTAAGGTTGTGAGAATTGTCAGCCCAATCTGTTTTAAGCACTGTTTGAGGTGTTTGTGAAAGAAACTGTATTTCTTTCCAGACTCCACTCACCTAATTGAATGGATGCTTGGTTGCAAATAAAATCCTATTCCTTATTTTGATCAACTATTTTTTTGAGAGAAGTATGACAAATTATAGAAAGTTTTCATATGAAATATGGGTTTATAGTAGACATGCAGATTAGATAATGGGCTATGAGTATGAAATTCATGCCAGGGCAATACTCACCTTATATTTTAACATCTCAATACAAATAGAGGAAAAAGAAATACAATTAGCTGAATGGAATAACTCAATAAAGAAATATAGGAGATTCTTAACCGAGAAGATTATTTAACATTGAGTGGCATTCATATGGAAAGTTAGACAATCTTTTTTTATGTATATAATTTTTAATTAAGATAGACTCGCATTGACCTATAAGGTTTTGTTTCTTTGTTTGAAATTTTGAGACGAAGTCTCGCTCTGTAGCCCAGGCTGGAGTGCAGTGGTGGAATCTCAGCTCCCCACAACCTCCACCTCCCGGGTTCAAGAGATTCTCCTACCTCAGCCTCCCGAGTAACTGGGATTACAGGTGTGTGCCACAGCACCCAGCTAATTTTTTCTATTTTTAATAGAGACGGGGTTTCACCGTGTTGGCCAGGCTGGTCTTGAACTCCTGACCTCAAGTAATCTGCCCACCTCGGCCTCCCAAAGTGCGAGGATTACAGGCGTGAGCCACCGCACCCAGCTGACCTGTAAGTTTTACTTGGGAAGATTATTGATAAGAAATGAAGGAATGGGGCTAATTTTACCCTTGGTGCTGCACTGCATTCTCCATCCCAGAGGCATTTGTAAGTGTGAGGGCTTTTGGATCTTATGATGACTGAAGGGGATGCTGCATCACATAGCGAATGGGAACCATGAATAGAAAGTTCTGCAATGTACAGGACATATCTGTACTGTGTTGTACCATTTCTGACATTCCTAATATGCCAATGACTCAGTTAGTCTTTTCCTTACTGCTAGAATGGCATTCATATGTGTGCATATGTGTATGAGATGTGCTGTACATGTGTTTAATATTAGAGAAGCAACATCATCTGACATTGAAGATCACTAATTTTGGAGATATCCTAAGCTTGTAATCGACCAATTCGAATGTTCATCTCATCTGGAAATGCCCTCACAGACACATCCAGAAATAATATCTTACCAGTTATCTGTGTATCCCTTGCCCAGTCAAGCTGATACATAAAATTAACCATCCAAAGGTGGTTCTAAAGAACATTGCTGCAAAACAAAGCAAAATGAAATATAATAATACATAATAACAAATATGTATTTTTGATTTATGGTTTAAATGTTAGCAAGTATTATTAACTACCGTTTCTTGTGTGACTTTAGACCAACTTTCTACAAGAAACTATTTCTATAATATAATTATATTACAATTCAATAATTTTTCTTGTAAATGAGCACTGGTATAGGAAGAAATATTTTTAAGAATATCAATAGAGTCCTACGGATGCTTCTAAATTCCTGAGAATCCTTTTATTTAATTGCAAACATTGAAAGTGTGTATAAAACTTCCCTATCCTCAAATATGTGCTAGATATCATGAGGGTACTTGTGAAGCACGTGGCATCGGACCAATCTTTGAGGAGCTTGGGTTTTAATCAGGAAGAAGGCAAGACTGACACATGTACTGTTGTTCATCAGGCAAATACTGTAGGCGTCTACACTGCTCTGCAGGATGGGATGTTGCAGTAAACAAAACCGACTGAACAAGCCATGATGTCGGTGTTCTAAGGGTTTGGGAGAGTGAAGAATGAAATTAAATATTTAATACCAGATGGGATAAAGGTTATAGAGAAAAACAAACCTATGCAGGTTGCTAGATAGAGATGGGCTGAAAGTGTTCCAATTTTAAATAAGATGATCAGAATTTTACATTTGAACACAGACCTGATGGAGGCAAGGAAGCCAACAGCAAGTAAAAGATTCCAGGTAGAATAGAAAATAGCGCCAAGAAGCCCAAGAGCTAGAACTAGGCAGGTAAATTCAAGGAAAAGCAAGGAAGCCAATATAGCTAGAAGTGAGTGAGTGGAGGGAAACTTGGGTCGGAGATGAGTCAGACATAAAAGACCTGGATCACGCGGGCTATTTGACATTTAAGGACTTTGGCTTATACTGAGTGAATTGGGACGCCACTGGAGGCTGCTGGAAAGAGCAGTGATCTGATGATGTGATATGACTTCACAGTTGTGCAATGATAACATGGCCTGTTGTGTTGAGCACAACCTTCCCTGCCCACCACCCCTCACCAAGCACCCCAAGACTTTAGGAAACGCAGAGATCAATGTGGAGATGAAGATGATGGTAGCTGTGGCTATAGAGAGACATGGTGAAATTCTGGATATATTATTATGCATGAGCCAACAGGATTTGCTGCTGGATTTATTGTTAGACATAAAAGTGAAGTCAAAGATGGCCACAATCTTGTTAGGCCTGAGCAACTGGGAAGAGGATTTATAATCGACTGAGATGGGAAAATCTCAAGGAGCAGCTTTTCAGAGGAATAGCATTAAGAATTTGAACCTGGGCATGTTAAGTTTTAACTGCATATTTGGCATCAAAGTGAAGATGTCAAGTAGACAAGTGCATGTATTCCAGTAGACTGGAATTTAAATCAAAACTAGTCTGCATGGCTGTGTGGCTTTTTCTTTTTTTTTATTATTATACTTTAGGTTTTAGGGTACATGTGCACAATGTGCAGGTTTGTTACATATGTATCCATGTGCCGTGTTGGTTTGCTGCACCCATTAACTCGTCATTTAGCATTAGGTATGTCTCCTAATGCTGTCCCTCCCCCTTCCCCCCAACCCACAACAGTCCCCAGAGTGTGATGTTCCCCTTCCCGTGTCCATGAGTTCTCATTGTTCAATTCCCACCTATGAGTGAGAACATGCGGTGTTTGGTTTTTTGTCCTTGCGATAGTTTACTGAGAATGATGATTTCCAGTTTCATCCATGTCCCTACAAAGGACATGAACTCATCCTTTTTTATGGCTGCATAGTATTCCATGGTGTATATGTGCCACATTTTCTTAATCCAGTCTATCGTTGTTGGACATTTGGGTTGGTTCCAAGTCTTTGCTGTTGTGAATAGTGCCGCAACAAACATACGTGTGCATGTGTCTTTATAGCAGCATGATTTATAGTCCTTTGGGTATATACCCAGCAATGGGATGGCTGGGTCAAATGGTATTTCTACTTCTAGATCCCTGAGGAATCGCCACACTGACTTCCACAATGGTTGAACTAGTTTACAGTCCCACCAACAGTGTAAAAGTGTTCCTATTTCTCCACATCCTCTCCAGCACCTGTTGTTTCATGACTTTTTCATGATGGCCATTCTAACTGGTGTGAGATGGTATCTCATTGTGGTTTTGATTTGCATTTCTCTGATGGCCAGTGATGATGAGCATATTTTCATGTGTTCTTTGGCTGCATAAATGTCTTCTTTTGAGAAGTGTCTGTTCATGTCCTTTGCCCACTTTTTGATGGGGTTGTTTTTTTCTTGTAAATGTGTTTGAGTTCATTGTAGATTCTGGATATTAGCCCTTTGTCAGATGAGTAGGTTGCAAACATTTTCTCCCATTTGTAGGTTGCCTGTTCACTCTGATGGTAGTTTCTTTTGCTGTGCAGAAGCTCTCTAGTTTAATTAGATCCCATTTGTCAATTTTGGCTTTTGTTGCCATTGCTTTTGGTGTTTTAGACATGAAGTCCTTGCCCGTGCCTATGTCCTGTGTGGCTTTTTTCTAGTGATATTAATCCACATGGGTGCAAGGTGTTGTGTTTATCTATTGGTACTTAACAAACTACTTCAATACCTAATGCTTAAAAACTACAATAATAATTTATTTTGTTCGTGGACCTGAAATTTTGAGCAGGGCTCATAAACTATTATTCATCTCTGCTTCATAAAATATCACATATATCCATATATACACACATCTATATACATACATGTACATAAACATCTATCTGTCTGTCTATCTATCTATCTATCTATCTATCTATCTATCTATCTATCTATCTATCTATCTACCTGTCTATATATATTTAGAGAAAGAGAGAAAAGGAGAGAGAGAGGTACAGCGTTGCCACTACATATTTTATTTTATGGGACATACCTTCTTGTAGAAGAAAAAGAAAGGGGCAGTGAGAGTAATCAGAGGAGAAAAAGAGCACTTGAAGAATCTTATAACAGGAAAGAACATAGCACATTGGAGGAACTAAAGGGGGTCCAGGGGCTGAAAGCAGCAGGCATTGGAAACTGTGTTTCTAAAAGAAGCCAGAGCGATTTGTAGGGTACAGATTCTGCAGGGTCTTATAGAGTAAATTAAGTATTTAGTTTATATCTTTAGAGCAATGGGAAGGAATTGAAGTGTTTTAATTAATGGGTTGATAGGATAATACATGTACTCAGTTAATATTTGTGGAAAAAATAATTTAATAAAGAAAGAAAATAAAAACATAAGAATAGCAATGTTAATTGAGAATAGAAAAGTTCAGCAATAAAATGGTGTCTCTATGTAAGTATTAGTTATACCCTACTTAATTATATCTTATAGATGGACATTTACTAACAGTGTGTAAAGTTGAAATTTGCCATTTCTCTAGAATTTTGAATATGTCACTCTCTGTGTAACACTGGGGCACCAAGGTATCCAGCATCAATAAAAATAGTGATTTGTGTCAGTTCTTGAAAATTTTGCTGAAAAAGAATGCCCGGACAGACAAATATGTGGATAATATAGAGGCATGGCATACTTTTGGAATTTCTAAGCATTTTTCTCTACATATTAGGACAAAGTTGTTGGGACCAAAGCAAAACAAATTCATTAACCACTATCACTAAAAATAAAATAAATAAATAAATAAATAAACAAACAAACACAAACAAAAAAACCTGCACAAAGATGGAGTACACATTTCAGTGCATATTGGGTTGAGAATATTTGGCCTTGGGTAAACATAAAATTAGAATTTAACATTTAGTGAGTGCTTACTCTGTGCCAGGTAGAGATCTACAACTTCTCATGGATTTGGTTATGTAATTCTCCCAGCAACCCTAGGAGGTAGGAATTATTACGTTCTCTTTTCTTTGCATATGAAAAAACTGAGACCCAGAAATGTTAACTTTGTTTCCCCGGTCACACAGTTAATAGTAAATCCTTCATTCAGGAGTTGAACCAGGATAGGCTAACTGTCCAGTGCCACTTTGTAATTACACATGAGCCATCTGACACTCGTTCACACAATGTAGATTTACGGCCCATCTACCTTTTTCCAGCCCTAGCATGGGAACTACAGCTTTCTAGAGGACAAAGCACCTTTTCTTAGGAATCTTACCATGCTTCTTCATCATGATTCCTGTAGACATCAGTAATTTACCTTTAGTTCTTTTACTATAGGCTATGAATTATAGTAACACTGTGATTTTAATTTAAGTAGCATATTTTAGTGTCTTAAAAGATATTTACAAATATATTCTGCTTGGTAATGCAATTGGCTGAGGAAGGTTGTGGTGTTTTGTCTCAGCTGTTAGACTGCTTAAATATACATCCTTTACTTTTCCAGACTCTAGAGAAAATCAAATTAATTTAAAGTGTGTTTCATTTTGTTCAGTTGCTCTGAAACTCTCTCCTTGCTATTAATAATAATAATAATAATCATTCTTTCTTAGCTGTCTGATCAGATAGTAAATTTCACCAGTTGATCAAATTGGCCCAATGGGATAAAACAGAAATCTTAGTTACATTTATATTACTTAAAGTCCTACTATAAAGCAGGGCTTCTTTTCACTCTTTTACTTTATGCCGTGTGTGAAATTATGTCCTCCATACACCATTGTTACAGAATACATCAGAAAAAATGAGAAGCCACAGCCCCAGTGACCTTATCTTGCATGCTAATATTGTTTTCATAGGCTTTCAATGTATTTCCAATATTTTAAACATTGAAAACATTTCAGTGCAAAGAAGAATTGCATGGAATACAATTTCGTGTTACAGAAGCATGTTCTATGAAATCTTCAATATTAAATGTAAAATATAATAAACTCTAAGAAAAATGTGAGAAAGAGGAAGGGAACTGACATGGATTTAATATTAGGCTGATAGTGAGCTAAATCTTTTCCCTAGTATTATAAAGAACAAAAATTTATTTTTATATAGACATAATATGTAAAAATCAAGTTGCTGGTTATCATATCCAGAATGCATACATGCAGACATGGATTTAGAATAAATGTTGTGCCTTTATTGCAACAATGATGCTGCTGACACTCCTGTTGTATTCTTTTGTTGGAGTTAGTCTTTGGGTGTTTCCTTCCAAGAGATGTGATACATCCTGCTGACCATTCCTCTTTCTCCCTAGCATTTCCACATGGAATCAATGTCTGGTTTGGTTTATAGCTGCTGACCATGCCTATTCAACTGCAAAACAATTATTTTCTCTACCCAAGTGGTAAAGTAAGACTTAAAATTCTTCATTCACTCAAGAAACATTTATTAAGCACTAGCTACGTGTCAGGCATTGACAGCCTCATGTGCTCACAATCTATCGATGAACAAAACAGATGCATTCCCTTTCTTCATGGAGTTTACAATCCAGTAAAAACAAAACAAACAAACAAAAAACTACTTCGAAAGAGCTAGAAGCAGAAGGATAGCATTCTCTCTTTCTCCCTTCCCTTCCCTTCCCTTCCCTTCCCTTCCCTTCCCTTCCCTTCCCTTCCCTCCCCTTCCCCTTCCCCTTCCTTCCCTTCCCCTTCCTTCCCTTCCCCTTCCTTCC
>NW_026652299.1:5621990-5776990 GCF_009828535.3 Hylobates moloch
CCCTTCCCCTTCCTTCCCTTCCCCTTCCTTCCCTTCCCCTTCCTTCCCTTCTTTCTTTTCTCCTTATTTAGAAACAGGGTTTCACTATGTCACCCAAGCTGGTCTCAAACTCCTGGGCTCAAGCAGTCCTCTGGCCTCAGTCTCCCAAAATGCTAGGATTACAGGCAGAAGCCACCATGCCCAACCAGAAGAGTAAATTTTATATGCTTATTTTTATGAAGCCCTCTCTGATATGGTAACGTTTAGGAGATTTGAATGAAGTATATCATACGAATATGGTAAGAAAGATTTTTCAAGCAAAGGAAATGAATACAGTCAGAGTCTATACTTTTTTGTAGCAAAAACATAACATGTATTCAGTGTTTTTATGTCAGACACATGAAAAACATTTTCTAATTATATGAGTAAAAATTTTTAAAAAATATCTTTAGTGATAAAATTCTGGATTTGGTATGTTTGGCAGCAGAGATAGCATAAGAAGGAGATACTGTGTACTCTGTAGCCAGGAGGCTTCAGTTCAAATTCTGTTTCAGACACTTATTAGTTGTGTATGTTCTTAGGTAAGTCACTTACAAGCTTCTGACTCATTTTCCTTCTGTGAGAAATATTCAAACCGTACAAACCGCAGGAGTTTGCAGTGAGGTTTAAATGAAATAAAGCATGCAAAATGCATAGTACCATCTTTGACAAATGGAAGACTGTTAACTGTTAACCATTTTTGTAACCCTGGTTCAGAGGCCCCAGTCCTTGATGACAGACTACCAAAACCTGTGAGTGGCAACTATATACTGGAAATTCCTTCTATTTAACATGAGAACTACATCAGCAAATAAAGGCATCTCTGGATTTCTAAACTGAAATTTCAATGATAAAATATGCCTTCTATTTGTATAGTACTGCATCTGGATGCCAATAAAAAAGACTCCATACTTGAAAATCCGTCATGTTTGAAATAGTCCACTGACATCTTCTTATCAGCTCAATTATGGAATTATCCAAAACAATTTAATTTCATAGGAGGCAGGTAAATTCACCTTTTTAAATGTTTCTACTTCTGTAAATATACCATTGGATTATAACTTTTCTAAATTATTCTTCAAGTATTACAAAATTACACTGAACAGCTCAGTGCTGGAGAACACTAGATTTTAGTAGCTAGAATCTACTTCATAAGTTTACAAGACTTACATATATAGATTTGATATATAAGATTGCAGCAGATTAATAGAATCTTATTAAATGTAGAATGGAACCATATATATAGTATAGAATGGCCCATATATATTATATATATAAAATATACAATGTCCCATGTTTTTTTAATATATGGTCCTATTATATATTGATCCTAATTGTGTGTGTGTGTATGGTCCAATTTTCAACATATACACGAACCAGATTTCTCTTCTAGCCATTGGTGAAATCAGGAGAGACTAGAGATGAATTGGTAACACTCATTGTATCCTATACAAAAGCAGTAAGTTTCACCAAATGTCATAATTAGTACGATCCTTGGAATCGTTAATATGGATTCAGCTCAGATTGCTACTTGGCCTGAAGTAGTTAATAGTATGCCAATGCTATAGGTCACTGGTTGACCTTTGCTGACTGTCTAAGAACAACTATGGTGCCAGGCGTGGTGGCTGATGCTTGTAATACTGGCACTTTGGGAGGCTGAGGCAGGCAGAACACTTGAGGCCAGGAGTTCAAGACCAGCCTGAGCGACATGTGAGACCCCGTCTCAACAAAAACGTTAGCCAAGCATGGCAGTCTTTGCCTATAGTCCCAAGTACTCAAGAGGTTGAGGTCAGAGGATTGCTTGAGCCCAGTAGTTCAAGGCTACAGTAAGCTACACTTGCACCAATGTACTCCAGGATGGGTGACAGAGAGAGACCCAGTCTCTTAAAGCAAAACGAAACTTATGGCACAATATTTGCTCTATTGACACTGTACTACTGATTCAAAAACCAAGTAAGAGGGGGTATACTCAATGTGAAAAATGCTTATATGTACTCAATTTCATATGTAGCAGCTTTTAAAGGAGTGCATTTTTTAACCTGTTAGACCACATTGAGACTCACAAATCCTCTTTAATTCACACATTAGAGATCTTGGAAATCATCACAAATCTCTGAGAACCATTACAGCCTTCTATCTTAATCTAGAAACAAAATTTGTCCAGTGAAATAATTCCAAATAATGAAATATTGAGTTTTCTGAACAAGTTACAGGTATGCAAGCAGATGCTGGAAAAAAAAAAATGAATCGCTTTGATCATGCTCCCAAACATTCAAACAAATTACATTAGGTTGAACTCATAGCTAATTTGGGTGCTCCTAAATGCTCTTTCACATTCTGAAATAAGTTTCTAGTGGAAATAGTGTATATGTTACAGTTCAGAGTAGTAAGTGGTTTCATAAAGAAATTTCTAAAATTGATGTAGTATTTTTTAGTATTAAAAGTGTGGTTTTTAAATTTCAGTCATTTAAAACTGGGTGGAAATGTTCTAAAAGAATTTAAATTTATTTTTATTTTGAAATTTTGTCAAGGTTATATGTGCATTATAGCAAAGAAAATAGTACAAAAAGGCTTCTAATGAAAAGCAGAGTCACCCAATTCATTTTTTTCTGCTCCTAGTCCCAATCTCCAGGAAAAATTTTCTCTAATCATTTCTGTTTTCATTCTTCTGTAGGTTATCGTTTTAACTCTAGGTATGTTTATATCTGTTTTTCTTAATTTTCCAACTGGAGACAATGTCTATTCACTTCCTTAAAAAGATATGATTTATGGCTGCGTGCGGTGGCTCACGCCTGTAGTCCCAGCACTTTGGAAGGCCGGGTTGGATGTATCATGAGGATAGGAGTTCGAGACCAGCCTGGCCAACATGGTGAAATCCCATCTCTACTAAAAATACAAAAATTAGCTGGGCATGGAGGGGGTGCCTGTAGTCCCAGCTGCTCGGGAGGCTGAGGCAGGAGAATCGCTTGAGCCTGGGAGGCAGAGGTTGCAGTAGGCCGCGATCACGCCATTGCACTCCAGCCTGGGTGACAGTGCAAGACTCCGTCTCAAAAAAAAGAAAGAAAGAAAGAAAAAAATATGTATATGGTTTATTTCATTCTATATCATCTTCTCTCCTGCTCCCTCCTTTCAATATTTGACAGTTTTATCATTACTTTCAGTTTTTCCATACATTGTGTTTATGACTTTGAATAGGATGCATACTCTTCTATGTATAAACCATCAGCTCTAGTCAGTATTTCACACTACTCTTCCCTCCACCTTTCATCTGCCCCATTCTTCCTTTATTCTTTTGATTTATTTTAACTTATCAAACTGGTACTCTTTTCATCTTTTGTCCATAGATTGATTTTTGAAGTTGGAAACCAATTTGCAGTGTTTGCATTGTTGTGACCCTGTAAACATTGTTCACTGCCACAGCAAATGGGATTAAATTTTCTTTCCTGAAAGTCTGGTGTCACGATGTCTGGGACACTTAAAGAAAAACATTTCCAGGATTGAAGACAACTGGATTCTCATTTCTTATACTTCATCCAAGTGCTAAGAAGCATTTTGTTTGATCTTTTATTTGGAGCATATTATTTTGTGCATCTTTTTATTTTCTTGAAAACTTTAATGCTGCTCTCTGTGTGAATTCATCAAAATCTCAAGACTTCCATCCTCTCACACATGCTATCTTATGTCCTATTTCCAGCCTCTCTAACACCCTCTTTCTACCTGAAGTCCTCCCTCTTTAGTCCTTTTACCTGTGTGCTTCAATTTTGACCAGCTCCTTTTTAAACCTGATGTACAGCCATCAGCCCACACTGGCCTTTAAGGATTGCCTGGGCTATATTTACCCTTCTTTAGATCCAATATTTGCCTCTTTTTCTTTTGCAGGTATTTTTTTTTGAAACACATATACAAAGAATTCTCTAGAAAATGATATACAGAAGGTACATTTTAAAAGATCATGTCTGTTTGAAAATGTCCTTATTTGGGCCGCACATTTGAGTGAT
The DNA here is from genome assembly GCF_009828535.3 of Hylobates moloch. NCBI lineage: Eukaryota > Metazoa > Chordata > Mammalia > Primates > Hylobatidae > Hylobates > Hylobates moloch. The sequence goes on from NW_026652299.1 coordinate 5,626,007, forward strand.
ATCTTGGCATGACATGGAGTTTGAAATAAAAATCATGTGTTTTGTTTGTTTGTTTTTTTCTTTTTTTTTTTTTTCTGCAGTGCTTTATTCTACAGTCTGGTATTTCTGGGGAGAATGCCTATGCTAGGCTCAGTCTTATTTGTATGTTAGCTGTTTTACTTCTTTAGAAGCTTACAGTATCTTTATCCTTGGTGTTCTGAAATTTTCACAAGAATCGTTTAGAAATATATATTTCATTAGGTATTGAGCACTCGTTGAATCTTTAGATCTAGATTCCTGTCTTAAGTCCGTGAAGTTCTCCCCTGTTATTCTTCTGATAATTAGATAATTTCCTTCCAGCTTTGCTTTCAATTTTATTTTTTAAGAAATATTTTTAGTAGAATGTTACTGTTTCATCTTGACTAATACTTTTTCTCTCACACTTTTTGTCTTTCTATTCTGCATGCTGGGACAAACTTCTTCCTCCTCCTGCTTCCACTCTTTTTTCTCTTTATATCATATTTACATCTCTAATTATCCAAGAATACTAATTTCACTCTCTGATTTTTTTTCTTTCTTTTATATAACATCATGTTTTTGTTATATTGACATAATACCACCTCTGATTTCTGTTTATACAAGAGAGGCTTTTGTTGTTTATACCTTTTTATTTGCTTACAGAAGTACCTGCTCTCTTTCCTTCTTCTGCGATCAATGTTTCTGTTTATTTTGGCATTTCTTTTTCATGCTGTTGCTTTTTTCACACATCTGATGATCCTTATTTGCCTGTCCATAGTTAAGAATGCAGAGTTGGTCAGCAGATGTGGGTTTCTCTGGCAAATTTGCAAATAGTTCTATTTGTGCTCCTCCCTTGAATAGGCAGTCAGCCTTGTGCATATGAGAAGGGCAGGACAACTGTCATACTTTATTACAGGATTAGCAGCAAGGTGCTGGGTGTGTGGCTACATGTCAAATGTCAGAATGGTCAGAATTGTATTTAGAAGTCCAATATCCACACTTGTCTTCTGACTGTTTCCTCCCCAGAGAGTTCATTTAAGTTCTTTAGTAAATAATTCCTGTTGTTTTGTCCCCACAGAGACAAATGCTGGACTGCCTAGGCTTTGCATAGGGGCTGACTGTGCTGCCTGACACAACCATCACCAATACTGATCCTTAAGTCATCATTGTGACTGCTTCTCCCTCTCTCGCTCCATGCACACTTGTGACTACTTCTCCCTCTCTCGTTCCATGCACTCTTCTCCTCTGAGCCCAATCCACTTTAGTGTCTGAGGAGAAGACTTGATCTCATCTCCCAGAGCAGCCTCTTTGTAGCAAATTCTGCAGTGCTCATTGATTGACACACTTGTGTCCACTTTCCATCTCCCAAAACCTCATTGAAGTATCTATTATGATGTTGATAACTACCCAGTCATCTTACATTCTCTGTGCCTATTAAATATGTGTGTCATATTTTTCATCTAGGAAAAGAAAACGAACCCATTTTCTCAGCACGCCATCTAGAATTGAAAGCCAAGAAGAGATATGCAAATATTCGGGTTTCTAATAGCTCATCATCTGGAAACAACTAAATATTAATGACACACATTTAAGATTAACAACAGCAGAGCATTTACCTCTTTCTCCTTAGAGAATTATAACAAGTTATTTTAATGCTCTTACAAACAAAATGATGAATTTTAAGAGAGAGCTAACAAACAAATTCTCTTTTAAGGAAATTCTTTTTTTTCATTTCAAGACTAGTGCCTGTCCATAACCACCACTGAATGAATGTGATATATGAAGCATGAGTCATATTTCAGGATTAGAATCTCAGAATCATAAAACTGGGCTTTGTCTCTCTGTCTCTCTCTCTCTCTGTGTGTGTTTCTCTTTTCTTTTGGAAACTGGTGATACTCTCTATGTTACATTGCATAGGCCTATCCAGGATTATTAGATTTATGAAAAAGGGTGTTTTATTGTTTTACAGAAAGCTTTTTATCTGACCCATCAGTACATGGCTTGTTACTTATCAGTTCTGTAATCCTGGGATCTTTTTCCTCCAGAATTTATAATAGGATAACTCTTACTCCTGAAGGGATATGAAAAGTGCAGCTTGATGTGGTGCTTCTGTGCCACTGAATAGTATTTGGAATTCCATTTTTACATTGCAGTGAAATGGGCCATTAACTCTTTATTGCACACTCATTTGGTACACAGGTATTAATTTAATTGTTTCTTCATAGAAAGCATAGTTGAATTACAATGAAAAAGCTACTGATTTGACCTGTTCTTGGTAGTTGCCAGCAACTGATATTTTATTATTATCATAAATGAATTATGAATAATGCATTATATCATTTTATAATTAAGCTATAAAGTCATTCTTAGTAATGATAATATGATAAATAAGTTACTGTTGAATGTCATGGTCAATAATAAAAGCTACATATTTTTCTTTCAAAGAACACACATATATCCCAACTTTATGGTAATTCTCCAATTTTAACTAGTTAAATGTTTAGGGAAAATCATCAGCCTCTCTGTTCCTCGAGAAGGCAGAGAATTGCAATACCACAAAGTAATGTACAAAATGACTTTTAAATAAAGGCAATTAAAATGTCAAAGGAAATATATTCGTTACATTTATACAGGTTTATTTTCTTTGGATATCATACTTGTAAACAATCTGCATTATTGAAAGAGTCAGCAGTTTGAGACTTTCCTTTGCAGAAGTACAGTGGGGATGCAAACCTAAAACTTGTACATTCATAAGACATACTCTAATGTAAGCTAAAGAGAAAATTTGTGACTCCAAATTGGGTATATATATTTAGTTATTGTAGATATGTGGTCATTATACTCCTTTATAGCAATAACTTAAGGTTTCACCAGCTTTTCCAGTTGCATTTCACTTAGAATTTATGTCAAAAGTTAAAGGTCGTGATTTGTAGCTATTAATCTTTCCTCTCTGGAAAAACAATTCAACTGTGTTTAGCTGGCAGGGGGAGCTTCAAGCTGTTGACTGTACAGTACTGAAATTTAGAATGCTGTAGTTTATGTAACCAGTCTCTCTTATTTAAATTCCAATGACAGATCTTTTCATTTTGTTTACCACCAAATAACAATGCAAACATGTCATGATGCAGCCCTAGACACGCTGTGTGGTCATTGGAAGTGACATTGGCTAAATTGATTTTTTGGTCTAAGTCTCTTAAAACTTATTAAAAGCGTTTTATTGTTATGTGCAGCTATTAGAGAATGAAAATAAGCTTTTTATTTACATAAGGATGAAAGTAAGTCACTCTGTCTTCTTGATTATTGGTTGTTTGGTTAATCAGAAAAGCTGTGTTATTACAGTATTTTTGTAGACAGCAGTTTAGGAGGAAAAACTGCAAATGGTGTGATGGTGAAATGTTTTACTGGAAATCGTAATTTCAATTTTAAAATTAGACAGACATTTACGTGTCATATTAGAATAATTAGGTTTCTCCTGCAGATTAGAGTATAAACTTTTAGCAAAAGTACACTCATGCTATATTTTGGTAACACAAATGTTATTACAAAAGTACTGAAGGGTTTTGGACTTTTCTGGATAATTATGAGTAAATGATCATTTTATAATGAAATCATCCTCAGCTTGTGACTCTCAACTGATTTTTCCATCTGGTGTTTGTCATGTAAAGATGCCCAGTCAGCAGTATTAAGCAGCTTGAAAAATACCCACCAAACTTCTGTATTTACGGAGGCTCTTCCTTCGATATGGTGTTTCCAGATTTCGCTCTCTCTCTCTTCGTTATACATTTTTTTTTTTTTTTTTCTGAGGAGGGCATAAAAGCATTAGGTTTTTTATTCCTAATTTTCCTTAAAAAAGCTAAACCAGTGTAGTCATTTTCTTACCACTTCTTACTTATTTACACAGAAAATATAAAGATCAAATTAAACAGATTTGTTACTTGGGGTAATGTTGAGATCTGTAAAAAACAGAAGAGATTAAACCTTAAGACTTTTCCTTTTTTTTTTTTTTTTTTTTTTTTTTTTTGAGACAAAGTCTTGCCCTTTGCCCAAGCTGGAGTGCAGTGGTGTGATCTCGGATCACTGCAATCTCTGCCTCCTGGGTTCAAGCAATTCTCCTGCCTCAGCCTCTTGAGCTGGGATTACATATGTACATATGTAATGTGTGTGTGTATATAAAATTTTGGTAATACCTTATACCTCCTCTTCAGTCTTTCCAGCTGGTGCATATCCCTAATAATCAAGGAGTTCAGAAAAGAAGAATAAATAAAATCAAATTCTAAAAAAACTGATTACTCAGAGTGAGAGTGAAATGCCTGTGTGGAAAATATTTTAAACCAAACCCTCAGAAAACAAAACCTCCGAATTTCCAAGAAATGCTATGAATGCTGGCAGTGCAAACACAGGCACACCCCACATCTCTGAACTAACATATATTAGGTGTTAATGACCCACAGATTAGCAGCCACACCCGCCTTCAGCATAAAAAGTGATTCAAAAGCCAGCAGGTTCCAAATACTTTAGCCAATCAGGAAGCTGAAGGATTATCACTGAATGACACAAATGTAAGAGAAGCAATCTGATACACTTTTGGAAGAAAGTGCCTCCAAAGAACTTCATAAGTATTCAGGTTTCATTTAATTTTCTTTCTGAAATTTAGCAAGTGCTTATAAAGAAACTACTTTTGATTCTATGCCTATATTGAAGCATATTTGGTAAAGTTGCAAGAAGTATTTTCATTAAAAGCTTTTGCTTCCCTCTCCTAAAATGTTAGGCCTAGAAATTTCCATGTCTGGTTTCATTCTTAATGGAAACTCCCTGGAAAAATGTGAAAAATTCATAGCTCCAATAAATGTTTGGAGAATTTGGGGTGGGGGCATGAGGGTCTGCTTCTGCTGTCTTAAAGAAATATAAATGTGATTTCTATATTGGTTGTTGCTGAAAAAAATATAATGAACCACTTCCAGGTTCCCACCAGGTTAGACCTTCAGAGAGAAAGGGATGTAACAGCAATGCAATCCAACAATATGAGAAGAGTATTGGTTTAGTTGGCATACGAAAAAGCTTCATGTTAAGGAGTAGGAGGTGATGGTGTCTCAACATGACAGAATTGAGTCTAAGCAGGGATATCTGTCTTCCATTTTTGTCACCTCAGAACACAAAGCCAAATTGGAGTGACTTCATAGATGAGCAACAAAATGATTAGGGGACCAACGGCTTGATTTATGTGGAGAGATTAAAACAGCACAAAGTAATGTATATTTTGGCTAAGTGATTGCTAAGAGGAGCACGATAACAGTCTACAAATATGTGAAAGATTTAAACGCCTCAGGAGAGGAAGAATCTTTTGGCAGACTGCAAATGGACAGCACAAAGGGCGAGGAAAGAATTTCAGTTGAACATGAGAAGAGAGAGGGAAAAAGACTCACCGTGAGAACTGATCACATCCTTAGAAAAGCAGTGAGCGTCCTCATTCTTGGACATTTGAAACATCTTAAATAAAACCCCAGGAGGCTTACTAAAGGAACAATTCTTTGCTAGTATGCTACTATGAAATCAGTGTTCCCTTGGGTCAAAGGAACAAAGGCAGCACAGATGTGACAGATGTGTGTGTGTGTGTGTGTGTATACTCACTCTCATGGTGCACAGGGTTGGGGAAAGATGAGAGAGTAGGAATGATTGTACTTTGGTTAAAAAATAAAACACAAAGAAAAAAAATAAGAGAGAGTAAGAAAACTATTTTCCAGCTGAATTGAAATGAGAAAACTAAACAAAGCCAAACAAAAACAACTTATGAGTAACAGAGGGAAAAAAATCTCATATTGGATTTTGGATATTGACCAAAATATGAAAGTCAACCCCTAAGATCATCTTGCCCTTATGTGACATCATTTGGAGGATGTAGGTAATTATATCTCAGCTCAGCCGCCCACACATCCTAACCTCAAGGCTGTGTGTGTGTGTGTGTGTGTGTGTGTGTGTGTGTGTGTGTGTGGTTGGTGGAGGTTATAGTATATGCCACTTTAGGAATATGTTGAAATTTTTTATTTAAATGCCTGCCATCCAACCATAATATAAAATATTCTTTGAAGCAGTTGAAGTCTATAACAGCCTGGAGTGGTGTTGCATCAACCTTTGTAATTGTAGAGTAAACAATATTGATTTGGAGAAATGAAGAAAAGAGGTGTTTTAGTTCTCATGCAACCCTCCCCTGACCTCCTGGACACTTCAACACACACAGATGCCAAGACATGTGTTAGTTTCTGAAAAGGCAGCATTTATAGCCATTGTCCCTGGGAAGAAATGGAGATAATCTTCTACAAAATTAATAAAAGATGGAGGTACAGAGGGTAAGAAGGAGAGAATTTTATCTTCCTCTGCCCTTCCTCCCTCCTCATTTTTGCTGCTAACCAACAGGAAGGCTTTTTACCTCTAGCAGAGAGGTCAAGTGCACAGGCTCCTGCACAGCCAGTGCTTTGTGGAGTGACCAAGTGCTCCAGCCGCCATCCTCCTGAGACTGAGCACATCTGCTTCAAGATGTTTTCAGCCTTCCCTGACCTGGGGCATGGGAACCTCAGAACATTTCCTAACCCAGGTCTCATTAGCTTGATACAATTAGATTACTGAAGAATGCAGTTGACGAAAGGCACATATTATTTATAATTTCCATTAGCAGTAAAAATTGCTCCAGACTGAAATTTTATAAGGCCATCTCATGTCATTTGTCACACAATTAATCTCACCAAAGGAGTGGGGGAATGGCATAAGAGAGTCATAGGAAATATTTGCATGCTGTATAATAGATATTTTTCTTTGAAGTTTTCTTGCTTTTAGACAGGAACTATTACTTGGTTTAGTAGAGACAGAGAGAAAGAGAGAGTGTGTAGGTGTGTGTGCATGAAAGAGAGAGAGAGTCTGTGATGTGTTTTGGTTACTGCTGTGTGTTATTTTTGGCAAATCAGTATAATAAAAGTTTGTGAAATATTATTTTCAACTTGTGAGTATTTACTAGAATGAATTCAGGGATAAGTGAGTACTAGATTGAGATGTACAGAGTTTGAGATCTAAATTGTCATTTAAAATACTTTAAAGTCACACACTGATTGAAGTGGGAGGGAATTTGTGGGTACTGGAAGTCCTGGACTGGGTCTGAGGAGGTAGTTTCCAGTGGCATGTCTGTCAGGTACTTGGATTCAGTTTCCACGAAAGACACAAAAAATTCTCTCTGTGATTGAGTTTCCCCACTTACAAATTAGGCAATTGCATCAAATGAATGCTAAGAATCTGGGTAGATATAAAAGTCATTTAATTTAGTTGGCTAAGGATTAGATGAGATAGGGTATAATTGTTTTCCCCAAAATTTTATATACACACACACACATATACATATATACATATACATATACATATACATATACATATACATACATACATACGTACATACATACATACATACATAGGAGTGATAGTCTACTATTTTACAAAGTGGGATCTTAGATTCTTTTTAAGGAAAGTAGAGATAAGTAAAGTGATTATTCTCAATATGTGCAACATATAAGAAAATTAAATGAAAAAATAAACTTTCTTTCAAATAGCTGCTTTGTTGCCTTCTTTATCTTCACTTTAGATTTATAAGAGGGTTATTAAAGGATTCTTAGCAGTGTAAGAAATGGAAAAAAGGAATAATCATTTTGGTTGGAACGATCCAAGAGGATCCTCTTATTAGTCATGCTGTTGTTCAGTGTTTTTAAAGAGTAAATCCTAGCTAGTTTAGACTGTAGTAGAACACGGATATAAACAATTCAAAGATCACAGGATAATTCATTCTCAGTTTTATTATTCTCACTAATGAAGGCCCAGATCCATGCATTTTCTATTTATAGACATCTGTATCGTAATTGCTAAGACAATGTCTATAGTAAGCATATGGACTATTCTTTGATGGAGTGATTATGGAAAAAGAACATTAAATTTGTTTTTTCTTTTCTTTTATAATTTAATAATTCTTTAATAAAATAAGGATATTCCACTATGTAAAAAGTATTGTTATGGTGGTTCGTAAGTTTTAATGTAATTTTTAAATATTTAGAGAAAATTATTCACACCATGGACACAAATATATCAGAGTATTCATTCATTTACTCAATCGTTTCTTCACTAATTTAATAGGCATGTATTAGTATATGCAATATGATAGACACTCTGATCAGCATAGAGGATGCAACAGTTATGTAGTTAAATAGTGAATGCTGAGATAAGAGATATACTGGGGAATTCAAAATAAAACCACCTGACATTTTTAACAGTAAGAAGAGCTTCCAATAGAGGTTGTATTTGACCTCAGAATTCAAGTATTCTCACAATGTACACATACACATCAATGAGAGGTGAGGAATATGTTAATTAGCTTGATTAATAAACATTTCACAATATATACCTACATCAAAAGAGCACATTGTGCTCCTTAAACATATACAATTTTAATTTGTTACTTATACCTCAATAAAGTTAGAATTAAGAAAATAAAGACTGAGATTTCACCAATTTGGAAAAATAGGTGGGGTAGAGAATGAAGTGGTGGTGATATGGGGAAATGATACACAGAGAAAGACCTCAAGAAAAACACGTTAGCTAGGAATTGCTAGGTTGAAGGACTTCAACATTTTACATTTGATACATGACAAATTACCCCCTAGAAAGGCTGTATCAATTTATATTCCCACTGATAGTGCACAAGCAGGTCCATATTCCCACATGTTTCACTAGGGCTAGAAATCTTAAGATTTATTAACTAACCGCTAGCTGAGTGTCTTTTGCTCAGCACTATGGAGACTGTGGTCTACACAGGATTAACTTGGATAAGACACAACCTTGTTCCCAAGATGCTTATCACCTATTTGAAACAAGAACTAGGAAGCAGACAATAATAGCGAATTGTCTGAATGAAAGGCATAATTGTGTACTGCACACAAAAAGTGGTGAGGTATCATCTAAGTAGTGAGGGCAATTAGCAAAGATTACCAAAGCCTATGGCACAATAATCCACTCACTTGTTCAAATAGTCGGAGAGGACATACGGTGTCTCTGCATTTCTGATAACTTTTCCTCATAATATGCTTGTTTCGATCAAACTATAAAGACAACTGCTTTTGCCATAAGTAATCATTTTCAAGCTAAAATGCATGGAAGGGGCTCTATGCCTGGCAATTGTGAGCTGTAACAATCATTTCATCAGGTTTTCCTGCCGAAATCCATTGACAATAAACATGATCAGAAGATAAGCACTGACTCATTTGCTAAATAATACTATACACAAATTCTGGACCTCTATTCACTTAATTTCATAAACTCAAGGAAATATAAACCCTAAATACCTGTAGTTGAAAACAAGCACCTGCATATTGGATATTTAATTTACAGCAGCATTTGTCCACCAAGTATCCTATGTATGGAAATTTAACAAATGTTTTTTTGATGATGAGAAGTCGCATTTCAGCAATCCAAACTCCCCTCTTTTATATATACTTTTCCTTGCTCCAATTGGAACTGCATAGCTACATCCTGTCTTCCTAAGATGGATTTTATATTGCAGTACAGGCCAGCCTTTATCCTATTGCAGTCTGTAATGTTTATTTAATGCCACTTAGGGGAATACCCAGAAAAAGAAATGGTAGAAACTGAAAGAGAAATGAAACACCAAGCATATGTTCACTTTTTATGTACAATCCCCTTTTAACCTTGACTTCTAGTCTTTCTATTCTGTATTAACAGAAAACACAACACAACAAAACAAAAACAGCATAGCTCTATAATATTTCATTGACTCCTACAGAAAGCTGTGATACAAAAAATATATTTGCGTGGCATTCCCAAAGGGTATAGAATGCTCATATTGTTACATTTCTACTGGATTATTTTTTCCTACCTCTCTAGTAGGCAAATTGCCATTATACTAAATCCTAAATAATCATAATGACCACCCATTTACTGAATGCTTACTGATCTGAAGACTTTTCATACCTGTTGTCTCTCACCTTTTTGACAACACTGAAAAGTAAACATTATTATCTTCATTTTACAGACAAGTAAACTGAGGCTCCAGAGATTATGTAATGTTTCAATGTGGTAGGAGTAAATAAATGGAGCAGTTAGAATTACAGGAGAGGTCTTTCTGGCTCCAGAGCACAAATATTTTAAAATCCTATAGCTTTACTTGCCCTAAAAAATAAAATAAAACTAGAATTTGTGAAAACAGCATATCTAGTCTTCTTTTAGTTACCATTTATATTTAAACTGATAACAAGACAAAAATCAGATTAGTGATTGAAGAACATTTTTTTCCTTGTCAATTCTGAAAGAAATGGATATAAAAGTAAATATAAGTCTTCAACTTCTGCCTTGTTGAGTTGTTTGATTATAGTTTTAATTCTATATTTTAATGGATAGTAAACCTCAGGATAAAAAATTCTAAGTTTCTAAATTGCTGGAGAAAATGTGCTGAGTCTGTTTTGAAAAGTAGACTTAAGAATGAACAGTTACAAGCCAACATCAGAAAAGCAGAACAGCTCCTTTTGCAAAATACTTTCTTCTGGGTGTTATCATATTCTTAACATCAACCTCAGACATTTCTACTTTCTGTAGTTAAGCCATACCTTACAGTTTGGATGCCTAGAAGAAGCAAATAGAGAAAGAGAGAGAGAGAGTGTGAGCAGGCAAACTGACTCAGTGACTGTGATTACTACGCCCAATATTTGATTCTCTAATTGGGAATTCATGTAATAGGGAATCCATGCTGTTGTATTCACTGTTTCACATTCATGAAGTCATAAAGAATGGCTTGCTTATACATTCAATAGTCATTTACAATGAATAAAATATATTAGAATTAGAATAAAGACAGGACATAACTTTCCAGAGCCACAGACATCAAATTGCCAAAGTTTGTGTAGCCTTATTGAATATACACAAGGTTTGGAACAGCCAGACTCACATTTGAATGGTCCGATTCTGCAGTGCATAACATTGGTTACCAAGGCTAATTTACTTGTTTGAAGCTTTATTTTTGAACAATGAAAATTGGAGATGATAACAACTCTGTCATGTGTTGTGGATAAATGTGTTGATAGTGTCTCCCACAATGCTGGGTACATTGTAAGCATTCAGAGAATAAAAGTTATGATTTTACAAAAGGTCTTAAGAGTTGAATTAAACATTTTGGAAGCTAGTAATTATTATACTAGAGTAAAAAGTAAAAGACTACTGCATAAAAGAACATAGTACCAAAGCTATTTTTAATTTCTTCAGGATATAATTTGTGTTGTTTAATTTGGACAAATAATTTAAACTGAAACCTTTAAGTTTTAGGTCATAAAGGAAGGGCATCTGCGCATCTCCACATTAATTCTAACTGGAAATTAACTGTTAAATCTAAACAGGCCAAGTCAAACTAAACATGAAATAGCTCTAAGTATCTATGACTGCCTCTTGAAACTGAATTGCATGCCTCTTCTTTCTTAAAAAGTTAAATATTTTACTGAATAATATCTTTTTTATGTTTGTCAAGTACAAGTTCAACATCCATAAAACTATTGATAAATCAACACATTTCCCGTTGATTTGGGGAAACAGGGATTCAAGTGTTAGTCGATTTTTACTTTCCTACTTGCTTATTCCATTGGTAGATGCAGAAGTAGTAATATTTTTTCTTGGTAAATTAATAGGATTGAATTCAGAACTGCTATCATTCTAAGAAAGAAGAAATTCTGTGAAATAAGAAGTATTTAATAACTATCAATGGGTTCCAATAAACGTGTCTTAATAAATACAGCCAACAGTGAAGAAGAATATGAAATTTATGTAACATAGACCTTACTGTTATACACTGACACACAATGTTCACTACATTCTAAAAACAATTTTGCTCACATGATTTGTTCCATAGAGATAACCAATATTTTCATGTTTGTGCTTTGTTTTCTTCACTGATCCTGTTTTCTATATGAAAAATGAAATCTGGCATCTATTTTTAAAACTTCCTCTCAAATTTAAGGCCACATCATCCCAGTATAAGATCATCAGATACATTAGAAATTAATTTATCAATTTTCTGTATAGCCAGTCAAAATGTCTGATTTAGTAGGTCAGTTTTCGCTTTAAACGTCGGCAGAGGAGAACAATTCAAAGTTGTAGAAATGGGATCTCAGGATTCAACAAGGATGTGGTAGTGGGGAGATTTTGTACAAAACTTTGAGATAATTTACCAGTGAAAGATTTGTCTATAAATTATTTAAGACATTTTAAAAAATTAAATACAAATACTCTTGGTAAGGATTTTTATATGCCAGATGCATCTTGAGTGAATAAAGTAATACTTTTCTTTTTTAGTCTTTGTTAAATTAACCTCTGTACAACTGTGGAGTTGATAAAGTGTGAGGAATAATTTTTGAGTTGGATGGCCTGGGTCATGCATGGTGTCTGAATGCCTGAACGTGAAATTTATTTATTTTATTTTATTGTCTTTGAGACAAAGTCTCTCTCTGTCACCCAGGCTGGAGTGCAATGATGCGATCTCAGCTCACTGCAACCTCCACCTCCCAGGTTCAAGAGATACTCCTGCCTCAGCCTCCTGAGGAGCTAGAATTACAGGTGCCTGCCACCATGCCCGGCTAAGTTTTGTATTTTTAGTAGAGACAGGGTTTCTCCATGTTGGCCAGGCTGGTCTAGAGCTCCTAACCTCAAGTGAGTCACCTGCCTTGGCCTCCCAAAGTGCTGGGATTACAGGCGTGAACCGCCGTGCCAGGCCTATGAAGTTTAGATAGTACAGATCCAGAACTATCATCTGAGCACATCTCCTGAGTGAAGACAAGCCAGGAAGCTAATGGTTATGCTAAGAAGTGGTGCAAGAGCCATAAGATGAACATGTTTGGTACACAGTAGGTGCCCAATAAATGTTTATTGAATGAATAATGTGAAAGTTTGCTTACAGGTTTGATAAACACAAATTAAAAAGGAAAAATAAGGCAAGAGCTTTTATGTTTATTTTACCTGAAGATAGATGTAAGAATATTTTAAAATGATAGAGAATAGATGAGAAACAGTAAGGAAAGCATGAGAGAAAGAGAGCGAACTCACCTTCCAGCAGAAGCCCTTTCCGGGATTCATTTCTCTGTCAAAGTGAGTACTTGGCTGCCTCTCTTCATTCTCTTCTCTCCTTCTTCCTTGTTGTCAAGGAAGAAAACCCTACTCATTAAATTTAAAGCTATTGATCTATTCTTGCTGAGGCATTACTCTTTAGGACCTCATCCTTACTGTTTGATCAGCAAGATAAATAGAGCCAAACAACATATGTTTATGATCTCACTTTATTTCATTACAAGGCATATAGATAACAAAGAAGATGGAATAGGAAACGATAGCTTGAGACATAACACTTACTCATATAGACTAAGCTGAAAATCACTGAAAAATTCATTTATCTTTTGTACAGTTGTTTGCCTTCTAGCATTTAGAACAGTGGTTTGTGAGTAACCTCTTGAACTGAATCAATTAGAAAATGTAGGCAGGAAAACTTAGGAAATTATTCTGTTTGCCTGGATAGTGTCTCAACTTTGCAGTGGATAAGGGGTCAGATGTGTACATTGGGTTGGTCTATCTTGCTGAAATTTGTGGAATATCTTCCTGGCTTTATATTTGCTTTCCCCATGTAAACACCATTACAGCCTCCTTAGTAACAAACTTTTTCTTAAATTAATCAAATTACAACTTCAGCAATTCACTTAACAAGACTTTAGGAGCTTTCGCTGTTTTATTTTCCCTTTCAGATTATTACTTTCAAGATCTTCTCTTTGCAGATACCATTTAAGCAAATGCTATGCAATAATAAAAAAAAGTAAACAGTAGATCATAATAATTAAGAAAAAGGAATAAAATTCCTAGGATAAAGGTTCCAGTTTTACTTGAGAAGACAAATCTGACCCAGATAGGTTCGCAACCCTTTCTTCATGGAGATAGGTTGAACTCTTCACAGTAGAGTTTGTTTTTATGCTGTTGCAATATGGGAAAAGTTGCAAAAGGCTCAGAAGGGTTGATGGCATATTTCCTCAATCCTTCTGACATGGAAGGAAAGACACTCTGAAGCATAAATTTGCGTCTGCCGTTACTGTTTGTAAATGTTTGTACCCCGCCTGGATAAGAGTTTGGAAGGTTGTAGGAAATGCTTAAACCTGGACACAGACAGCCCTGTTCTCTGATCCCAAGAGTAAATAGCCAAGGCACTTTGATCAAGTTTTTTTTTTTTTTTTTTTTTTTCAGATCTCTAAGCATTCTCTGAAAAATAAGAATGTCCATTAGATAGGTTATCAAGTCCCCTAAATATCTCACATTCTGACATACACTGTCATGTGGTTACATTTTTTTCTTACATATTGAAATGTAGGTGAAGTTCCATGATCAGATATTTCTTAAGCTAAAGCATGTAAGAGTATATATACAGATGTAATTTTTCATACACAGGTAATGTAACTTGTCCTTGAAAACACTGTACAGATCGATAGACTCTGAAGATACTACTTTATGGACACCATTCTAATGTGTATTCTTTCAAAGGAACACTATTAATGATTAAGTCTCAAAAATGTAGTCACATTGTTATATTCCTAATGAGATTTGATGATTCTGGCAAATCCAGTGATTTAAATCCTCCACTATGTTAATAATATGTATATCTATATATATATATCTATATCTATCTATATATATAAATTCTTTTTTGTGGCTCAATAAATCAAGTAATTGTAATCATTTAACATCTTTTAACATTAGGAACATTTTGATCATCTCACCCTGCAACAGAGACTGAGGATTTAAAATTAAGCATCATAAAATGCAGAATAAAATTAGAAGGACCTTCTTGTAATACAAAATTTATGGAGACAAAACTCTAATTTCCTGATGGATATATTATATTAATGTAATGGATACCTCAGTGTAGTTAAATTGCATTAAATGGTTATTAATGCTTGAATAAACTTCAAGGAAGTGGGCACTGGTTGAAATGGGATAATATTTTGTTCTGCTAAATTATACGTTAATTGGTATTTCCTCTCTTGTAAAAGGACCTAAAGGGTTTAATAAAATATGTGGTAAAAACATTATTTTTTTTTTCTTTCTTGAGATATTAAGTCAAGAGTGTAACTGGAAGTGTTTTAAACCTTTCCCAGAAAATTCTTCAGTATTCGTAATGACACGGGTTTCAGGGACTCCCAAAAGTAAATAATTAAAGCTTTTAGTCATCCAAATAATGATAGACTGCATCATGGGAAAAAATGTTACAAATTATGCAGTTGAGATTGGTTTTCTTATTGCATGTTCCACAGTGGAGAGCAAGAAAGGGAGAGAGGGAGGGAATGATGAAGAGAGAGGAAAGAAAAGAGGGGGAGAGAGAACAAGAATAAGAGAGACCCTATAGATATGTATAGGCATACAGGCCATCTTTGGTATTCTCAAATTATTTCAAAAGTTTTTTTTTTTGTTTTGTTTTTTGCTAATACAGGGAGCAAGACCTTGCAGTTTATTTTTATTTTTTCAGATTATGAAAAATACCAAGTTTTACCTAAGGGATGGTGTTCTCCTATGTATGAGGCCAACAGATATAACCAAGTACTTGAAACTGCCAGCCTAGAGTCTTGTGTTGAGTTATAATTTTTAAAGTAGAGCCAGCTCTGTGATAAAATTAGGTCCGTGCACCCGGATGCTTAAAGGGAACAGAGTAAAGATAGTATAGTTTGCAGGACTCAACACAAGTGAAACTGGCATATGGGGGATGTAAAGAAAATTAAGTTTGGGAACTTAGAAAGTGTGCGTAGATTTACAGTCTGGAGTTAGCGCATTGACTTCTATTTAAACGTTATTTAGAAGTTTCAGTGTTCAGTTCTTGTCTTGTGAGAGGCACATCTCATTTTCTTTAGGGTCAGCAGTTATGCAATGTTACTCAAGTGCCATACAAAAAAGGGAACACAGGCTACTCAATCTAAAATAAGAGACAATGTGGTCCAGTCACAGGGACTACATAACCAAGATGAAATATTTGCAGCACTGTAAAAGCTAAACCCATGGGGCTGGCAATTCCAAGTAACTAAGACCAAGAGGAAGTGACCCCAACTCCGTGGTGACACTCTGCTTTCGAATTGAAACATACTTATCAACAGGAAAGTTTAGAAAAGAGAAACTACAGAAAAGAAGTGAAGAGTCATTAATCAAGGCAACAAAGGGGAAAATGGTATGTGCCCTTCAGGATAAACGGGGACATTGTAAGGTCAATGTAAATTCATGGCCATTTAAATCTATCATTGAAAGCTGTGTACACCCTCAGGCCCTGTAAGCCAACTCATATACTTTATTTCTTTATTCATGTATTCATCTAGAGAGAAGACTGGGAAAATATTAAAAAGATAAAACCTCAGCTGAACATTTACAATTGAGATGCATATATGCAATCACATAGGGTAGGGATAAAATAAGGTATCCTCAACTTTTAACACATATGGTTCAGGATTTCAAACTTTCTATTAGATTCTATCATTTTTGAACTTCCTCTTTTGGACATAATTCTTTTCTGAAGCTACTACATTCGTTATTTTTAAAGACTTTTACTGAGACATGACAGAATTTTTTTTTTTTAATTTTACTTTAAGTTCTGGGATACATGTGCTGAACATGCAGGTTTGTTACATAGGTATACTTGTTCACTAATTTAAACCTGGGAAGTACCTGGCTTGTAGCAATTCCAGTTGTGTGTCATCTAGTTTACACAGATGGAAACTATTTTTTCCGTTTCTATTGTGCATGGATGGTTCAAACTGAAAAATCCTGTATCATTATATCTCCTCTGGAGAAAACATAAAAAAAAATTATATTGATCTCCAAAGATAGTGCACCTAATAACACAGTGCATGGGAAAATATCTTCCTTTCTCCTAACACTTCCAAGACAGTACAAAGGAAATAAAAGATCTCGTTCCATGCCAGCACCAAAGGAAGCATGTTGTTTCATTACAAGATTCTAATCCATAAAGTTATGTAAAATATTTTTATCATCTAGTAAAAACCAAACCAAACAAACAAAAAGCAATCTTTAGATATTTAAATCACCCTAAAATGTGGTTGCATTAGCTCAATGAAATGCTCTGGTGATGGGATAGACCTGCTAGCATTTAATTCTCATCCCTAACTCCTTCCCAGTTCTGTGACCTTAAAAGGGGTACCTAACATCACCATGCTTAATTTTTCTTTCTCTGTAAAATGAGACAACACAACCCTCATAAAGTTGTGGTGAGTCTTTCAAAGCACATGTGTAAGTATTTTATGATAGTCCCTGTCTACATCTGGCACCAACCCTCCTGATACAAAGTGAAAGATGCTCCTTTCCCTGTTGTCACTCTACTCAAGGGCTGGAAATTCTTGGCACAGGAAGGAGTGTGGTAATGACTGCCACCCGTATTCATTTTGAAAGTTTATAATCTTTCCTTTTTTTATTTTTATTTTTTGAGACGGGATCTTGCTCTATCGCTCAAGCCTGAGGGCAATAGTGTGATAATCACAGCTCACTGCAGCCTTGACCTTTCATGCTCAAGCAATCCTCCCATCTCAGTCTTCCAGTAATCCGTGTAGCCGGGACTACAGGCATGCACCACCACACCCATTTAATTTTTTTATTTTTAATTTTTTGTTGATACTGTGTCTGGCTACGTTGATTAGGCTGGTCTTCAACTCCCGCCCTCAAATGATCCTCCAGCCTTAGCCCCTAAAAGTGCTGAGGTTACAGGAATGTGCCACAGTTTATAATCTTTCTCTATCTTTTCACATTCATAGCCTCATCTCAAAGTTCTAGTAGGTCTTATGGATGCACAGTCTGGACAACAGCATTGAACCATGAATATTTGTTCAGCATACATTTTGTCTGGAAGTTTTATGCCTATCCCTTCAACCTTTTACTTTCCATTTTATCAATCTTTGGGGACCGATTTTTATATACGACTCATGTAAATGACGAGGCAGCCTGGGAAACATGTAGACGGGACATTCTCAGGTGCAAAAGTGTAAGCTTGGTCTACAACTGTGATGCAATCTTAATGACTGAGAAGTGGAGGAAAAACAGAGACAATGAACTCTTTTGCTGTTACAGGAAATGGTCAATAGATTAAAAGAAGGAATAAAAGGGTTAGCATAGGAAAGTTCCATTTGTTAAATGCATTTCTGAGCAAGCACAAGAGAGCAGCCATATGATTTTTTTAAATGACAAAAATGATAATCCCATGCTGGAACTTTATTCAGACATCTAGAATAAAAGGAAATTCTATAGGCTAATTTTAAAATACAGATAACAGTTTCCCTTTCGGCTGATTAAATGAAATAGTTAAAATTTAAAGAATAAATAAAAACTTCACAGTGGAATCAGTCTCAAGATGAGAACCCCTAGAAACCTCTGAGAAGGGTAGAAAAAAATCTGAAAGAAGCAGCATTTAGAAATGTGCATTTCACCAGTTAGTGTAACTTAACCATTTAAGTCAAAGGCAAGTATATAGTCAAGACCCTCTTCTGGCTGAAAAGGAAAATGTCTGCTCCAAGTAAACTGTGCACATAGAGACGGTGAGCTTATGGACTTTCAGTGATGGACACTGTCATAACAGTCAGCCTGGTCATTTGTTATTTCCAACTGTTAAGCTCAGGGGCCATCAATTCATAGCCTTTTCATAGCGTTCAGGTTTATTGCTTCTGCTAGAGTCAGGAGGGGCAAAGTAATCTTTCTAATGTGTTCAATGGCTTTTGAGTGAAATTCTAGCTATGCAGCATAAAATCTAACAGAAGATTCAACAAGCTGATGGGCATCGGTTCTCAGGACACAGACTGCTGCATAGCATGGTGGCGAGCCCTATAACTCTCAGAACAAGTGTTCAGAGTACCTTTTTATATAGTGGCTGGAAGCAGAAGAGAAATATTAGGTCAATAAGGAGGTTAATATAAATATGCAGAAGCAATGGAGTGGAGTGGTAACAGATGTCTGACATGCTGTTCTGTCAAGGGAAATTTGTGACTATGAAATGTCAATTATTAGTGGCCTAGTAGTGGTAACATTGATGATTTGGATCACATTGTAGATGGTGATAATTATGGAAAGGCATAATCTCTACATTGTGTATTTGGCTTTTACCATGTTGCTTCTCATTAAAAAAATGTTATTGAAGTTATTATGTTATTACTACTTTCTAGGACAAAATGAATGAATCTATTTTCTGTGAATGGCAGATGATCACTAAATCATCATACACTTGGACAAAATAGTAACACATACCAACTCAGTTAGTGCTCCTCGACAGATGATTTTTTGCAATTCTCTTTGATTATGTATTTGCTATTTCTTCCTAAATTATTAAAAATGTCTAAACTATTATAAATGGAGAATTGAATTTGATATTTTCTACTTAGAATTGGCCACTAAAAGGGAATTAGCAAAAATGTTTTGAACAACAACTATTATATCAAACGTATTGTGTTAGTTCATCTGAGGGTTTAGGGGAAAGATGGGCAGTATACAAAAATGCATATCACACCCCTTACAGTCTAGTTATAGAGAGAATGCATGTGCATGGAAAGCCGGGTAAAATACCGACATCAGATATTCATTCAACAGCACGAGAGGTCACGGAGCAATTCAGGATAATGTTTCTATAGGAAGAACTAGGATATGAAATCTCATGAGTGCAGGGTAGCAGGGAGGGCAATGTCCTGGACTGGACTGGACTGGACTGGAAACACTTCTCTGAAGACTGAGGCTACCGTTGACATTAATGACAGATGAGACTGAGAGGGAAGGAAGAGCTCGGACAACACGAGCAAAAGCTCAGGCAAAGGAGTTCAGGATGTGCTTCTGATAGATGTCATATTAACAAATGACAAGGCGTCGAAGTCGGGTGTATAACATTTTTCAAGTCAAATTTAAGGCTGGTTAGGCTAGTAGTGGAGAATGGCAAGGCCCACCCTGAAAACTCAAATAATCAGAACTAAAAATTATAACAAAATATTAAGGGAAGAGTTCAAGGAAATAAATCCCTCAAATCTACAGTAGATATGTATTAGGATAGAATGAGCAAAACTATTCCTTTCCCACAATAACACAATTGCTATGAGATTACATGCAAAGCTTAAGTCTTACAATTTTAGGCATTTGTAGTGTATTTGATTTATGAAAAACAATTCAAAAATTCTTATTGGCAATGTCAAGAAATTATTTTCTTAAGATAAAATCTGGATGAGGGTACAGCAGCCTGGATTGAGATGAAAGGTATTACTGTATATCTGTCCCAATTACACTTATTGTCACCACCAAGGAAACACTCATACTTACACCTCAGCCCTGGCTGTGAAAAGAGGCGGCTGCCTTTCTAAGTACAACCCTGCACTTGGAAAGCACGGAGCTGCCAGGTTAAGGAAAACAGATACTCTGTTGGACTTTTTAATGGTGTAACACTTGTGTAATGCATTGTGTTATGGAATGTCTTTTATAAAAAAGGTAAAACCAGGAAAACTCTTTAGTGGCCTAGGTCACTGGACTTCATAATGTTGTTTGCTGTGATACTACTTTGGAAATTTACAGGATCTTTCCCTTCAAACGCTTCAAAAGCTTTCTCTTGGGCAATGCTTTTTGAAATAATGCTCTGTTTTGCTAGTATGTGTCTATAACATACCCATATTTTACAATTCTCAACTCTGGCCATTGGCATAAAAATATTTATGTTTTTGCATTTAACCAGTAATTTTAGTTTTGCACTTGTTTTCTCTTAGAGAGCTTTCTCAAGGTCAGTAGGGTTCCTCCCCCATTTTCTCTGTACAAGCTCAATTTTAAGGATAAATTATCTATCTTCTCACACTCTGTAGTGGCTTCTCAATTGTTTATCCTTTGTGGGAATAAAAATCATGCTTTTCACCTTTATGAGATTTCTAGAGTACACAAAGAATAGCTCCTAATTCTGCTTATTTCAGTAAACAGAATAAGATACTGTAGGTTTACCCTACTATTTTATGATCTTCTCAAGTTTCCTCAAAGAACTGCTACTTGCCCACCTCTTACACTAAACTTGTAGGGAATTTGAACAATCCCTGCTTGGAAACTCCTTAATGTTCCAAACATAGGTCTCTACACACTGATTTTCATTAATTGCCAAAGGTAACATAACATACTGGAGGTCCAGTTGCTAATCCTCCTAGTCTGCTTTCATCTACAGACATGGACAATTCATCCATGGTAAAATTTAATTTTAGCTATAATTACAAAAGTTTGAAATTAAATCTCACTAGTGCTATGCTCCCATTAATATGAACAAAAAAACCCTTGATCTAGTTAGGATTAATGTGGGGGACAAAAGTAAGATTTCATTTTTAGCTTTCATAATTAATTTGGAAAAAATGTGATAAAGGATTTTGTTTCAAAGAGAGAGAGAGAAAGTTTCTGAGTTTCCAGGAAGATTCCTCAGCAGTCCCTCAAACCTTTTATGCCCTTAAAGAATCCCGTGTAAGGTAATAGTAAATTATATCCCAAACTGCTCCTCAAAGTGACAATAATATGTAACAGCTACCAAACTTGAGGGCAAGTTGAAACTTGAACTTATAGTATATTTCTTTCCAACAATTAAAGAAAAAGCATATATGGTACAGGATTCTGACTTTTTATATGCTATAGAATAATTATGTAAGTCATTTATATTAGTAATCAGAATAATCATAAGGAATACAATGTTCTGACACAAAAGAGGCACCAGATATTCAATTATCTTATAACATTTAACATTTCTTCATGTTACTAATATTCTTACTGGTATAGGAACTTCAAGTTGTTAAGGTCCAGAAAATTATAAGAAACTGACAAGCATATTAAGAACCAGATTCTCAGACATATTCAAAAAAATCCAAACACTTGTGTTTTTGGTTTCCATTTATTCTACTTAATGACAATTGTGGTTTGTGGAATGAAATATTCTCAAGTTTCAAAAATTTTCAACTTATGCTACAAAAGGAGTAATTAATGGACAGAAAGATTTGTGATATGCTCTTACCACATAGCTCTGGGAGTATATGGAGAAGAGCGTCTTTTAGTAACACTAATGTGAATTACTCCAATGGAAAATCATAATGAGTAATTGAGAATAAATGACATTCATTATTGAGTTAAGGGAACAGAGATGTTGTACAGGAGTTGATCATTATTTAAAAAATGTACTTTAACTACAACTTCCTTTTGTCTCAGGCATACTGGTGATTGAATTTTTTTTTTTTTTTTGCTTTCTTATTGCTTGTGTTTGCCTATTGTCTTTGCTATGCTGAGAGGTTATGGAGTAAACACAAAATACAGTGTGGTGATTCAAGGTTTGGATATGTTGAGGAAGGGGAAAAGAAAATACGTTCAGTTCAATGGGTGCATACTATGTGGTTTCAGTAACCACAAAAAGAGAACAGATAATATTTATTTATATAAACACAAACTCCAGTTTGATAGTCCATATGCTTCTTATGTTAATGAATATGTTTATATTTTAAGAAATTTGAACACTGATATTCCATTGGATCAGTGATTTATTTGGTGGTTGCATTGCTGAATACATTTCAAATAGCCACAAAAAGAATGAGGAAATGTTAACAAAAATTGGATTTGGGAGTAAAAAATCATTACAAACAATGAAACCTAATGATAAAAAAAATAAATGAAGCGTAAACTTCTTTCATTGGATGAAAACGGTGTGCTGTTTCTATGCCAAAAAGTGTTGAGAAATCCAAAATGATTTACTGATGATTTTTATTTATCTTCTTAAAATGCACCATCTCTCATATTTAAAATAGCCAACAGTTACTGAACTTCACTTCTACATGTGGATGATCTGTTAATTGGCACAGAAAGAAGGTTGTTGAAATTAATTAAAGATGGAATGTAAACCCAAAGACAAAATAAATCGATTACTGACAAAGTCCAAATGACTTTATTTGGTGGAAAAAAACACATATTAGACTTTCCCATGAACATTTGTTCGAATTGATATAGGTTGTCTCCAAAAATGTGAAATTGATAGTTTTTTTTATCAGGATTATATCAGACTGAAATTGTGAAAGGGTAAATAATATAGATGAGACACTTAATAAGAGCCAATCCCAAAGTTTGTTTTTTTTTAAATCTTTCTCTCCCCACCTTTGGACACTAATAAGTTCTGAACTCTTCAATGTCAGATTAAAATATAATAAATGCCTAATCAGTTTAAAGTCCAAATTATATTGGAGTCAAGGGGTTCAGATAAATGAACAATTAAAATAAGTCTTATTGGGTGTTGTCTAAAAGAAGAAGAAATCAGATATATTTCCTCCTGAATGACTTTAGACATTAACGGTAGTTATTAGAAACTTTTTTTCTAATCAAACTACTGGTAGGCCAACTCAAAGACACACTGGTGTTCATCAATTAAGATAGTTGTGTAATATATACAACTTTAGTGTTATGTGTTTGTCAAAACACCTGAAATAAAAAGCTAGCCTATGTGCCAGTTTAATTATTTTGGAGAACTTTTGACTGTTTAGGTTATGAGATGAAATATTTCTGAATTAAGAAAAAAATATATTTTCTGGGAAATTTAGGAGGTAATCTTAAAAATATTCACAAACAATGCAGAGTACATACCAACATATACTTACAATTTGAACAGTTTCACAAAATTCATGTCATGAGGTAAGAACAAAAAGAAGCAGAAGTTACCTGTTGCCTTAGCACCACATCAATAGATACTCATTCTTCCCTGACATCTAGGTCAGCTTCTTGGACAGTGAGGCACTCAGACATAACCCAGTCACTTCAGGTCACTTATGTTCTTTTCTAGCCTCTTTAAATGACTTATCAAAACCACAAATTTTATTGTTGATTTTATAGTTTCCATTTGTTTAGCAGTAATTATTCTAATCCATTTTTGCACATGTATGAGAAAATATAGTGTATAGAAATGCATGCATTATGTACAAAGCTTAAGAATTTGGTTTCTTTTTCTTTTTTTTTGAGAGAGTTTGTCTTTCAGGGGTGATTGGATCTCATCCGGCAACCCTGCCTCCGTAGACGGGGTTTCACCATGTTGACCAGGGTGGTCTAGATTTCCTGACCTCGTGATCCACCTGCCTCGGCCTCCCAAAGTGCTGGGGTTACAGGAGTGAGCCACAGTGCCCGGCCAAGAGTTTGGTTTCTTTTTTTTTTTGAGACGGAATCTCGCTCTGTCTCCCAGGCTGGAGTGCAGTGGCGCAATCTCGGCTCACTGCAAGCTCCGCCTCCCGGGTTCACGCCATTCTCCTGCCTCAGCCCCCCGAGTAGCTGGGACTACAGGCTCCCGCCACCACTCCCGGCTAATTTTTGTATTTTTAGTAGAGACAGGGTTTCACTATGTTAGACAGGATGGTCTCCATCTCCTGACCTCGTGATCCGCCCACCTCGGCCTCCCAAAGTGCTGGGATTACAGGCGGAAGCCATCGCGCCCGGCCAAGAGTTTGATTTCTAATGTCACGTTGGCTGGGTTCAAATCCCCTGATCCAACAAGTATTAGGTTTGGGACTTGGGTTGAGTTTTTCAAACTTTCAACCCTAGTTTCTCATCTGTGAAATGAACATAAGAATGATAATACCTAACTCATATTGTGTTTCCTAGAATAGTAACATTAAAAGATCTAAGAATGGCTAGCACATATTAGGCACAGAAAAGTTTACCGTTATTAATTGAATTATTTTTAAATTTACTTACAGTAAAATAAACTCCTTTAGGGTGTACGGTACTATAATTTTTGACTGATGCATGAAGTCATACACCAACCAAATTAGGACATAGAATAGTTTTGTCACCTCTCAAAAGAAACCCTCATGCTACATTTGCAGTCAAAATCTCCCTTGATCCATGACGTTGGAAATCACTCATCCATTAGCCATTTCTACAGTTTTGTATTTTCTAGAATGCCATATAAATGGAATACAATATGCTGACTTTTGATACTGGCTTCTATTATGTTTTATAATGCATTTAGGAATTAATATATTTGCATACATCAAGTTTCATTTTTGTTTGTTTATTCCCTATTTCAGGGGTATCTGGGTTTTCAGGTTTTAGTTACTACAAATGGAAGCTGCTAGAGACACTATGTGTAGGTTTTTATTTTGTTTTGATATAAGTGCATTATTGTTATATAATTCACGTAAGACACATTGTGCATTTAAAATACACAGTTAACTGTTGTTCTGTGTATTCGATGCATTCAGTGGATTTTTTTCTGAGACTTTTACAGTTTTACTTCTTAAGTTTAAATACATGATTCATTTGAGTTAATTTTTGTGTAGAGTGAGAGGGGTCCAACTTCCTTTTTTTTGCAAGTGGATATTCAGTTTTCCCAGCAAAATTTTTTGAAAAGTAAACTTTCCCCATTGGATTGTCTTGGTACCCTTATCAAAATCAATTGACCATATATGCAAAGGTTAATTTCTGGCTCTCAAATGCATTTCATTGATTTATATGTCTACCCTATATGCTAGTACCACATTATCTTGATTACTGTAGCTCTCTACTAAAGTTTAAAATTCTAAAGGATAAGTTGTCCAACTTTGGTCTTCCTTTTCAAGATTTTGGCTTTTCTAGGTGACCTGATTTTTCATAAGAATTTTAAGACCAACTTGTCAAGTTCTATGAAGAAAGCTGGGGTTTTGATAGGAATTACATTAAATCTGTTGATCAACTTGGTTAGTACTGCCATCTTAACAAAACTGAGTCTTCTGATTCATGAATATGGAATGTTTACAAATATTTAGATCTTTTAAAATTTCTTCTAAGAATGATTTTTAGGCTTGCGTGTTACATGCTTGTATTCATCTTTTATATCTTTAGCATTAATAGTGATAGCTCCTTTTTACTATTATTAATTTGAGTCTTCTTTTTTCTTGTCAGTTTCAACAGTAGTTTACATATTTTCCTGATATTTACTAAGATAATACCATTTCTTCTATTAAATTTTTTCTATTTTGTTTTTACATCATTATTTTTGTTCTTATTTTTATTCTTTTCATTTTTTGGCTTACTTTGGGTTTAATTTGCTTTTCTTTTTCCAGTTTCTCAAGGTGGATCCTCCTATTTTTTATTTAAGACCTATAATATTTTGGTATAAACATTTACTACCATAAATGTCTGTCTTAATGCTGCTTTAGCTTCATTTGATATACTGTAATTAAAAATGTTTTAATTTTTCTTTGAGACATACTCTTATATCCACTGACTATACATGTGTACTGTTTAATTTTAACATATTTGGGGATTTTTCAGATATATTTTGGTTAATCAGATTTCTATATTGATGCTGATATTATCATGGAACATATTATATTTGATTTTAATTCCACTAATTTTTTTAAGGTTTGTTACATGGTTAAGAATATGGTCCATTGTAATGACTAGTCAATGAGTACTTGAAAGAATATTGTGGTTTTGTTTTTTACATTTTTCAGCAGTGGTTAAGTGGCATGTTCTATAAATGTCAATTAAGCTCTCATTCAGAGATTGGAAAACTTTTTATTAAGCAGTAAATATTTTAGGCTTTGCAGACCAAGAGGCAAAATTGAGGACATTATGTAGATACTTATAGAACCGTTTAAAATGCAACTATTTAAAAGTATGAAAAACATTCTTATCTTGTAGACCATACCAAAAATGTGGTGGTCTGGATTTGATTGATAAGCCATAGTTTGCCAACTTCTGTTCTAATTTGTTTATGGTATTGTTATAATTTTTTATATCCTTGCAAATATTCTCTACTTGTTCTATCAATTATCTATCAATTATATGAACAAGAGTGTTTAAACCTGTGGATTCTTCTATTTCCCCTATTAATTTTGTCTGTTTTTAATATTTCTTATATTTTGGAGCTCTGTGTGTACAAATACTTTTAAGAGAATTGTAGTTGGAATTTGTTGAGCTTCTTCCATATCTAACTGTCTATATCCGTCTGTCTTTCTATGTAAAAATATATGTCTTTTGCCAAGTTTGGGATGCTTTCAACCACAGTTTCATTAAATACACTTTGTGCAAAAAATCTTTTATCCACTATTTCAGGAAATCCAATGTCAAAAATATTAGATATCGAAATATTATTCCACTGGTTTCTAAGGCTGTGTTCCTTGTATTTTCTATATTTTTTCATTATGCTGTTCAGATTAGATAATTTCTATTGTTTAAGTTTACTGTTTTTTTCCTCTGTCATCTTCATTCTGCTATTCGGCCCTTCCAATGATTTATTATTTATTTTTAAAGTTTTCTTTATTTTTAATTGACAAATAATAATTATATATATAGAGGCAAACAAAATGTGATGCTTCAATCAAATGCAAAAATCAGATTTTTACCATATTCATCAGCTCAAATACTTGCCATTTCTTTATGATGAGAATATTTACAGTCCATTTTTTAGCTATTTTGAAATATACAATACATTATTAATAACTGTAGTCACCATGCTATGCAATCAATCAGCGGAATCTGTTTCTCCTATTCCACTGAAACTTTGAACCTTTTGACAAACATTACCCTTTTCCCTTCCACTCTTCCATCCCACCACACCCCAGCCTCCGGAACCACCACTCTGTTTTCTACTTCTATTAGTTCTTTTTTTTGGATTTCACATATAAGTAAGATTACACAGTATTTTTTTCTCTGTGCCTGGCTTATTTCACTAAGCATAATGTACTCTGAGTTCATCCGTGTTGTCACCAATGACAGAATTTCCTGCTTTTTACAAGCTAAATAGTATTCCAATGTGTAATTTTATTTTACACATTGGAAAATGAGCAAATTTCTCTGTCTTAAAATTTTCATTTGCTTCTGTTTTATGGTTTCTTTTTCTCTAACTTTCTGTTCATTTGAATTGCTCATGTTTATTTCATAAAATATGATTATAATAACTTCTTTAAAGTCTTTGGTAATTCCAACATCTGGTTCATCTCAGGATTGTCATCTATTGATTGTCTATCTCTTGATTGTTGGTCATATTTCCCTGGTTCTTGATAGTTTGAGTTACTTTGGACTGTATCTTGGACATATGGAAAGCTATGTTGTGAGAAACTGAGTCTTCTTAAAATCCAGTGGATGATATTGATTTTTATTTATTAGTTTTAGTAGACAATCAGCTTATGTACAGAATACAAGTCAAACTGCCTTTTGTAGGTGGTGAATCTAAAGTAAGTTCAATTTTTAAAGTGCCTACTATATTTTTTGCATCTGCCTCTCATCTGAGCAACTCAGGATGAGCTAGAACTTGGGCACAGGTTTAATATAGTAACTCACTTTCCAAATCTTCTACTCTGCTTTCAGGGTAGGTTCTGTACATGGACAGCTTAGGATGAGCTTAGAACTTGTATTGGTTCATATACAAATTTAGGTATCTTCCTTCAGCTCACTCCTCTCTGGGATCTCTCCCACACACTCCAGTATCTATGAGCTGGTTTGTTCTGGTTCGTCTAGACAAAATCATGAGATTCTCTAAGTGTTTTAGCCTCCCAAGCTGGTGTGCAGTTCCGTATAACTGGGCCTACCTTTTGGGGCAAGCAAAGAAAGACAATATAGAGAAAAAATTGGAAATCTTCTGCAAGGGGACCCCATTCTCCGTTTCTGAATCTAGAATGATGACTTTTTTTTTTCTTATGTCATTAGGTACTTGTGTCACTGCTACACTGCTGCATTGCAGTTCTGTGACAGGACTGGATTTGGTGTGGGACTTAGAAGGTTAAAAACAAATAAACAAACAACAGGAGAAGAAAATCAATTCTCTTTACTCTCTTCAGCTCATAGAGGGCTTTTTTATTATCCCCCTGGTTTGCTAGCCAGAAAGAGATTACTAAGAGATTTTGATTTATTTGTCTTGCAATGGGGAGCTAAAGAAGAAAGAAAAAAACTACATAAAACCAAACATGACCATATTGGTTGTTCCTCAAGTTTTCATGTCTTTCCCAGTTCTACTGTTGTCATCTACTTTTCACATTCTTCAGGTGGTTGCTTTTTGTGTTTTGTCAGTTTTTAAGCAGTTATCAACCTTAATGTGCTTCTGTCAAGTGGAATTTTCACCTCCTTTCTACTTAAATTCTGAGGCAATATGCGCACATACACTGAGAAGTCCTAAAAAAAAAAGAATGAGTACTTTGTACTCTTCATAGCAAATGTTCTAATTTACTTAGTGGTAAAAGTTAAAGCGTTTTCTTTGTTAGCATCAGATAAGTTTGGGCATTTGGGAATAGAGCTCACATTTATGAATAAATGGTATCAGTGATAAATGAGAATTGCTATTTCTAGAGAAAGTTATTTCTTTCTTTGGAATCTTGATTTTCTTAAGATCCTTTA
Organism: Hylobates moloch; assembly: GCF_009828535.3. NCBI lineage: Eukaryota > Metazoa > Chordata > Mammalia > Primates > Hylobatidae > Hylobates > Hylobates moloch. The sequence goes on from NW_026652299.1 coordinate 5,655,431, forward strand.
TAGAACTGCAAAGACAAATGATCACATTTGATTAGTTATACTGTGATACCTGAATAAATTAAATAATATTTAAACGTTAATGTTATATCAGATCTGTAATTAGTTTTTATCCTAAAAAGATAAACTGGTCAAATCATTCTCAAGTGGTCATGCAATATTGCCAAAGGACATTACAAGGAAATATCTTTTCATGGATTTAAAAATAATCTGATACCCTCTAATTAAAAAAAGATATACATGTCACAATTGAAATTTATGATTATTAAATGGTACTGAAAAGACATTGAACCTATTTAAGCATATGTTTTGAATATTTTTATTAACAATTATTTCTACAAGTGTCTCACAATGTATTATTTAACATTTAAAATTAAAATTAAAATTAGTGAGATTCCAAACACCCAAGACATTAAAAATCAACTCTTGTGCCATGGAGTAATTGGGGCTAAGATAAAAGTTACAGTCCACAAAAGGCTAAATATTGATCTGTTCAGTTTGCATCCATTATTGCTGATCTTTCAGAATTTAAATATCGATTGGGCACTGCAGTTACGATAAGCTAGAGCAAAGGCTCATCCATATTGCAATGTTGGGCAAAAGAAAAAGAGTTTTAATGTCAATAAGCCTATGGCCTAGTTAGAAAATGCCATCTTCCTTCTAAATCTTTAGCCTGCCTATGAAAAAATTAATAATTTATTGAAACATATTTTATGACAGGGCTTTCCCTTCTGTCTCTCTGGCATGCGTCCAGTGTACACTATGAAGTAACAGTTGGAAAATGACCTCCACTTCTTCAAATGTGTTGTTTCTTTAGTTTGCTTAATATTAATCATTTATTTGAAAAAAAAAATACTAGAGATGCTTCTCAGTATGGCTAGACTTTCATGCTCATTGTGGCTCTTTGCCAGAGTCTAATATGACATCAGAGTGATGTTACTTTGGCTGTGCCAGCCAAACTAGAATTATAATGCATTGCTCTGATGATATATTAAACATTGACTTGGAACCCAAATACATAATTGTTAATGACAAAGGGAAGCATAATTTACTATCTCCTATGCCGCCCTCCTCTTCAGCTGCCCCCACTCCCCGAGTTGCTTAGGGCCATGCCTTCTCAATGCATTGTCATTATTTCAAATAGTACATAGCACACATTTGTAAGTTCCTACCAAAATTTCCTTGTTGGAAATATTTTATATATAATATAGCACTCCAAGGATTTTCCCATTGGTTTATGTTTTAATAAAGCAAAGTTAAAGTCTCAATTTTATCCCTGTTTCCCAATAAAGAGTACAATTGCTAGTTAAACATTAAATACCTGATTGTTGATAGATCAAAAAAGCATTAAAAATGCCTTGAAATGTCTCACACTGAAGGTCATTTGTTTTCAATCTGTCCAGAAACCATATTTATAAACTCTCAGCCAACTTTTCAAAGGAAAAATATCCTTCACATTTTTACCAACCTAGCAGAATCAACTTCTGCCATATTGTCTCATTGACATTTATTTCTTATAATAATCAGCAAAAAAGTGTTATTGTGAACAAAATCACAAGGCAATAAGTTCATGATGTCCTTGAGTCACTAATTTATATTTGTCTTTCTCTGTTTCCTGGAGATATTTTTCATTTAGTTTCTCTTTCAAGTATCATCTTAGCTGTCAGATATTTTCCTAAAAACCCTGCGATGTGATTTCAGAAATGTCTTAAATTTATTGTCTTGAGAAGAATCTATAGACACTGATTTCCCATTTATCTTCATTTTTGTGTTTCTAACGTCTGACATTATTTGGCCTTGTGAGTTGCAAGAAAAGATATAGCTCCCTCTACTCTGCCTTTTTCAAGTTTCAAATAATTAGATATTTTAAAAACAGTTGCTATTAAACAAGTAAAAAGTTTTCAGCTTCAGCTCTTTCTTCACATTTTTTTGTTAGGAATAATAGACAAATCTGGGGGCCATAAACTCTATCGAATTTCTTCATAAACTATTCACGGTGAAGAAAGATTTTGGACAATTGTTTTGTCCTAGAATTAGCAAAATACATTGTAGGATCACACCTTCTCAGTTCTTAGACCAGCATCCACCTTGACTTATGATATACATTTTTGAATAAATAAAGGTTTCTCCACAATTTTATATTTATGATATTAACGTTTTATTTGGGAAATGGGGAGTGTTCTGTGGACTGCTTTCATTTTCATTCTCATTTCTCTAGCAATTATAAATTTGCTTGGAATAAAACTAATAGCATGCAGATTTTAGTTACTGACGCTTTTCAATATAGCTCTTTCTAACATACAGTCTTAGATTAAAGTTCAGTATACTGAAAGAGAAGTTAGGGGATAGTGAGGAATGGCAAGAAAACATTTTGAATACATTATATTTGGATGTCAAAGTTGCATTTTAATGATAGAGTGGGGCTGATAGAAGGAAAAAAATGTTTCATGTAAATACCTTAGGCTGGCATGTTTTGCAGTTTTCGGGAACATTTTTATTTAAGTTATTTTCCCTGTCATATGTAGCCAGAACGGTCTATGGACTGTTACAACACAGGAAAGTGACAGCGTTCACCCTCTTGCTGGATAGCCACTGACAGAGACATTCAGAGGCATAGAGGATACACTTTGTGTAGTTACTTCATAGTAATCACTCACTATACATGGCACATAGTAAAATCATCCTCCGTTCTCAGGGTAAGAATGTCTACTGTCCCGTTAGCTTGATCATGTTTTTCAAATAACTGTTAATAAAAATGTCCTAAAATTCTCACTATTTTCCAGAATTCATTGAACTGCATTCGTGTTTCTCAAGTTATATGGGATGCCATAATATTTACATAAGGTACTTGCGAAAATTTTGGATTCTGGATCCTTGGGGACAGATATGTTGAATCCGATTATCTAGAAAATTTTATTCTGTTTTTGGTCTTTCACATTCCTGGAACAGTATACATGTACTGATCACTTAAGGAAGGATTGTTTATGATTTTATGTGCTGCAATACAAGTAGGTATTGTAATCCCAGCATCAATAAATTGATATTATTTTTCAGAATTATCTTTTCTAAACCATGTTGGATAAACCCATACATATATTGAGAATTATATGGTTTCACAGACTAAGGCATGCAAGATATTGTTGCTTTTTTAGCTGAGTTTGGATAAATTTATAATAGTTTACTCAGTTTGGACTAAAACTCCATTTTAGCAGTATATGAATATACAATTATAAACTTGGTAACTTGATTTTTTTTAAACCAGAATAGTACCATCTCTTAAAAACCTGACAAAGAATGAAACAATGAGCTAATTAGGTCTGAATTCATTATCAGCCATATGACCTTGAGCAAGATACTGATTTCTGCTTATTTAAGTTTCATGAACAATAAAATGGGATAATAGTACCTATCTCAAAGTACTATCATGAGAATAAAACCACGTAATCAGCATGAAGTATTTATCAGAGTGCCTACCATATATAAAATCAATGAATGATATTTGTTATTGCAATTGTTAAAACTGTTCTAAAATATATACTTTCTTTTTTATTATACTTTAAGTTCTAGGGTACATGTGCACAATGTGCAGGTTTGACACATATGTATACATATGCCATGTTGGTTTGCTGCATCCATTAATTTGTCATTTACATTATGTATTTCTCCTAATGCTATCCCTCCCCCATCCCCCACTCCATGACAGGCCCCGGTGTGTGATGTTCCCCGCCCTGTGTCCAAGTGTTCTCATTGTTCAATTTCCACCTATGAGTGAGAACATGTGGTGTTTGGTTTTCTGTCCTCGTGATAGTTTGCTGAGAATGATGGCTTCCAGCTTCATCCATGTCCCTACAAAGGACATGAACTCATCCTTTTTTATGGCTGCATAGTATTCCATCGTGTGTATATGCCACATTTTCTTAATCAAGTCTAGCATTGATGGACATTTGGGTTGGTTCCAAGTCTTCGCTATTGTGAATAGTGCCACATTTGAACTCTTGCCCAGGCTCTTTAGTATCAGAGGGAGACCGCCATTTGCAAGTAAAAGCCTGGTTATCTCCCCAGAGCTTTCAAGGCCTCACTCTGTTCTCACACTCTCCTCATGTTTCCGATTTATCTTCTACTACTCCCTCGAAATTGACTGTGTATCAGTCATGTTGTTCTCTGTGCATCCCCCATGTACACTCTGTTCTTCTTGATCCATGTGACAGAATGGAATCTCCATCCTTTACCAGCTGTTGAAATCCAACAACCCTTGGCCCAAGCTCCTGGAAACTTTTCTGGTCTACAGAAGCATCCCTGATCTCAATCATCAAGATCCGTTCTACTCAAAGTTTGGTCTGCTCATCAGTGACAAGCCAGCCACTGAGACCTTGCAGAAATGCAGAATCTCAGACTCCATATCAGGTTTATGGAACCTGCATTTCAACAGGTTTCCCAGGTTACTTTTATGCACATTCAATTTTGAGAAGTGCTGACCTGAAGGATTTTGAGCAGTGGTCATCAGTTTAAGCTGTGCACTAGAATTACCTGTGATCTTCTAAAAAATGACTCCTGTCTTCCATTTCCAGATACTCTAATTCCATTGGCTCAGCTTTTATCCCAGAAATTTTGTTTTCCAAATTCCTGATGAGCTCAATATGCAGCCAAGTTTGACAACTCCCAACTTAGAGTCCAATTAGCACCATTATATATGATGTGTCCCCTCCAATTTTTTACAGAATCCAATCGACTTCAAATGTGATATAGATAGATATGTACATATGTATATATATACACAAACATGCACACACACACACATACACACAAACATATGATTTCTCTGAAAAAGTGATAAAGTAAAAATATCCATACTAACTTTAAAAACAGCTGTAGTTTTTCTTGCTACCACTGTCCAGGTATAGATAATTACAGCAGAAAGGAAATATATAAAAGTTATTGCTTGCTAAGTTCCAAAATTCCATGAAATTGAGATTCAGTATCTTCACATTTTTGATAAGAAAACTGAAACTTTAGAAAGACTGAGTAACTTGTACAAGGTTACACATCTAATAAGCAAAAGCATCAATATATTGACCTCAGTCAACTCCTAAGCCATTTGCCTTTGTACATTAACAGACAAACAACGGTACAGAGCAATAGTGAAATCATCACTCTCAGTTCCTCTGTTGAACTAATTATTGAATCTAACTCCTGTTCATTCTCACTCTAACTGCCAGGTTCTACATCTTTTGTGTGAATTTTTGCAATAATTTCCAAGTTGCTCTTTCTGAGTCCAGTTTCTCAGTTCTTCATTTCATATTGTTTCCAAAGACAGCCCTGTAAATCATAAATTGCATCATGTCCCTTTCTGCTCTACCCACATGATGGGACCTTCCAGTATTACAGCCCGCCATAATTTGACACCTACCTGATGACATTGACTATTCATTTCTCAACTTGCGATGTCTTTCCTCATCTAAAATGCCTGATGTTATCCCTGAAGGTTCATGTTAACTAGCCTCTAAAGCCTGTTAAAATATGGCCTGTGCTTCTAAAATCATTGTGAATATTTAAATTAGGAAAACTATTGTAAAACTTTTTTGCATTCACTGTCATGTTATATTATTTTTAATAATATATTTGCTAGTGCGTGGTACAGTGCCAGGATGCACTTTTGGAGAAATGGTCTTTTGAGGCCTGGAGACAATGTAGAAAACCCTATGTCAGGAGTGGTTCGTTCTTTAAACACATTTTATATCCAAGACTCATCATGCGACCCAAAGTAATAAATGCTTTCTGCCCAGATTTAAACATGCTTTAAATAAATTTTAAAGAGGTGTAGTGGGGCAAGGAGTTAGCAAAGTTTGTATTCCAAGACTTTTCTCCTATAATGAATTTTTGACATCTGCAACACTGTTCTTATGCACTAATAGATCTAGGCTGTATTGTACCTCTGGGTTAGCCATAGATGGGACCCCCTCCACTTTGTCTACCATTAAATATTAGAGGAGAAATAAGGGGAAATACCCTACAGAAAATAAAATTAAAGAATATCAGGGACTGGCCTTGTGCAAACTGACAATGGCGTGTCACATGTTTAACCCTACAGGGAATTTGGATAAAAAGTAAAAATATAGACATTATATCTGACCATCATTTCTTACATGGAAAGGAAGTGGCTTCATTTCCTATTGAAGGGTCTCCTTAACAATATGTCCTCCCTTTTTTCATAGACATGATATCCTATGATGTGTCATCCCACACCTAGCATACTCCTTATATTCTTGATGCTTAACAAATATAGGTTTAATAAATGAATATTTATTGTCTTAAAATATATCTAGACTATTTTGAAGAAACACGAGTGTTTTACAATTACCATATATGAAGGTTGTTTTCACCATCTCAAAATCCATCCCATTATATAACCACCACATATTAAATATGACTTTTAATAAATCAAGAGAATACTACCATATGTATCTGAATTAGATTCACATTTAGAGATAAAGTCATTTATTAATTATTCAACACAACTGCTTAAACCATGTTAATTCTCAAAAACAGTTAATTTTGCATTTATGTATACAAAAAAATACATAACCACAAACACAGAAATTTTACCACAGTCATTTGACTGAATTGATTGATTAACCTGAACACAGTGGTTCAGTCATTTGATTGAGCCAGATACTTCCTTACAGAACTTTAATCCATTGGCTAACATATCCCATTTATCTCAATGTTACATATACTTCTGGTTTGCATTTAACACAATTTGGCTGCGTTTATTTGAGTGATTAAAGTGACTAAATAAGTTCCAAGACAAGTCTTAGAATTGTACAGCATGGATGTTGACAATGCATTTTAAAATGCCGGGAATATTTTTGGCACTATCGTAGAAGATAATTTCAAGACCTGATACAAATTTGCTTGCAAGCCTTCCTCTTTATTTTTCAGTATATTTTAGTGAGGGACTCCTGTGAGAAATTAGCGAGGTCTCTAACACAGAATTTAAATTCTTACTGGCCAATGGAATTCTGCAATTCCATTAACACAGGAGCCTACATAACCAAGATTTATATTGCCAGAAACTCTTGTTTGATTTATAATCTGGTAATCCTTTTATCCTCCATTTATATGCAGTATTACTTGACGTAAGTGCAAGAATGCCTCTGCTAATAGAATTCACGAATAGTGGACCAAGACATTTTTTTTTAGATCATAAAGCCTCCATGAAAAGAGGCAGAAAGGGAAAGGCTGAGCCTGGCTATGATGGGATAATGGGATCTGGCTTTAGCATAGTCTCATAAATGAAACTCATGTTAAAACTACTGATTTTAGAACAATAGATTGGCATAAAGTTCTCTTTAGATGGGTCTGCTCCCTCAACTTAGCCCACAAAACTATTTTACCAGTCCTTGAGCCACAAGAGAGTTTAGATACTTGTAATTTTTGTTACAGTTTATATTAAAAAGTTATGTGGACTTAAGAAGTATATGTATATGGAGAGAAGCAAAGAAAGTGGAGTCAAGAGGGAGAGAAAATCCTAAATATCATTTCTGAGATATAAAGAAAGCTGGATATAAATGAATAGTCACCAAGTCCACTTTATCTATAACATGCCATCTTTTAATCAGACACCAATCCAAACAAACAAAAATAATAATAGTAAACTAAGTGTCCAAGGTTTCTATCAGTTGCAACCTTCTCTGTACTATTCAGCCTCCACTTCCTTTCCCCCACTGTTACATCCTATTTGTTTACTATACTTTGAACTTGGTTTGAGAAATAATTTCTGTCACTGTTTGCCACTCAATAATAAAATGTTGTTTCTGTCTCTTACCATTCATCCAAATGCTGATTTTGAACAGGCATTATTTCATTTTCATGATTTCTCTGTACACATTGCAAAATTCTTATTTGAAAACCTCTTAGCTGTGTAAAAAGTATGTTAGCTCACAGCCACACATAATATATGCATGGAAAAATCTAGTAGAATGGTGCTCATCATTTTGGGGGATTATAGTGAGATATCGAGTGATTTGGGGGTGTTTGCCTTTGTACCTTATGTGTTTTTCAAACTTTCTACTTGAATACATATTATTCCAGAGTTTCAAAAAATTCAAAAGCATTGTTGTGAAGAAGTAAACTTTGAAAGTGTCTAGATTAATTAAACGAGGATATGGTGGAGCATAATGATCAGGTCATAGGAAGGCAGTGCTTTACTTAAGAGGTCATCCGAAATAGTCTGCTATTCAAAGCGTTTCAACCATCTTTGAATTTTCTGTGATTTAATACCACTCTCTTATCTACAATATGTCTTTGATACTTTTGTCATTTGATATCTTAAAACTTACATGATATGGCATCACAATACTTAATAAACTGGGGTTAAATGTGGTTTAAGGTCAATTTAACCACCTAAACAATATTAAAATAAATTGCACAAGTAAAGCAGGATAAAAAATTGTTTGTCTGTAAGTTTAATGGCTTCAGACATAGGATAGTAAATGTGAATACTTAATTCTACTGAATTAATAGTTAAATTATATTTTAATGATTTGGGAGGCAGAGAAAAAATGGGATAGAAATCAAGGGAGGGAGAAATGGAAAGGCAGAAGTAGAGTTGGATGAAGAGAAAGGAAGAAAGAGAGAAAAATACGTTAGTAATATTCAGCAAGATCCTATGCCCAGATTGAAATGTTGACACATTGTTCCCTTAGTTGATGAGAATGTGAGTCAGCTTCAAAATGTCTCTGTGTCTTCAAAAGAAAGATTACTATCTGTAGGATCCCACACCACGAACACTCTGCCTCGCAGTTTGTGCTGAATACAAAGCTTGGCATCATAAAAGTTGTACTACTAACTCTTCCTCTATTAAAATGCATATATTTATTATTAATTATTATTAAATTTCTTAATTTTAGAGTATTAGGGGGCAATGTAGGAATTTTGTTGACTCATTAGAAAAACCTAATGTGATATTACAAACAATGCAACACTGTATTAAAAGTCTGTATTTATAGCATTAATTTTAAGTCCTCGTTTGAACTGTTATATTAAAGAAGAATACAAAAAAAGGTAAATCTCAAAGTTAAGCTGGGAGCTTTGCCTATTTAGTTTTCCAATTTGCTGAACACACAAATAAGCTCATACCACCCGCAAATTAACTTGACCCCTTCTTTCTTTTTTATCTATTTCCCTCTCTTTGGCCCTCTTTCCAATTTTTTTCTCTCTCCTCCATATTCCTTCTTGAAAATGTTCTTCCACCCCAGTACTGTACAAATAGAACTTTGCATGTTTCTACGTCAGTTCTGAATTCCATTCATTTATTCACAATGATGAGTAAAGACAAATTATTAAATTCACTTCCAAAGCAATTAACATTTTCAGAATCTTCATGTGTTACAGCAGTTCATGATTCAGTCAAAATGAATCAAATAAAATATTGGCTATGTTTTATATTCTTCTTCCCTGTGTCTTGCAATCTAGTTGTACTGAAATAAAATTAGGAAGTTGCTTGGAATTAATTTAAGCACTATACTGCATTATACTAAAAGTAATCATATGTGTAGTGCATTACTGTAATGCATTATTTCTTATTTTCTAGATAATGATTACATCTGTGATACTATAAAATAATACCGTAACTACATTCAATTTTTCAGCAAAATACACTTAATTCTGGTGATCATTTAAAAATCAGTGCATTACAATGTCTATAAGATTGTACTATTATGAACAAGAAGAATGCAGTATTTATAGCTTTTTTAATATCTCTATATGAAAAAGTCAGCGACTAATTGCAAGTATTATATCATCATGAATTACAATAGGCAAAATAAGGAGCAGGGGAAAAATTTGGCATTCCAATATTAGCTTAAATTCTTGTTAGCATGTTTTTTAAGCAGTGTGCATGTGTGTGTAGTGTATATGTGCTTAAGCAAAAAATTAATGCAGAATAGAAAAGATTGTGTTCCATGTGTAATGAAAAATAATATAAAATAGTTAATAAAACATTTTCTTGGAAAACTCATTTTTTTAAGTTAGTAACAATAGATTGTCTCCAGAGGCAGAGGAATGAATTAATGCGTCTCTAAATATCATTTCAGGTTGTTTAATCTGTGAAAAATTTTAAAACTAATTTGGTAGAAGTTGAAGAATTAGAAATATATCGGTTTAATTACTCTTAAAAATCTTACAATTTGTTGGAAAAGTTAATTCTTTGATTCTCAGTTTTTTCCTTAGAATGAGGACAGCATTTCTCAATGTTACTATGTAGATAAAATGATATAACAAAAGTTAAACCAACTAGCATAAATAAGTATGCTTTCCCTCTTCCTTTCTTGCTCTCTTTTTTTCAGATATGCGTTTCTCCTTATTTTTAGGGATTTTATATGTGTGAGGATAATTATTTTCCTATACTTCTTAAAATAAGAATGTTAATATGACTGCCCTTGGTCTTATTGAATTATCTCTTCATTTTAAGAAACTATTGAAGGCTTATAATAAAATAACATCAATTAAATATATTATCTCTAAAGTTTGTGTTTAGCTTGCTGGATTTTCTCTCTTTTTTGAGAGCAGTAATATAAGCCACGTGATGAAAATATTTTTTCTTCCCTTTTTATTGATATATTCCCAGTGTCTAGAAAATACCTCAGACATATTTTGCATCCAACAAGCATTTGTTGAACTGAAAGTATAATCGAGTTTGATTTGCAGCACGTTCTTCTCAGTCTGCTTTAACTGAATATAGTTTTGGCTTGGCTTGGTTTTATTAAAAATGGACAATTAAATATTTTGAATAATTGAAAATTATTTTTATTATTTACAAAAAGGAGAAAATGATGCACATAATAGGAAGTCAATAAGTGGACTGGGGAAACAAAAATATTTGAATCGGTCTACTCATTTTTAGAAATAAATTAAGAACCCAAAGTTCATTCCAATTATTTGGAAAAAAGAATATTAGTTTACTACCATGGCTGACATGAAAAGAAAACTTACATAAAGTTAACAAATATACTCATTGTCTTAGGGAATTATTTTTGATGGCAGTATGCAAAATTGAGTGTTCTGTTAAATCCTGTCATTCAAAATTGGTAGGAAAGAACTGTGGAATCTGAACTCATTTAAATATTCCATCTATTGGAATTACAAGAGTACTTGACATTTATGATATATGCTACTGTGCTTTTATTCTTTAGCTCATTTTCTTAAAACAATTTTCTTTTACTTTTGATCTTTCGTAATAATAAAAGCTTTGTAGAAGAGGAGGAAGACAAGAGCTACCATCTGGAGAGCAGAAAGTTTTGGGAAGGCATCAAAGGCAAAGAACCTAAGAATCCAGGAAGATCTTGAACTATTACCCTTTACTTGAATTTTTAATCATGGAAATATTTGCTTGGAAAAGAGACTGTGTCTACAATGGCAACCATTTTTATATTCAGAAATTTGCCATGTAAAATAATTGAATGTCAGATGAAGAACTGCCTGTCATATTTTGCTATTAAAATAATATATTTTTATGCATAACCTGACCTGCCTTTGTGAGTTACTGTAGCCTGTGGTCTCTCTGCAAGATTTTCCAATGGGATTTTTAATAATATTCTGATGTTTGCCATCTTAAGCAGTGCAAGCTGTTAAACTCAATTCGTGAAAAAAAAAAAAATCAGGTATAAAACCAGATAATCTGTATCCCTTTGGAATCAAAAGTCACTTTGCCAAAATATTTTAACACGCAAAATTGCTTCTTTAGAGATGTTTGTCATGATAAAATGACAGAAAACTACATTTCCATTATAATTATAACTGACTCGTGGTGCTAAGTTTTTATAATTTAAAGGTATTCTCAACTCTGACAGCCCTTCCATGTTGAATTATGCATCTCAGGCTCTTAAATAGTTCTGCTGGCACGAGACAGCTGAGATGAAGTTGTCTTTCTAAAATAATTGCTCCATGGAGCATCCATTATACCTTCAGAAAAAATGTATTACTTGACTTCTACAAATTATAGACTAGCCTATAATGGGTATTTTTGACAGCTATTAGCTTAAAAAAAATCTGAACAGTAAAATGAGTATTGATATCACAATGGTGTACCGTGCATGTTAATACCAACCTTCTCTGTACTTTCCTCCTAAAGCATGATGTAATCATTAATTATAATAATATTGATGTAACTGCACTCATGTTAAAAATATAGTATTTGCAAAGTATGTCATTTTCTCACCTATGAGATAAAAGGCATTAAATGAATATTTACAGTAGATTTTGAAGACACTGTCCAAGCTTGAAGGATAAAAAGTGAATTCATTTTTGGCAATATTTTTCTTAGTCATGAGATTATTAAGTGTATTTTTAAAACATGAATGAGACAATAATCAATGAATAATAGAGGTAATAATTTTAACCCTCAGATTCTTCTTCAAAATGTTGAACACTGGTAAAAACATAATTTATCAATAAATTTAAAAATGTTTTCTATTTCTTATCCAGAATTTTATGCATCATTTAGTTCTTAAACCAGTTATAATTTTTTAAGTAAAAACACTTGAAAACATTCTTTCAGGAACATCGCATCCCACAGAACAACAATAATCCAATTATTAAAATCTAGAATGGAAACAATATTGATAGTCAGAAATAAAAGTAAAGGGTCATTTTCTTTCATTTTTCCATTTGTACCAATTAATTCTAGTTCTATGAAATAAAATATTTGTGGTTATTTAGGGAAATTCTATGCAAATTTAAAGTTTTCTGTGATAAACAAATATGAGGTAAATATTTTCCTAGCATATTGCATTGCCAGGCTTTTTTTTTTTTTTAATGTGACTACAGAGAAGGAAATGGCTTAATTTCCTATGTCTCCCCTGAATAAACAGTTCACAGACCCAGACACATATGGACACGTACCTCCTACCTGAAAAATAAAAAGTTACAATTTATCATTAACTTAACATTAATTAACACATCAATCCATGGTGTAGCAACTGCCTAGTCTGTGCTACTTTGCCAAGTACTGATCAGACAGTTCTTACAATTATTCCTTATTAACCGTATCCTAGAGATTCATTCTTCTACACGTGGCCAGAGCCAAAATCACCCAGATACGTGGTCTTTACAAATTCCCTTGGATTTAAATTCATCCTCCCCCTCAGGCTAACAGTAGAGAAACAATTCCTGGGCTAAGTCCCTGCACTCGTTTTCTTTTGTGTTAGGGGTTTGGTTGGATGATGACGACAGGTGGGAAGTTAGAGGGAAACATGATACAGTTTTAGTGCATCTTTCCAATTCTCATGTCTTACTTTTATGTCTCTTATTCAAATGAAGTTAGAAGACTATAACACTAGTTTAAGAGATATAAAAATATTTAGAAATAAATATTTAACCACTGTCTTAAAAAGAACAAGAGTAGGAGGGAAGGAAGTAGAAAGAAACAGGTGACAGAGACTTTATACTTCACTATGCATTAGTCACACCCTTTATACTGGGTCCAATGGGTACAATCCAAGCTAGAGAAAAATGCCCTAGTGTTGGGATTAATAGTTTATGTTAAGGTTACTACAATTGTTTATGACAATCTAAGTTAAAAAAATCTCTTTTATATATTCCGTGCAGCTGATATTATAATATTAAACATTAACACACTTCTTTTTACTAGGTAAGAAATTTTGATAGCATGAGATCTTGATTTTTTAAATATTTATTGTAGTCACAAATTATTAAATTATGAACTAAAATTATGTATCTATTTACACAGTTGAGGCATTATTGATGGAGTTATCAAACAAGTATCTCCCCAAAGCAAAACCACTTATAGTAACATAAGGATGATTTTTATTTCAAGGGACTTAAATAATGTATTTCTACATCCTTAAAACTCATTGAAAATTGGGTTTATGGGTTTTTAATTGGAAAGACTACCAAGTGGTGAATACCATCTGCTGGGAAGAACCTGTATCTATAATATTATTTCAAAAACCCGTGTCTTTCCTGTGTTTACCACGAATAAAATGCAACATGTACATTATCTGTTTGTGTGGTATTTATATAAAATGTGAAAATTATACACAAAATCACCTGTGAAAATGCAATGGAATTTTGCGTGATTTTAGGTACTGCTTTTGATTTTTCTATAGCCTTCACATTTTACATAATACAAATAAGTTTTTGTTTACTTTATGTAAGCAATACAAAAATTTCTTCTTGTTGCAAAGTTTTTCAACAAAAATACAGCATAAAATGTCAAAGTACTTTTTCTTGATGTCTTGACCTTTCCTATCCGCTTTCAGCTCTCGAACCCTAACAACCCAGTGTTTTCCCAGATGCAACTGATGTTGTTAGTGAGAACTGTCCAGACCTTTAGTTTCCTCTAATTTTATTGTATACTATGTATGGGAAGGCTGCAGGTTACCTAGTTGTTATTCAATGTCTCAGAATAGAGAAACAAAATCTCCCCCAAAGCTCCCTTGCAGAAAGGGGTGTGATGTCCTTCTGCCCAATAAATATAAGCAGAAGTCATTATGTCAGGGTTTGGAGAAACTTTTTTTTTTTTTTTTTTTGAGACGGAGTCTCGCTCTATCACCCGGGCTGGAGTGCAGTGGCATGATCTCGGGTCACTGCAACCTCCACCTCCCGGGTTCATGCCATTCTGCTGCCTCAGCCTCCTCAGTAGCTGGGACTACAGGCGCCCACCACCACGCCAGGCTAATTTTTTATATTTTCACCGTGTTAGCCAGGATGATCTCGACCTCCCGACCTTGTGATCTGCCTGCCTCGGCCTCCCAGAGTGCTGGGATTACAGGCGTGAGCCGCTGCGCCCAGCCACCCTTTTTTAAGATTTTAAATGCTGGTTCTTATCCAGCAGCTACCTAATAAGAAGTCTGACCCTTACATCTATTTTTCCATCTCTTAGCATATGCTTTTAAATTCAGCCCGACCAGCACTTAAGGAACATTTTCAATACAAAGCTTTAGATTGTCTAGTAAGTGCATTCTTCTATTGAGATTTCCTTGAAGTTTTTATTTCCTAGTAACTCCCTTGCTCTCTGAGTGTTCTGTCTTCACAGCAGCCTGTTCTTGTTTGAAAAGAAATGTCCCCTCAGACATTCTAAAGATGCCAGCTATTATTTTGCTTTTAATTATTGCCTACTTTCTTTTGCACATATCTGCTATTCTATATTCTCATTTTGATCCTTTCTTTCAAGAGATGTTTCCAACATATTTATAGTTATGAATGAGGAAGTCAATTAATTATCATGAGTAGTGGTGTTGATTTCTTCAGGAGTTCATCGAACTGTTTCCAAAAGAGACTGTTCAAGGCCAACAGGCTCCTTATAAAGAGAGCAGTGGGGAGTTGTAGGTTTTGTGTTATGCTGTTTACATATGAAGATAGCCACGAATTTCTGTCCTTCCCTAGATTCTAAAGTGAGGATGGCTTGATTTGGCTATTGGAAATCAAGCATTTATCCCCTTCATAGAGCTTTATTTTCTTTGTTTTTCTTTAGACCTATTATGAAATATGTAACTATCCAAGCTTCTCTTTCACTGATGCAAGTGACCACCTGGGAAGCAATTTACACTTTCCACACAGATCTCAGGATCAGAGCCTCTGTGGGCGAGTTCTTTTGCGGGTAATGAGATGGGGATTGGAGAAGCAGTGCTGCTCTTCTGAATACATAACTGAAAATGACTCATCTATTCCCGGGCCCATCTTTTTCTATGCATGTGTTGATTTCACATGTTTAGTTTCTCTGGATATATTCTATCCTTCCCCAAAGTTTTTCAAGGTCTGTAATTTCTCTCTGTTGTTTCTACAGGATCCTGTGTAATTTTCAGTCTTTAATAGCTCATCATAATATCTAGGAGAGTCTTTGGCACACCGCTTGTTTCCCTAGACTGTTAATGATATTTACAAAAACAAAAAAAAAGCATGTTTTCTACTGATAATCTTAAGACATTTGAGAGGAAGGGGACATGGGTGGTGTATTAGTCTGTTTTCATGTTGCCGGTAGACATACCCAAAACTGGGCAATTCACAAAAGAAAGAGGTTTATAATGGACTTATAGTTCCACATGGCTGAGAAGGCCTCACAATCATGGTGGAAAGCGAAGATGAGTAAGTCACATCTTACATGGATGGTGGCAGGCAAAGAGAGAGAACTTGTGCAGTGGAACTTCTCTTTATAAAACCACCAGATCTCATGAGACTTATTCACTATCATGAAAACAGCAAGGGAAAGACTTGTTCCCATGATTCAGTTACCTCCTATGGGGTCCCTCCCACAACACATGGGAATTCAAGATGAGATTTGGGTGGGGACACAGCCAAACGATATCATTCCACCTCTGGCCACTCCCAAATCTCATGCCCTCACTTTTCAAAACAAATCATGCCTTCCCAACAGTCCCCCAAAGTCTTAACTCATTTCAGCATTAACTCAAAAGTTCACAGTCCAATGTCTCATCTGAGGCAAGGCAAGTCCCTTCCGCCTATGAACCTGAAAATCAAAAGCAAGTTAGTTACTTCCTAGATACAATGGGGGTATAGGCATTGGGTAAATACAGCCAATTCAAATGGGAGAAATTGGCCAAAACAAAGGCACCACCAGCCCCATGCAACTCCAAAATCCAGTGGGACAGTCAAATCTTAAAGCTCCAAAATGATCTCCTTTGACTCCGTGTCTCACATCTGGGTCACGGTGATGTGAGAGGTGGGTTCTCATGGTCTTGGGCAGCTCTGCCCCTGTGGCTTTGCAAGGCACAGCCTCCCTCCCAGCTCCTTGATGGGCTGGTGTTGAGTGTCTGCTACTTTTCCAGGCATATGGCACAAGCTGTCATTGGATCTGCCATTCTGGGGTCTGGAGGATGGTGGCCCTCTTCTCACAGCTCCACTAGGCAGTGCCCCAGTAGGGACTCTGTGTGAGGGCTCCGACCCCACCTTTCTGTTCTGCACTGCCCTAGCAGAGTTTCTCCATGAGGACCCCTGCAGCAAACTTCTGTCTAGACATCCAGGTGTTTCTATACATCCTCTGAAATCTAGGTGAAGATTCCCAAACCACAATTCTTGACTTCTGTGCACCCACAGACTCAACACCACATGGAAGCTGCCAAGGCTTGGGACTTGCACCCTCTGAAGCCACAGCCTGAACTATACCTTGGCTCCTTTTCATCATGGCTGGAGTGGCTGAGACACAGGGCACCAAGTCCCTAGGCTGCACGCAGCACAGGGGCCCTGGGCCTGGCCCACGAAACCATTTTATTCCTTCCCAGGCCTCCAGGCCTGTGATGGGAGAGGCAGTAGTGAAGACCTCTGACATGCCCTGGAGACATTTTCCCCATTGTCTTGGGGGTTAACATTCAGCTCCTCATTACTTATGCAAATTTCTGCAGCCACCTTGAATTTCTCCTCAGAAAGGGGCATTTTCTATTTTATCACATTGTCAGGCTGCAAATTTCTGAACTTTTATGCTCTGCTTCCTTTATAAAACTGAATGCCTGTAACAGTACCCAAGTCACCTCTTGAACACTTTGGTGCTTAAAAATTTCTTCCACCAGATACCCTAAATCATCTCTTTCAAGTTCAAAGTTCCACAAATCTCTATGGCAGGAGCAAAATTCCACCAATCTCTTTGCTAAAACATAACAAGGGTCACATTTTCTCCAGTTCCCAACAAGTTCCTCATCTCCATTTGAGACCACTTCAGCCTGGACTTTATTGTTCATATTGCTATCAGCATTTTTTTCAAAGCCATTTAAGAAGTCTCTAGGAAATTCCAAACTTTCCTACATTTTCCTGTCTTTTTCTGAGCCTTCCAAACTGTTCCAACCTCTGCCTGTTACCTAGTTCTAAAGTTTCTTCCACATTTTCAGGTATCTTTTCAGCAGAGCCCCATTCTCCTGGTACCAATTTACTGTTTAAGTCTGTTTTCACACTACTGATAAAGACATGCCCAAGACTGGGCAATTTACAAGAGGAAGAGGCTTATAATGGACTTACAGTTCCACATGGGTGGGGAAGCCTCACAATTATGGTGGAAGACAAGGAGTAGTAAGCCACGTCTTATACGGATGGTGGCAGACAAATAGAAAAAAATTGTGCAGGGGACTCCTCTTTATAAAACCACCAGATCCCATGAGACTTATTTACTATCATGAGAACAGCAGGGGAAAGACTTGCCCCCATGATTCAGTTACCTCCCACAGGGTCCCTTCCATAACATGTGGAAATTCAAGATGAGATTTGGGTGGGGGGACACAGCCAAACCGTATCAGGTTGAGTGGGAGTAGATGGTCATTCACATTTCGTAGTTTTAATCGAGTCTTTTTCGAGCTGTACTTATTTATTCCAGAAAAAAATGGCATATGCCTGTTTGTATGTGCATGTAAACAATAAGATTAAAGTATTGACCCTACCTGTGTATGGGAAAAAACTAAGGAAAATTTTATAATCTTTGTGTTTGTATTTTTTCATGTTTTCAGTAATAAGTATGTATTGGTTTTATAATAAAATAATAATTAAAAATAAGTTCTATAGAACTGCATTAAACCATAGTGTGCCTACTTTAATCTTTGTAAAATGAAAATGACAAACTACTATATAACTATTTTATATGCCAGGTACTCCTCTAAGTAATTACTTTATGTATATTAAGTTAATCCTCACAGAAGCTTTTGGACATGGATACTATTATTGCTCCCTTTTTATAGAATTGGGAACTGAGGCACAGATCGGTTAAAGAACTTTGCCCAAGGCTACATGGCCAACATGAACAGGAAGTGGATTTCAAATCAAGTAGTTTTGCTCAATTCACTAATGAAATGTATGTGTTTTGCCCAGATTGGGGATAAGGGAAGAGGCAGTAAGAAAAGGTGCAGGAGACAAAGAATAATTAGATATAGTCTGAGGATTGCTACTTTATTTTAAATGCACCAGAACACCAGAATCTGAATAAAAATTAGAAGTAGTTTTTCCTCTGGATTGCAAGACATTGTATGTGACAAATATTCATGTTATAACCCTGCCAGAAATTTAAAACCAATAATTTTATTGAGATTCTTCTGAAAATATTAACAAGATTTCTTTGTATGGTGGGTTTTATGGAATATGGCAAAAACCACTGTATACTAAGACATCTCATGGTTACTAACTTTTATTGTTAGAAAATAATTTCTTTAAATTTTCTTTTTGTCTTCAAATGTTCTAGATAAAACTTCAAAAATGTACATACATGAGAGAAGAACCTTTTTAATGAACATTTTAATGGCATATTCAAGCTGGCTTCTAACTAAAAACTCATGGCTGAGAAACTGTGACACCAAATAAACAACAGAGGAAAAGACTGAAATATCAACATTTAGTAAAGAAGGTGAGAGGAGACATATCAAATTTATTCACTATCTCCTCAGTGAAGTTGGCCTGGAGGCATATCATTATACACAAGACTTGAAATAATCACTCAATTTTACAATCCATACATTAAAGAAACTTGAGTTAAATAAGGGAAATATATTGAGATTATAGCTCAGAGTGGTAAATCTTTCCAGAATTGTTACAAATTATTTAATAGAAAACTTCTCATCTGACAGATAAACTTACAACATGGGACTTGGAGAGGGGCAAGTAGGTAACTTAAGTGACCCCAAGTGTAGATATTGTCCTATGGAACATCATAGTACATGCAGAACACTATGGTATCTACAAGTTACCAAACTCCTTAATAAATACTTCTTTGTTTAAAGTGGTTCCTATGGCCTTTTGTTCATTCAACCAAAAACGTGTTTTATTATTTTGAATCCTGACATTGAGAAAGCTACTTAGTTTCCTCATTCAGAAAATACACAATTTTAATGATATGTACTCCTAAGATTGTTATAAGGATGAGGTAACTCAATATTTGCAATGTGCTTAGAACAATGCTGGCACACTGTTTTGCTGCATGTGTATGAATGATACGGGAACACATTTATTTTCTGGCATCCTATTGACTTCACCATTGTCTTTCTTAATATATTTGCCTTCTCATTCTATTTCGCCTGAATAAATGAGAATCTCTTTTTTTTTTTTTTTGTCAAATTGCTGAGTTAATTTTCAAGTTTCTTGAGCATACCGAGAATCTAAATTCTTGCATGTTGTTGACCTTCATTATAGGATATTAATATTGAGATTTCCTTTGTGTAAATGGCTTCGTGTGTATTGTGAGTAAACTAAGATAGGTGTTTGAGAAGAAAAATATAAAGTTATCACAAATTATTGAAATAGTCTCTAAAACTTCCATGGGATTATTACAATGAATTTAAAACAAATCATTCCATGGCTGGGTGTGGTGACTCACACCTGTAATCCCATCACTTTGGGAGGCCAATGTGGATGGATCACTTAAGTCCAGGAGTTCGAGAGCAGCCTGGGCAACATGGCAAGACCCTGTCTCTACAAAAAGAAAAAAAAAAATTAGCTAGGCATGGTGACATGCACCTTCAATCTCAGCTACTTGGGAAGCTGAGGTGGGAAGATCACCTGAGCCCAGGAGTTGAAGGCTGCAATGAGCCATAATCACACGCTGCACTCCAGGGTGACAGAGTGAGATCCTGTCAAAAAAAAAAAAAATTCATAACATGCATAATAATACCTAAATCATTTATAAATGGGTGCTGTTATGTATTTTTATCATTATAAAAACATTGCAATTCTATTATGTAGATTTTTAGAAATAAAGAGAAGCATAGAAAACATAAATTCCCCTCTCCTACAAACATTGTTAAATTTTGATTATACCTTACTAATGGTTTTTAGTTAGTCTTATTTTTTAACAAAATTAGAAACACATTGCGTTCATTGTCTTGTAATCTGATTTGTTCATTTTACACTATAATACCTGTTTTGTTTTTAAACTCCTCTGATTGTAAGGTTAATATATATATGTTGAAAAGGTTAAAAAATGCAGCAATGTAAATGAAGAAATATACTGACTACTTTCCTCAGGGAACATTTTTATTTTAGCTTTCTGTATATTTCTATGAAATATTTTCTTTACATATACAACCGTATAGATGATATAATATAGTTATATATACTGTTAGTGTGGTGTTTTTAATTCATAATATATCTTGGCCATCTTTCCAAATCAGTACATCGAGGTGTGTTTCATTTCTTTTAAAAGCTGCATTTTATTATAGGAATATACCACACTCATTAAGCTACTACTTTATTGCTGGACATTTGGGTTGTTTCCAGTGGTTTTTTTTTTTCACTTTTAATTGCATTTATTTTATGTTGAATGTATTCCCATGCCATAAGTTTTTGTTCCTTCATTTTCTTCAGAGATCTTTTTCTTCTGTGCAACTTTCTCTTCTGGTTTAGGAACAATTTGTTTCGTTTCAGTAAGGATCATTTCAATGCAGCAAGGAGGGCTTCTTTATGTATGAGTTAATCTGACCATCAGCTCCATCAGTCTAAAGGCATATCTTGGGTGCTTCATTCACCTAAATATGCTCGATGGCCAGAGAATCTGCATGTAAACCCTTAATCAGCATGACTCTCTGCATATTTAAGCATGTGCAGCAAAAATTCCAGCCACCGATCCCGTGTCCAGCTCCACTGTTTGGCCTGGGCACACCTACCAACTCCACCACTGTAATGTCGGAATGGTACACGCTGTTTCTGTAAAGTGACATCTTTCAGGTCACTTAGTGGCTTTTCGTACATGCGTATCCTTGATGGCCTGGGCAGTTTCACGAGTGTTCTTAAATGAATACGATTTGAATCTCTTGATTTGCATGACTTCGTGGGGTTTTCTGTGTCAATGGAATAGTCAACCATTTTCAAAGATCACCTCAGGCCACTTAGGGGGAGAGGTAGAGCAGTGGCTCCCCAGTTTCTGATATTACCAACAATGTCCTAGTGAATCTGCTTATGCTCTTATTTTATGCACTGGTAACAGAATTTCTGTAGAATAAATTCCTAGAAACAGAACTCCTGAGTCAAGGGACAGGCACATTTATAATTGCATTTAGCTTTGATAAATTTCCCTATAATGTGGTTGCAGCACTGTATATGTCCTCAGAGCAGGAGAGAAACTGTTCTCTACACATTGTATACTTTTAATGTTTTGCCTAAAAAGCAAAAATAAATAATTTTTTCAATACTACAAATAGTCATTTTATTTTAGACTGTTGGATCTTTGAGAATTTTTCATGAGTGTCCAATATTTTTGTTATTTTAGTGGAAGGTTGTTACTTGAACATGATTGGGGATTTGGATGGAGTTCTTCAACATGTCAATGTGCTTACATGGCATATATGTATATGCAGAGAGAGACAGAGAGAGAAATCAAATATGCCAACATAAGCAAGGCATACTTTCTGACTCAAGCTTGCATAGGCTAGAAACAAAATAAGCTTCTAGAAACTAAAGATATTGTATTATGTCAGTTTAGAGGAGTAAAGAAAGGCTCATAAAGAGGCAAAGCTTTTTGAACATTCCCATGAAATAAATTGAATTACAATTAAACATAGCGATTGAAAATTAAAAGTTTTGTTTAAAAAACTATTAGTTTAATACCAGTTATTAAACAGTCAATTAATTAAAATAATTAAACTCTGAGTTTGTGTGTAAACCTATTAGGTGGATTCCCCCAGCACTTTATTAATTGTGATCAGCCGATCTCCTTTGGTTGCCGCTTTGAAGGAGTTCCTGAGGACTCAACGAGTGAGACTATAGATGCATTAGCAGCACTGAATAAGTGAGGAGAGGGCCTGGAAGTTCTGTCATCCATGATTAGCCTGCTATCTTGGGGAAATGTGAATAAGCATTGAAAGAGATATCACAAAACTGGATCCGAGTTTTTTTTTTTTTTTTTTTTTTGACAGAATATCGCTCCCTGTCACGAGGCTGGAGTATGGTGGCACCATCTCAGCTCACTGCAAGCTCTGCCTCCCAGGTTCAAGCAATTCTCCTGCCTCAGCCTCCCAAATAGCTGGGACTACAGGCACGTGCCACCACGCCCAGCTAATTTTTTGTATTTTTTTTTTTTTTTTTTTTGAGACGGAGTCTTGCTCTGTCGCCCAGGCTGGAGTGCAGTGGCGCGATCTCGGCTCACTGCAAGCTCCGCCTCCCGGGTTCACGCCATTCTCCTGCCTCAGCCTCTCCGAGTAGCTGGGACTACAGGCGCCCGCCACCACGCCCGGCTAATTTTTTTGTATTTTTAGTAGAGACCGGGTTTCACCGTGGTCTCGATCTCCTGACCTTGTGATCCGCCCGCCTTTGCCTCCCAAAGTGCTGGGATTACAAGTGTGAGCCACTGCGCCCGGCCAATTTTTTGTATTTTTAGTAGAGATGGAGTTGCACCATGTTGGCCAAGATGGTCTTGATCTCCCGACCTCATGATCCGCCCACCTCGGCCTCCCAAAGTGCTGGGATTACAGGCATGAGCCACCACGCCCGGCCCCTGAGTCCTTCTTTGAAACAATCTGGTGGCAATTTTAAAATCATGTCATCCCAAATATCAGATTAATTGTTAATAAAATTACTACTGTGAATGACAGGTTGTCTTCAGCTGACACTGAATTGGGACTCTACACTGTTTTAATGATCTCTTATTTCTGCTACCTTCCATGCTCTCCCTCCCTAGGTCAGAATTCCACTCTGAAAATTGCATTGTTTACTTTCACTTCACATTCCTTTTATTTTTCATAGTTTCTAATAAATAGTCCTTTCTGTTAATATCTAACTCTCTTTCTCTTTTAGGGTTTGTCACTGCCTGCCTACAGCACCCTTGACACAGTAGCTTCGAGGCCATGCTCTCCCTCCCACTTTAGAAACTGAAAGGGGAAATCTTCTTGCTGTCCCCTCTTGGTAGCCAGTGCACTAAACCCTGTTCTAGGATCAGCTGAATGACCGTAGCTGGGTCTTGCATCTCAAGTGCTCAACAGAAAAGAGTTGAATAATTAATGGAAGGCGCTGTTCTTATCTGTCCATTCCAGTGGAGTGGTGATAGCTGAGCCTCCCACTTCACAGCCTTCAGAATTATGTTTTTCCTAACCATTGTCCACTACTGTTTCTCCAGTCTTCCTACAACCTTGAGAACCCCAAATATCCTTCAAATAAATACATTTACTGTATATTACTTACCATCCAAGGATTCCTAGGCATTATATCTAGCCTTGCCACTGAGTCATTATTTCTTAGGAAGTTTACTCTTGTTAACACAGGAGTCATTATTAAAAATAAGAAAGGCTTCTATTGAAAGTGAGTGAAAATGAAGAGTGAAAAATGCTGGAAAAATGATGCCCTATGTTGCAAGACTGCATCATTGTCAGCTTTTGTTAATTGGATGAAAGTGCATATAATTAGAAATAATTGATGGAAATCCACTTATTTAAGTGGTTAATATATGAGGGACAACATTCATGACATCCTAATTGTAAAAGACCCTGTATTTGCACCAGTGTGCCAGGTACTACAATGCTCTCTAACTGCACTGCCTGATATATTCATTTTCAACAAATTATGACTTTTAGTATAACCACCTCTTTCTCTTTTTCTCTCACTATAGATGTTGTACATTAATATTAGACTATTCTTAGACTGAAAAATACAGCTAGCCTGGCTTTGTTTTTTGTCTCATTCCCATCTTTTGGAGATGGGAAGAGATATAGAAATGAAAATCAATGAGGATGAAGCTTAGCCAATAAATATTTTCTATGCTAATTTGTCTTATTCTTCTGTATGAAAATGTTTGGGATTGTGGAACCAAAGGAGTGCTGTGATTCTAAGGGCGTGGGTTTCAGGGGACCAGGAGGAACTGTCCAGAGTTGCCTGCATGAAGGAGAGTAGTGTTTACTGCAGGCTCTGGCTCAGAGAAGAAACTCAATAAATATGAGTAGAAGGAAGGAGAGAGAAATAAAGAATAAAGGATAGGAGAAGGCAGGGAGGAATAAACAATGCATGTAAGGTGGATTTTTGAATAACACAATGTGAAGGAATTTGTTCTTTATTCTTTGATGAATTGTAAAGTTTGCATAGATTCTAGCAAAAAAATTGCTACTAAAGAAAGTGAGACAGAGATTAAATGAATATTTATAAAATAATTTCTCAATGGCAAAGCACTATATAAATAAAGATATTATTACATATCAAGTAATCATAAACCCAACAAAGCCCACTGTAAGATCTATGGGTCTGATATTCAAATCTAATACTGTCACCATTTCACCACTTAGTCTCATGGTCCTTCACCTGTTCAACTGGCAAAATAGGAATATCATTTCAGTGGAGTATCATAGGAATGATGTAGTATACACATCCTTAAGGCTTAAGGTTGTTATAAAGTAACTTTACCAAATTGATACCATTTGAAAGACCAAACAAGAACTTCTTGGGCAGCCAGGAAAGTCAGTTAACTTCTTTTACAATTGCTTTTTCACATCTACTTGTCCTTGTTTCCCTCTTTCCGTCCTTCCTTCTTTCCTTCCTTCCTTCCTTCCCTCCTCTTTGTTTTTGCATTTCTTTTCTTTCTTTTTTTTTTTTTAACAATTTCCAGAAACTGGTCTTTATAGAGGTCTTTAAAAACTAGGCCATAATTGAAATCATTTACAAGTGATGACCTCATACACACCTCGCCATAGAATACCAAGAATTACAAGTACAATTACTTGTGGAAGGCCATGGGTGTACAGCATGAACTTCAGAAACACAAGAAGAATCAGATCATAAATCAACTTGAGTGAGATAAGAAATCTGAGAAGAGATCTAGGAGGACAACTTTTCCTCTTTATTCATGCATCTAACAAATACTTCTTCAGCTACTATATTGTGCCAAGAAAATGAGCTAGACTATGGAGACCTGTAAACCTCATGAAGCAATTATGCCAAAGACCAGCTACTTTGTTAATCTGTAGTGGATCTTTTAATCCCAGCATTTCCTAATGTGTAATTTCTAATTTGTAATCAACTTCCCATTGGAACTTGAATTTTTAAATAAATCTCGCTAGACTTCAATGAATTCTATAATAAAATAGAAACAATAAACCTAAATTTCCTGGAGGCCATAGTTTGGACCACCTAAATGCTCCAAATAAACATGGCACTGCATTGAGTCACTATGTTACTGAGGACAAGGTTACAGTGTATTGGTCCTGACATCTAATTCCTCCTTTCCTTAGCGCTCATTAGTCCCAGTCAACCCATTGTCTTTTCCAAACTGTAGCATACAGGGTAATATTGCAATAGCAGCATAAGAAATTAGTTTTTTTCTACAATAAACCAACTTTTCCATTTGACTTGGTTTAAATAGAGGAAGATAAAGCAGTTGTTAAAATAAGAGGCCTACGTAAGGGTTCATTATGAAGATCACACCCCCACAAAATGAATATGCCATATTTTCTAAATAATACATATATATATATATAAAATATGTTAATGTTTTATAACATACTCTTATCAGGAGATAAATCCTATTAAGGCGCAAAGAAGTTATTGTATTTGTTAAAATGGGTGAATCTATGTAAGCTTTCTTATGGTTTGTCAAATTTGTAAAATATTATATTTCTCTTCAGATAGAGTTACATACTGTGTAGCTCAAAGATAATCCCTATGGTCCTGGCATATGTTACTTAATTGTCTCAGAAGGAAATGCCATAAATAGCATGCTGTCATCCCCCACAGGCACGGGCTCATCTGTCACAGTGGGGGCTCCAGACAGGGTGAGGTGCTCTAAGACATTTCTTAGTCTATGTAAATCACAGCCATTACTTCTTACCACTTCTCAATTGGTCAATTATGTATAAACATGTGTTAATAAAAATTTGCCTCTCTGCCTCTAAGGTACACACCCATAAAGCTATGTGAGTATGATAAAGTATAAATGGCATACATTATTATCTGATTCAACCTACCTCATAAATTATGATCCAAAGTGCTTCTGTAGAAACAAAACTCCAGAAAAGCCTGTAAAGACAAATGCTGGAAAAGAAAGACAGAACAGAAAACAGTATATGTTTTCACATTTGCAACTTTAGTGAAAAAAACACTCAGGTTTGTCTTATAAGAAGAAAGAAGCTAAAAAATATGTTACACTTTATAAATATTTTTATAAGCATTTGACTTAATTGTCATAGATAGTGGGGCCATGAAAAATAAAATCCCCTATTGTTAGTAATAAGTATGCAAGATGTAATCAACACAAATCTATCTATAAATGCATGGGTTCTAGAAATTTTCAAGAAAAAGGGACCATACAGACTTCGACTGGAGGATGCCAGATCAAATAGTACAAGGAATAGTTTGTTTTAAGACTATTGAAGTTTATGAGAGAAATATGATAAGCATATTTTAGTGAAAGGTGTAATGGGTTTCAAATCATAAGGCCTGTCTTAATTAGGTATGTATGATTTTGGACACATTATGTAAATCTTCTGAATATCTGTTACCTCAGAAAAATATAGAAACTTTTGGTGACACCAGCCAAACTCTCAGAGTTGCTATGAGAAACAAATGAGATTAGTAAGTGCTGAAAAACAGTTTACAAATGTGTGTTTTCATAGGAATCATTATTATGTGTTTTAATGGCAATTCCTATTTTAAAAAATATTGAAAGGTATTTAAGACTAATGATTATAAATTTATGGTTATATTTCTTGGAATTGCAATAAATTAAAAATGTTATTTTAAAGGTATATATACTAGTGTTTCTTAAATTATTGAACAGAATAGTATAAGAGAATGGTAAATCATGTGTGAACTGAAACAAAATTGGAATGGTAGTAATTGAGTGCTTGTCAAACACAAGGCATTGCACTAGGAATTGTATCTGCCCTCAATAAGCCTTTTATTCACTTATTTATTCATTCATTCCTTAACAGCTTTGTTGAAATATAGAAGATATACAAAAAACTGCTTATGTTTAATGTGTTCAACTTGATGAGTTAGGACATATGCAAACACCCCGGGTGCCATCACCACAATCAAGATAATAGACATATCCAACACCTCTTAAAATTTACTTGTGTTCATTTTCTTTTTCTTTGTTTATTGTGTTAGGAACATTTAATATGGGATCTACCCTCTTAAGAAAGTGCACAATACCCTATTGTTAACTATAGGTGCGATGCTATACAGAACTCTAGAATTTTTTCATCCAGCATAACTGAAACTTTATACCCACCGAACAAAAACTCTCCACTTCCCCCATCCCCTAACCTCTAACAATCACTCCAATACTCGCTGCTTCTGTAAGTTTGACTATTTTAGATACCTCATATGGGTGGAATTATACAATATTGTCCTTCTGTGACTGGTTTATGTAATTTATCGTAATATCCTCCAGGTCTGTCTTTGTTGCCACAAATGGCAGATTTTTTTAAGGCTGAATAATATTCCATTTATATATGTAACACATTTTATTTACCCATTCATCTGTCCTTGGACACTTGGGTTGTTTTCCTATCTTGGCCATTGTGAGTAATGTTGCAATGAATATGGGCATGCTGGTATCTCTTGGAAATCCTGATTTCAATTCTCTCATATGATTTAGAATAAGAGCTAAGACTCTAGACTCCAAAGAAACACTAGTATTATTTTTTTCATGCCTCTTTTAATATAGGGTTTAAAGATCCAGAATTTCTTAGCCCACTGATAACTTTCATTTATCTTTAAAGTAAGGTGGATCCCAGCTATATGAATAGACCTGTCAACTCATAGATTCAAGAAAAACCAAAGGTTAATACTAATGACAAAACAAGACACACCCCAACATATAATCAGCAGAATCGACCAGGACTTAATAGATAAGGTTTTATCACTATCCAAAATGTGTTAAATTGATTTTTGACAGTGATGGAATGGTGAAATTCTATTTTAGATTGACAGACATGAATTAAATGTGTTATTAATACTGTCTAATATTTTTGTGAGTTCACATCACCCTGTCCACTTGTACATGATTTACAGGCATCGGTTCCTAAAAGATGTGCCACAGGAAATCTAGTAAAACACAAATGCATGAAACAATTATTGTAGGATCTCCAGAATATCTTTGAAATTTTAAAATCATATATTAAATTGAGATTATATTTATTATTAAACTAAGTAGAGGTAATCCTAACTGGGCTATATCCTAACCAAGGGGTCTTTTTTTATCAGCAAATTTATAAACTATTATTTTTTAGCTGTGGGAATAATGAATAATCAAGGCAAGTAAAGGGATAATAATGACGGGTTATGAATTCACTCAAAAAACCTGACATTTTACTGCTTTTCCCACAATACATCATCATTCCATGTAGATTTAAAACACTAAACAGATAACATAGTACATTTTAATGAGACTATTTTGAAATCTTACTCAAATTTGCATTTATTAAACCTTTACCTTACTTCTAACTAATGTGATTCACAGGTAGGTCCAAAGGGGTATATGCACCATCATTCAATAAAACTAATGAATGTACAATAAAGATGTCATTTTACTATCTATTCACTTTTAACTCTTATGTCTGAGCAACTACCTTGAAAATACAGTGTTACAGTATTACACATTTTACTAGGTAATCTATATATTGTATGAAATAAGGGTTTTTATTTGAGGAATTTGAACATTCTTTCTTCCTACGCTCTCTCCCTTTCCATTCCTTCCTTTCTTCCTTGCTTTTTTCTCTCCTCCCTCCCTTGCCCCTTTCCTTCCTTCTTTTCTTACCTCCTTTATTCATTTATATTCATTCAAAACCCATTTATTCATACAAATGACTCCTATAAAACAGGCATTATATTAGATTCTGGGGATATAAAAATTAATAAAATAGTCTGCATTTAAAGAACTTTCATATGACACAAACACAGACTTTCATACTTCTTTGTAATGGATTAGTTGGTTGAAATTTGAATGCCTTGCCAGAAGGAGATATATGACACCCTTCCACAGTAGACTATGATAATAGGCTAAAGTTAATAAGCGTATAATAATAGAGCAACTAATAGAAGAAGATTCTACCACAATAATAGAAACAGTGCAGGTCATAATCATCATCATAAAGTCTTAGGGTAGCGTACTCGGTATGTGTGGTGTGTGTGTGTATGTGTGTGTGTATACATACATTTGTATATATGCTATGACATGTTATATATATATATATATGCTATTGAGAATATATATACATAGAAGAGTTAAAAGTAAAATTATTTAAATTATACAATACAAATATGGTCCCCCCAAAACCTTGATGTAGTCATATTAATATCATTTAAAATAGACTTTAAGAAAAAAGCATTATGATGGATAGAAAGGCTCACTATATAATTATTGAAGATATTCACAGAGAAAACAAATGAATTTAAACTTGAATATTAACTTCATAAAGTCAAATATGAATTAATTGATTTAACTACAAGAAGAAATTGTGAAAATTTCATAGTTTGAAGTTACAGGAGATCTCTTTCAATCATTGATAGGTTAGGCAAGGAAAAATAGAGCCATAGAATAATATTTGAATAATTAATGACCTAGAGTAGATTAACATAAACACAACTGTAAACATATGTATATGAGTATATATTATATATGCATAAGTAGTGTGTTTAATCCAGTTCATTAAATGTATTCAATTATATTTCACGATGAAACATTAAGATATGTCTATCATCTATCTGTATCTAATTATCAATTTATCTATATTAGTAGTGAACACTTGGAAAATAAAATAGAAAAATACCACTGTTGTGTGCAACAGTTAGAGATCATACATTCTTCTCAAGTATGTTTGGAATATTTATAAAGAATAGCCATTTATCCATCCTCAACAGTGAAGAAAACCCACACAAAACTAGAGCACACAAAAATATAAAGTTTAAAATACCCATATATTTGGAAATGTAAATAAATCCTTCCAAATAACTTATGATACAAAATAAGGTCAAAAAAGAAATAAAAACTATGTAGATACAAATATATGAGATCAATGAACAAAAATCAACTGCTTTTGTATACACTAATCATAAACAATTGGAAAATGAAATAGAAAATTACATCATTTTCAATAGCATCACAGCAAGAAATATTTAGGTATATGCTTAACAAAAATGCTTAGTGATAAAATATTATGATATTGCTATATGTTATAACTTGGATTTAGCAAAAGGGATATTAAATGGAAATTTATAGCATTAAATATGGATTTGAAGATAAGTAAACCTGACAACTAAGTGTGCCAACATAATGCTAGAGAAGTGAGGAAACTAGAAACACTGCAAAATAAAGTTAAATTAAGGACAAGTAAGACAAAGTAAAGATAACACTTGAAATTTTAAAAAGAAAACAAAAAAACCACATAGAAAATTAAAAAAAGCATAAGTTTGTGCTCGGAAGAGTCTAATAAAATAGGCAAACACTACAAAACTAATGAATAAAAATGAGAAGGAAAAAATAATCGTAGGATCACAAAATGGGAACCTAAGTTGTACAATGCAGTGAAAAGCAGTGTTAGTAAATGTATTCCAGTTAATCTGAACACTTAGATAAAATGAGCAAATACGTTGAAAACTAAAAATTACCAAAACCAAATTAAAAAAACAAACAAAAAAAGCCCATATCAATGTTTTTACAACTAGTGAAGAAATAGGAGAAATAATTTAAAAGACCTTGTTAGAAAAACCCAGGTCTGGATGGTTTTACAGGCAAATTCTACACAATTTCAACAAACAGATAATTCCCATTATATGCAATAAACAAGAGAGAATACTTCACAATGATTTCTATTAAGCCAATATAATCTTTATTCTGAATCCAGACAATGCCAGCATGAGAAAACCAATTTACAGGCCAATCTTGCTGTGAATATAGATCAAAAGTCTTTATACTCACAAGCCAAATCCTACAGTGCATAAAAATGACTATCCATCATGAGCAAGTTGAATTTATTCCAGGATTTAAAGGTTGGATTAACATTAGAAAATACATAATGTTAATTTACCACATAAAAAGATTAAAGGAGGAGAAATGTATGATAATCACCATATGATAAATCCAAAAGAAGCAGAAAAATGTATTTGATAATATTCAACACGTATTTATCATCAATCTTCTAGCAAAGTAACCTATTGAGGTATCTACCAAAAGACTCTCAGTAAACACTACTCTAAATAAAAAATATTCAAAGCATTTTCTCTAAAATAAAAAATAAAGGTGCCTATTATCACTACCTTTTTTCAATTGTATACCAAATGCCCTAGACAACACAGGAAAAAGAAAATAGAGAAAAACATAAATAAGTACAGGCAAAGTATTAAGAGAAAAACACACATATACAGATGCTATGATTGTTGATATACACAAGCCAAGTGAATTTACAGTGAAATTATTAGTCTTAATATATTCTAGATATTTTAAGATAAACATACAAAAATCTATGACATTTTTATTCAACAGAAATAAACAAAAAAAATAATTAAAAGAAGAATACCATTTGAAATAGTAACAAAACGCAATGCATTTCTAGGAATAAATCTAATGAAAGATACACTAAAATTTGTATGACGAATTTTATAAAATATGTTGTCAAGCACTAAAAAAGACAAATACATAGAAAGACATATCAAGGTAATGGAATAGAATATCTCAATATTATAAAAATTTCAACTTTCACCATGCTAATATATATTCACTTATAAATTGAAAACTAATTACAGATGAGTTAAAGATATATTTTAAAATTTAAGTGGAATGCATAGATGAATTTTTCTATTATTTCAGCTATAAAATAATCTTTTAAACACCACACCTAAATATATAATAAGCATAAAAAGAAATATTGACAAGTTTGACATTTTTAAATTTAAGAGCTTCTGTTCAACTGAAGTCAGGAATAAAGTGAAAACACAAGCAATAAAGGGGTAATCATATTTACAGCACATATAACTGAAAATAATTAATATAAAAATACAAAAAGAACTGCAAATGTGAATAAGAGAAACGATAAATTTTAAACCTAATAAAAGATATGAACAGGTATTTCTCAGAAGAGGAAATACAAATGGCCAATAAACGTAGGTAAATGTACCAAATTTCAGTAGCATTCAGGCAATTGCCAATTTTAACTACTGTGAGAGGATTATAAATAAATTAGATTAGAAAATTATGAAATCTAACAATATCAAATGTGACTTAGAAGATGTCTACCATATCTGCCATATAAATAATGTATATAAATAAATGTTTGCCTCACAAATACAATGCAAATTACAATCACACTGAGCAAAATTAACAATGCCAAATTAGATTTTTTTTTCCTATGGAAATGAGTAGTTGGGAGAATGATGTTAACACTGGCAAAAATAGGCAAGCCAGTGGTGAAGCCAAATTTGTAGATAATTGTCATGTTAGACATTTTAAGTTTGGGCTGATGTCATGACATATAAGAAAATATAAAGCAAAGGTCTTTGGAGACGCAGGTCTGACACTGATAGAGTGACATATTTTAATGTCCTCAGTTTTGTTTTAATTGAGTTGCCATAGGTCCCATTCTTCTGCAGGATAGTTGCAGTAACCCAGTGTCCTTTCTGGATAGCATTCTCTTTTGCTTTCAAAAGTGCCCCGTTTTGGATGAAAATTTATACTGCCACCCTATGTATGTTAAGTCTCTTTCAACCTTACCATGCCACACTTTGATAAATGTTCATGGATCTTGAGGATT
Source organism: Hylobates moloch (assembly GCF_009828535.3). Taxonomy (NCBI): domain Eukaryota; kingdom Metazoa; phylum Chordata; class Mammalia; order Primates; family Hylobatidae; genus Hylobates; species Hylobates moloch. The sequence goes on from NW_026652299.1 coordinate 5,689,093, forward strand.
GATACATGGGATCCTCAAATTATTTGACAGAATACCTGAAATTGATCATGAAAAAAATATAATGCCAGACAATTTTGAAATGAAATGCTGTAGGTATACTCAAAATGAGTACTCACCATGTTACTAGTTATTATCTGTGAGTCTTTTTTCCCTTGGCTAATAATTTATAATCACTTTTATAATTAGTTAATAACAAATAGACAGTAGAAAGTTCTACCTTTTTCATCAAGAGCAAAGTCTTGATGGAGTTCTATTGCCAGAATAGATGAATATTTCAGAATCCCAAGAGCATGTGCTACACATTTCGTCTGTAAGAAACATAGCTACAATATGCATTCCAACATGTCGTGGAATTTTGCTAAAACCTCCACATCCATTAACTGTAGATTATTGTGTTGTAACATATGATCCCATATTTGCTGGTATGCACTATAAAAGACTTTTATAGTAAGCGGTCCCATTGATTAACATGGACAGGAGGAGAAGGGAATATTCTGACTGGATAGATTTCATCTTTTGAAGCCATGTGTATTTGGTCCAATTTTCAATGTCAAATGTAGACTATAATTTAGTCAGACTTGGCTTTTGTTCTTTCCCACTCCCAACCTTAAAAACTACAGAGTAATATTATTTATTAGCATTCATCAAAGAGTATTTTTGGCAGCATTGAATCACAAAGACTGATATTGGTGTATATAAAACAATACATGTGCAAGCCCGCAAAGAAAGGAAATTTGAAGAGAATGTCCATTATATAACTTAAGCTGTTTTTCCCTGGATCAAATAAAATTATAGAGGCGCCAAGCACAGTACCGTTGCTGAAGGCCATCATAAACCCTGGTGTTCATGAGGTTGTATAGTCTTTTCACCATGAAAAATAATTCCTTCTGTATTTAACTCGCCAAAGTACTGAGGCAGCCTGGGAAAGAGAGAGGTTCTTTTTTTTTTGTTAAAATAAGAGTACCTACAAAACAAGGCATATAAAGGTAGATGAGGTAAGAATGTAACACCTCTGTGACTTTATTCTGAAACCAGGTGTTTTCTTTCCTCCTATGGTAAGTATGCATCATATGAGTACAGTTGACTCTCTTGGTGTGTTTTAAAAACAAAGAGACATACCTGTTACATCAATTTATTTTTCAAGTATCTTTATAAAAGTTAATATGTAAATGGTGTGGGATGATTAGACAAATTGGCAAGCATCATGTCACTTATCCACTGCTTATGATTCAAAAACCACACATTTCTACCCTTTTATGTAAGAAAGAAAACTAATTTCAAAAAACACATAACTTGCTAACTTCATTATATAAAGACATTTTAAAAAATAAGAATCCAGGAAAACTGAAAATTTGAGTCACACCTGGATTGATTTCCCATATAGAACATCTGTATATTCAGAAATATCTAAATGTTTTACTATATCTGTCAGTCAAGGAGACAGATATTTAACTAGTAAAGGGGTCTTATTTCTCTTTTTAATTGTGAATTAGACTCCATACACGTGCCATCATAACAAAATGAGCATGATAAATTAAATCAGCTGGTTGTTCCATCTCTGATAAATTTCTTGGGCTGTTGTGTTACTGTCAGCTGCAAAATAGATTATAATTCTTTCTTCATCCTGCTATTAAATTGTTGTGGTATCCTTCCCAGTATCACATCAGAGGGCATAGGATGTCAGTTCGTTCCATTATCGGTGATGCTAAGTTTGATATTTTTGTTTATGTAGTCCATGAAATCTTCAATTCTTTTTTCTTTGTGTGTTAATATGTACTTTGTGGGGTGATCATTGAATCTGAGTGTATGGTTCTCAGATAGTCTTTTAGCAACCATAGACAATTTTTACTTGAAAGAATCATATCCCTATTTGTGGCAAGGGAATGACTTTCCATTACTCTTTCAATTTTTCCTTCTACATTTATTAGCAGATAGTTTGTTAGGTAAAGTACCCCACCTGCTCCTGTTTTAATAATTTGTTTTTTAGAATACATAAGGACATATGGATATGTCACTTGACCAATGTTTTATAATCCAATTCTGTCAAGAATATTTATTTCATAGCAAGTTGTCTATAATTTGACCAATAAAAGAAGATCTCTTCTATTTCCTATATCCTTTTAACGTGGCCTAACAGGCTTTTGAGCACTCCTTTAGTTTCTTTCTTTCTTTTTTTTTTTTTTTTTTTGAGACGGAGTTACATTCTTGTTGACCAGGCTGGAGTGCAATGGCGCGATCTCGGCTCACCGCAATCTTCGCCTCCCGGGTTCAAGCAATTCTCCTGCCTCAGCCTCCCGGGTAGCTGGAATTACAGGCATGCACCGCCACGCCCAGCTAATTTTGTATTTTTAGTAGAGATGGGGTTTCTCCTTGTTGGTCAGGCTGATCTCGAACTCCTGGCCTCAGGTGATCCGCCTGCTTCAGCCTCCCAAAGTGCTGGGATTAGAGGCATGAGCCACCGTGCCTGGCCCACTCCTTTAGTTTCTAACATAAAAGACATGACAACTAAGTTTTACAAAATGACCCTTGATTGAATCCTTGACTGAAGAACAAAGCAAAAGACAGCTACAAAAAGCTTTATAGAGATAATTGGGAAAATTTACATATTTACTGTATATTAGATACTAGATGTTAACTTTCCTTACTGTGAAAGTTTTACTGCGTTCATACAGGATAATGCTATTGTCTTAGGAGTTACATACTTAAATATTGAGAGTAAAATATCACTGCACCCTTAATTAACTCTCACATGTATCAACAAATGTTATAAAAAGTTAACACTTGGTAAACCTGAGTGTATTTTCTGGAGTCGGAAATATTTCAAAGTTAAAGTTGGGGTAAAAAATGTAAACATTAGGACATGGTAGCACATACCTGTAATCCTGGCTACCTGAGAGACTGAGGTGGAAGGATTACTTTTTTTTTTTTTTTTTTTGAGACAGAGTCTCGCTGTCGCCCAGGCTGGAGTGCAGTGGTGCGATCTCGGCTCACTGCAAGCTCCACCTCCCGGGTTCACGCCATTCTCCTGCCTCAGCCTCCCAAGTAGCTGGGACTACAGGTGCCCACCACCACGCCCGGCTAATTTTTTGTATTTTTAGTAGAGACGGGGTTTCACTGTGTTAGCCAGGATGGTCTCGATCTCCCAACCTCGTGATCCGCCCGCCTCGGCCTCCCAAAGTGTTGGGATTACAGGCGTGAGCCACCGCGCCCGGCCGGTGGAAGGATCACTTGAGCCCAGGAGTTCAGCCTGGACAACATAGTCAGACCTTGCCTCATTAAAAAAAATTAAAAATAAATAAATAAATAAAAATTATACTTAGATAATGTTCAATGAGGATAATGCATACGTTTATCAAGCAAATGGAAAACTGTGGATGAATTTTAAATTTTTTTCACTACTGAGAATAAATAAAGACTTTGAGTTATAGGAAATCCAGTTGCTTTCTCTTTAGTAAGCAAAGATAATGACAGAGATTCAGTTCTAATACAGCCGAAATCACATGCTTTATAGTGCAATTTAAGACGAAGAAATAAGCTAATAATCAGATGGAAGAAAAAAAAGGTGTAAATAGTTGAATTTTCTGGTAGCAAATCTGTGTATTAAAATTTATCTTTTTATTGTATATATAATCCCTGCCATTGTATTATGTGTATATTTTCCTAACATATTAACTATATATGCTAAATGTAGTTCAAGTTTTTAAATGATCAGTATAAGATACGAAGAAGATATGGGCGGTTTACTTGAATATGTATATTATAAAAGAGGCTATGATATTTTATATAATGTTATGTTTCTTTCTTATAACAACATTAGAAGGGAAGGGCATAAAATTTCTTTTAATGCAGATTTTGTTTAACTGGATTACAGTCAATTAAGGTCTTAATAATTTCACCCGTATTCTGAAGGACTCTTATGAAGTAAAAAAAAAATTTTATGATAGTTTACCAAAATATTAATACTTCACTCTTTGTGAAAAGAAAAAATGGAAACTGAATTGACTTTTTCTGAGGTCATTACTGAGTTTTCTGTCTGATTGAAGCTTCTGCAAAGAAAATGTTAAATAAATTATATAGTCACGGGTAGAAATTTGGAAAAGTTAGATAGATAACTACACACACACACACATTTAATCCTCAAGAAACCCTAATTATGATGGATTATTATTATTATTTAGCAAATGAAAAGATTTGAACACGGGAAGCAATTCAAATACGCTATTTTTAAAAGGTAAATTCATACAAATTTCAAGTCATGTATGATGTCCTTTTAAAAAGATTTTTTAATTTGTTCGTAATAGAGGATATACTGTTTATCTAGATGACTAATCTACCTTCATCTGGCCAAATGTGAGTAGGATAACACATTCATTGAACAGGAAGAGCAAGTGCTATAAAATACATTACATTGTTGGAAATACATGAAGTAGGAACAATGAATTTGTGAGCACTCATTATTATAATATTCACCACTTTATAAGTGGCCCCAGAAAATTATTTCTGGAATTTTAAGTCTTCCATTTCAGAAGCATTCATTAAATTAAATTATTTAAATTAATTATTGTAAAGATTGACTTTTTTAATTACAAAGGTTTATAATTAAGGAGGTAAAGACAACAGGTTAGCAGTGCATATTGGATGTGCTGGAAATGGGAATGCATATGAAAATGAAAAAATCTGACTAAACTGTGCATGTCAATAAGTGGCATATTATTAGCACTTTGAAAGCTTTCCTTTTAAAAATCCAACTAACTATATTTAGACTTCTAAAGAAGGACATTTCCTCCTAGAATATTGCTGTTTTTATTGTTTAGCTTTACTTTTCATTTCTTTTTTTGTTCCACTGGATGATTCTTGTGTAAAGGGCACATCAATGTTGTTAACTAGTTTTTAATTTGTATTTGTTTAAGATTTCACAAAATATCTAAGGCCTTTACATATGCATGTTTTAATATGACCATCAGACATCATTTCTAAAATATATGATCCAGTAAATAATGAGTGGCAGTAAAGATCAGGTACAAAGTAGTTAGTAATATAAATTCATGCTTTGACATATAGTGCAAAATGGGTTACTTACTGAGTCATAAAAATGAATTGGACATTTAAGCATTTGATTTTTATGTCATCCCATCATACATTATAGGAATGCACATAGGGTCTGGATACCATGGGGGCATAAGTTATGCAGAATGTTTCACTCTTATTATTACATATATAGAATATATATAATTATGTATATCATATATCTAATATATATTGGATTGATCTTTGTAAAACTTACATGTTATTAGTCAATTGTTAGAAATATGAGTTATATGAGTTTCCTAAAATATGAAAAATATAATCCAAGAAAAACAATAATATAATAACATACATTGTAAACACACGAAGAACTATAACAATTTATTGATTTTTAAAATAAGAGGACCAAAATATTTATTTAATCCAAAGGCGAAATTAAATCTCTTCAAAATAAGTTCAATGAAATTAGGTAATTATTTAAATAATAATTTAATTATTTAAATTAAATAAATTAAATTATTTAAATAATAATTCAATTATTTAAATTAAATAATTAAATTATTTAAATAATAATTATTTAAATAATTACCTAATTATCACCTATTCCCTTGGTAATAGGGATATAGATATAGATATTTTTCACAGTATCGCTAGCATATATATGTTGTTGCACATATTTTATTGTATATGTTATTATATATCTATATACACATAGATTAGATATATTGGCATTTCTGGTAAATAATAATTCATCTTAGAATGTGATAAAGTCAATAATACACATTTTAAAATAATTTAAGTATTTTACAACAGTTAATTAGCTAAAATGATAATATCCTGAGCTAACATTATCACAAATAAACTAAAAAATATATCAATACATGTCGGATGAGTTAATGTATATCCAAAACTAAAGTTATAACTAAACAGACGCTTCAAGGTCTTACAGAAGGTCCTGCTGCTCCTAGAGGTGAAAAGAAACTGTGAAACTGCCAAGTATTCTTTGAGAAATATTTTCCAAATATTCTTTGTCTTTCCACTAAGTTCTTAGTTTTTTGATTTCTAATTGCCAAAATGTCGGGAAGAAATGAAATGTTGCTTCTTTACTGTCATACTAACTCAGCTGTTTACTATCCAGTTCTTAGGAGTATGTACAAGGCATCATAGCAATGGACCAGTATAAAGGCTTTTTGGGAAAAGAGGCTAAGAGGTTAGAACAACGATTGATAAGGCAGTGTGAGAACTTGAAAGTTGCATTGATGGCTTTTGGTGTTGGGACCTATGTATTTCAATGTACTTGCTAATGATGAGGAGAACAACATGAACAGGGAAGCGGTGAAATATTCTGACAGCACTAAACTATTTTGGTTAGTTAAAAACTAATGAGGTTTGGGAGATGCTCCAGATGGCTCTAATCATACTGGAGAATTGAGCAGTCCAGTGGCAGATGAAATTCATTTTTGATAAATGTACAGGAAGGAATATTGAAAAATTATAATCTAAACTCTCCATGTATACCATGAGGTTTTGAACTTGCAAATTCTCTGAGGGGTAAGACATTTACTACTAACATTGCTGGTTCAATGAAAGTGTCCCCCAATGCACATCTTTTTGGAAACGGCTGAGTAGATGCGTGGATGTGTTCAGAAAAAGGTTTAAAAACGCAAATAATAGGGAAAGCTGTTTGGAGATAAAGAACATTTTACCCATTGCAGCAGGATAGATTTCTTCTGGGTAACAAGTGAGAAGTAACAGAAACAAGAAGGTCACAGAAGCTTGTGGTAAGAGTGACTTATTCCTGAAGTAAGATTGAAAGACAGGCTAACAAATGGAGAACACATTTACATATGCTCAAACCTGTTTGTACTATAAAGGTTTTCAATTTTAAGCAAGGTTAGAACCATGGAGAATTTGATCTCATTAACGGGGCAGCAACTGTGGGGCCCTGACGATTAATACATGAGTTCGAATATTTGGCACTTGAAAGTTAAAAATTCAAGGCTTAGCTTGGTTCAGGTACTGGGTTGTAGGTGATAAATCCTGAATGTGTATAGTCATGGTCTCTTTGTGATTTTTATACGCTAAGAAAAAAAGTGATTATATTAGCATATCAAAAGACCATGCTTCCAATTCACCAATGCTTGGGTAAGTAATAGGCAGAAATTGCAGTGAAAATTTTAGATGAATACACAGAGATTGCCTTAAATTAAAGAATGTCAGTAATAAATTGATCTCTCTCTATATATGTATATGTATGTATACACACACACACACACACATAGTGTGAGCTATATACATATATACATAAAAATTTGTTGTAAATGAATAATTGAAGAAAATGTCTCATAACTTGTTTTTGGCTCATACTCAGTTGAATTGAGGGAAAACATTTTATAAATTCAAGGTTCATTGATAAAATTGACAGCTTTTTCGAAACTAAATAAAACCACTTACGTTGTTTGTGGGAGATAACATGAAAATGTACATTATTTTCTCAAGGGATTGCAACAACAGTCTTTTGATCTATTAAAAATAAGTGAAAACTATTAGGATAAATATTTTGTACAATTTAAGAATTCATGAGAAACTAGTCAAAAAGGCATGTTTTGCATAAGATAGAAGTAAGGTTAGACCTAAGAATTATAAATAAGGAGGTATTTTAAACTGTACTATATATTTCATGGCTACTGAATATGATTCAATAATCTGCCCTTAAATATGACAAATCTAAAAACAATTATATAATATATTTACACTAATGTATATTAGTATGTGTGTTTATGTAGTATAATTACATGAGTATATAATAACTACACTACAGTGTGTGTGTTACATCACTGTATGTGTCACTAGTTTTCATTCATAATAGATTTCGTTCTGAGTCTTCTTTCTGACACATGATTCATGAATGAAGAATCAAATTAACTATAATTTTTGCTCTCCACTGGAGCAATATTTGAAAGATAGTGTCTTGGTGCTGAAATAGTTCTCTTCTGGGAAGGGCCTTTATTTGGGGAAGCAGAATTTAAAAGGCCTGCTTTCTAACATCTTTTCATAATGGATGTACACCATGCCATCTATGATGATTTATGAAAGACTTTCTGTTTATTTTTATTTTTTTTAATGAAAATGTGTATAAGCTTACCATCTGAACATTAGGGTACAGACATACTAAACAGTTCTTTGCATTATTTTAAGATATCTACTTGACATGTTAGGGAAATTGCCTAAGAATTTGTCTGTATCTACATAAGAGCATAACTACCTGAATGTGGATTTAGAGATCTATGAATGTTTCCAGAATGCTAGCAAGTTGAAAACTGGCTGGTCAGTGGAAGGAGACCATGTGAACCTGCAGTTGCTAAGACAGAAGGAATGAGAAAAGAATGAAATGGATGAAGCAGCAAGGAGGAAATAACATTTTTTATCAGAAATGTGGCCCTAATGCCACATGTTCTCTCAAGATGTTGAATAGATATCTACTTTGGGGAAGCCCTAAAAGCGTACTAGAAGAGGGCACCTGGAACTGTGATTGACTCCTTTTGCATATATCTGCATTGCCCTCTGACCTTTAGCATTCCTAGAACTCAACTCTTCCTAGTAATACATCTCTTCCAGTATGCTACACTGAAAATGCGCTGTTCAAAACATGCTGTTTTTCTTTTAGTGAAGAGTTTGTATAAGTAAAAGTGAATAATACTGGTCAGTGGAGCTACAAACAAAAGTGGTTCCATGTGTGCTTAGAGGCAATTCTCTGTTTCTGTGAAGGACTGCAGCAGGGAAGACCTTGCAGCATCATTCAATAGCTCTTAAGTTCTTTAAGGAGGCTAAGCTTATTCCAGATTCTCTTGATTACTCCAAATTCCCTTGATTATTGGGATCGTGTTAATTTGGAGTTGTAATTTATAAAAATAAAATCAAAAACAACAGCCAAAAAAAAACTCCTTGCAAAATAATGTTTCTAAGGAAGAGATATGCAAACCAGTGAGTCAAATAACCGCAATGGCATTGGTTTGAGAAGACTTACTTGTATCTCTTTCACATTATGTTTATCTGTAGATTCATAGACACACTTTCAGTAGCATGCTTAGTGTTTTAAGTGTTTTACTCTTTTTTTTTTAAATAAGTTTCCTCTCAAAAGCCCTGGGTTCAGGAATATGAATAACAAAATGGCTGCTTGATCCACTCAATGAATCTGATTACCAGGGGAATAACCTCATCCTCTTATCTTGCCTGCCATAAAAGTAAGCAGAGAATACTAGTTCAAGGGCACTTTAGCGAATTGTAGCCTGTTGCCTGAGAATGCATGGATAAATAAAATTTCTACTGTCCCCGTAAATTTAAGCCATAGCTAAATAAATAGACTTAGCAGAATCAGAGAAAAAATTTTAAAAGCCTATTGAGATCGATTTTAGTCTCTCACAGCAAAAAACAATAAGAAATATAGTAACATCTTCAAAAATTATTGCTTCTTTGGTTTAGATCTCCAGTAACATTTTTATGTTGTTAGATTATAAATTCTTAATTATGAAAAAGAACTAATCTATCCTCCATGAGGTCAGGGATTTTGTCTTTATTTTTCTTGACTCTACGGTCTCTAGCATGTACGTTGGCAGAAAGTATATCTTTAATTAATGAATAAATGTATGTGTGATGAATGAATTATTTTATTGAAGAAAATGTACAGAGAGTCTTTGATATCTGTGAAATGAAGGGTAAAATATCATAGGAAGTCAGAAGTATGAAAATGTAGATACGGTACAACTGCATCTTTCAAAAAATGCAACATTTCACAAAGTCTATGTTATAGTATCCCATCAACTTATATATTTTTTTCAGTGTCATCAGCCTTCATGTTTTTATGAAAGAGAATATTGAAGTTCCCTTATAATTTCTGGTTCCTAGAGATAAGAATATAGCCTGGAATACATTTGGTGCTGTCTTATTTTTTGAAATGAAACTGTCTCATCTCTTAATTTTCCTCATATTTTCTTTCTTCATTCTCCACCAAATTACATGACCATGTATGTGACTCTTCTACCTCCCAATGAAAAGAAACCTTTCCTAAAGCTAAGTCCGTGTCTATATTCCCCCTTTCTTATCAAAGAATGGCTTTAGTAACCATTAAAAATTTTTCTATAACTTATTAAAAGATGGTAAGGAATATTTTATTCAAGGAACTACTGCAATGACGTTTTTTAATAAGGGAGAGTGATCGGGCTCAACTCCAAATATAAGAAGAACAAATGGAGATTTATAGCCAAGGAACAGAGTGGAAGTCAGTGGATAGAAATGTACTCAGAGGAATATATTCCTAATGGAAGAAATCTCAAATTCATTATGCTCAAAATCAAGATTTATTCCTGTTTTTGCTTCACATTCCAGCTTTTATTTCTCTCAGCCATATTTTTTGTCTCATCTTTTCATCAATGATCGAAACATTGGATCTGCCATTGAATGGGTATAGGGATGATCCAATCAATTCTACGTCCCTAATAACCACTATCCATCATAGCTTTTACTTCTACTCTGCCCAATTTATCTGGCCACCAGAAACTTTTACCTCATTATCGTTAGTCAATATTCTGCCCTTTTAAATCAAATTTTATATTGCTGCCAGATGTATGTCTATAATTACCCTGGTTCTTTGTAGTGAGATGCCAATGAATATTATTCTCTCACCTAAACATGAATCCTTCCCTATTAACTTTATAAAGTTAATCAGGGAAGAAAGGAGAGGGAGAAAAGAAACTGAACCAAGCTTACAGTATGCTCAGCATTAATCATTAGGTCAGCTTGCTCCGTGACAGCTTCCTCATAGTTGTTTGCCTCTTGTATTGGAATAATGTAGACCCTAGATTACAGTTCCTCTTAACTGCTCTGTAGATAACAACTTGAACATTATGAAACATTAAGTTTTCCATTTGAGAAATTCTATCAGGTCCTGTATACCAGTGAAACTACTGACATCAGCTGGTCTGAAGGACCCCACAGGAGGTGATTCACCAAATAATGCAATTTTCATATCCTAATGACTTCAGCCCCTTTACTCCAACCAATTAATGACTCCAATTTTCCATCTCCTCGTTTTTCATTATTTCCTTAAAATCCACAGCTTAGAACTCCTCCAGGAGACAGATTTGAAGGTCTCCTCCCATCTCCTTCCTTGACACCCTGAGATCATTAAACTCTTTCTCTGCTGCAAACCCTGCTGTCTTGGTGTATTGGACTGTTGCTGTTGTGAGTTGTCTTGTAACAACAACCTTCAATAATTTGCCCAAATCTAGAGACTTCAATGTAAACTTTACCTCCCACCATCCAAATGGTAGGCTACTCATATTTATCTTCCATGTATGTTATTTCTATAAGTAAGTGCAGAAGAAACAGAAATTTGAGAATCAGGGACATATAAATTAGAAATTTAACCCTTCATGTACTAGTAGCCTTGGAAGATATAACCCTTCTTAGCCTATTTTCTTATTGTAGAATGAAGATGTAATGCTAACTCTAAAACATTAAAGTAACAAAGTAAAACGAAGTATGCAAACACATAGCATATATTAGGGTCATGCATGTTGGTGAGCTTCCCCAAGTAAACTCTCCTTTTGCACTGTTACCTTACTTAAGAACAAATTGTTAATTACAATAGTGCAAGAAGAAGCTAGATTTTGCATTCAGAGGACAGAATGTTTGAACCTGTCACTCACAAGCTTTGTGGAGAACTTCAGTTCATTTATTGGAATGGCAGTTTTCTCACCTGTAAAACAATCAATGGTGTGTTGAGGATTAAAATAAATACTCTATGTAGAAACACAAATGTGAGGCCTCTCCTGTAAAGAACTAAGTAAATTGTTTTCAACTTTTTCCAAGTGTTGAGTATAATAAAGAGATAGTGGGTTCTTGTAGAGATTTTTGAGTTAGTGATTGTCATTTTTATTGTGTTACTCCATTATTAAATGCAATTTTTAGATCTATATATTGTCCGGGTTTAGGAATGAAAAGAGTTGTCAAAACTGGAATAATTTATTATTTTATGTTTTATTTTCTACGTTATAGTTTTGGAAATTCTTAAAAGCACCTTACCCTTTCTATTTCAAAAATATTCAATAAAGGTTAATGACTTCAATGCTAGTCTCTAATTTCCATTTCTCAGGGCAATTAAGTGTTAATGGATATGTTTTTGTGAGTAAAATTACTAAAAAATCCGTCACCATAAAAAGTATATTTTAGATCTAGTTTCCAAACTTATCATAATATATACAATAAGTGAATAAAATTTTCAAATACGGCATTTCACTTCAGCCACTGACATTGTAGATAGTCAGGGTGGATAGGTTTAATAAATTGTGCTAAAATACTAAAAAAGAAAAAAAAGAAGGTTAATCATTATTCACATTTAGTTTTTAATACATTTAATTTCCCATAGATTAGTAAAATGGCTTTATTACAGGCATTTAGAGTAGATTAGTAAATTCATTAATGTTGATTGCATCCACATAGATTTGTGATATTTGGCACTTTTCATCTCCATGTGTTTTGAGATTGAGGCACGAGAGGCTTTCTGTGACAGAGCTGTCTTTGTGCTGTAATCACATGGGCTTATTCTATTGGACTATGTGTACATTACTGCAATTGAACTAAAGTGGGTCTCTTTCTCACCAAGCATAGTTTAGTCATGCATCAATACATTTTTAATTAAAAGTGTGTGACAGGTACAATAGTGAAGCACAACAAATAATTTTCTCAAACATTCCATTTCCTCGAAGATAGGTAATCAGAATCTTGCCTCTGTTAGTGAGAGAGTATTTTTTATTAAGCTGTTTGATTAAATACCTAAAAACTTTATGCTACATAGCTGCATTTTGGTTGTAAGCACTTTATCAAAGAAACTTCACGTGGTTATATCAAAATAAAGCATTTGTTCTTGACAGAATTAAAATAGGTGACAAACAACCTAATGAGCCTTTTAAATTTATTTTTTATTGCTCATGGTAAACAGCTGAGAAATCAGCAGTGATGTGAATAGTGGAATCAACTAGAACATGGCTGTTTCTGAAGGAGAAAAGTCAGAGTGAAAAGCTTAGAAACAGAAGAACGCAGGGACCAACTCCAGGGTCTTATTGCAAGGTTCGTGAAAAACATAATAGCATTGTTGTTTTGATACAGAAATCTTATAAAAGACTAACCTCTCTAAATGATTTGTAAATATGAAAGTTGGGTGACGAGCAGAAACTACTTGAATTCTCTCCATGTCTTGCTGTGCAAATTCCCCCAAAAACTAATAAACTAAATATGGTGGCAATTCTAGTTTTGCTGAAAAGACTAGGTCCCGTGGTTCAATCACTGATTAAACAAGTTGAGGCCCTTCATGAAAAAGGGACCCAGCTTTCTTTAATGATCATGACTTTTAGAATCAATATTTTTATAGTAGTATTTTATATTTTAAAAATCTATTAACTTCTACTAACAAAAACAATATAAATTACACTCTCAAAACTGGAGGAGTAATATTTTACTGCAGTGGGATTTCACATGAATTAAAGAGAGATTTGCTGTTTCATTTGTGGACTGGCTTTGGGCCACATGTTAGAAATTAGCCATTTTTTCAGTAGCATTGCAAGATCCAGTCATAAAAGTCCTCTGAAAACATAAGAACTGAACAGAAAACAGAATGTTTTGGTGAGCTCAATAAAATTTGATTAACTAATTAGTTTTGGTTATGTGTTTAAAAATTGACTACTAAAATTATGTAGCACATTTCTACGTAATATTTTTAATAAATAACTTTTTGTATATCCTGCATTATTGTATCATTACAAAGCTCATTTTATTAGGTTGGGTATTTTGGTCAGTGTTAATAAATAACATCATCAATAATATGTATAAAGGAGATTTTTTTTGTTGAATTTTATTCTATTTCATTACATAAGACTAAAGATTAAAGCATTAAATAAAATTAATATCAGGGCCTGGCACAGTGTTTCACGCCTGAAATCCCAGCCCTTTGGGAGGCCAAGGCAGGTGGATAACTTGAATTCAGGAGTTCAAACCAGCTTGGTAAACATGGTGAAACCCCATCTCTACTAAAAATACAAAAATTAGCCAGGCAATGTAGCTCACGCTTGTACTCCCAGCTACTCAGGAAGCTGAGGCATGAGAATCTCTTGAACAGGGAAGTGGAGGTTGCAGTGAGCCAAGATTGCACCACTGTACTCCAGGCTGGGAGACAAAGCGAGATACTGTCTCAAAAATAAATAAATAAATAAATAAATAAATAAATAAATAAATAAATAAATAAAATTAACATTATTAAAATTAATTGTATGATGCCTATTCTCAAGAAACATGTAATTTTGTTTTAGAAACAATTTTATAAATAATGCAACTGGAAAATAATATTGTATGTGACCAAGCAAAAACCATATTGATTTGCTGAAAAGAACTAAGAATTTTAAGTTGAGGCTGGATACAGTGGCTCACGCCTGTAATCCCAGCACTTTAGGAGGCCAAGGTGGGTGGATCACTTGAGGTTAGGAGTTCAAGATCAGTCTGGCCAACATGGTGAAGCCCCATTTTTACTAATAAATAAAAAAAATACATAAGAATTTTAAGTGGGAAGACTTAGTGGTTATATTCTATATGTCTACCTACTGTCAGTAATATGGGCCATTACAAGCTTATTGAGATTCAAAGTTTTGTATATAAATGAGGATACAATAAAAATTTTAGCACTAGGCAGGTGGATCACTTGAGAGGCCAGGAGTTCGAGACCAGCCTGGCCAACATAGCGAAACCCTATCTCTACTAAAAATACAAAAATTAGCTGGGCATGGTGGCACACGCCTGTGATCCCAGCTACTCAGGAGGCTGAGGCAGGAGGACCGCTTGAACCCATGCGGCAGAGGTTGCAGTGAGCTGAGCTTGTGCCACTGCACTCCAGCCTGAATGAAAGAGCAAGACTCTTTCTCAAAAAATAATCAAACAAACACTAGCAAATCTTACAGGATTGCTGAGAAAAGCCAAATAAATTTCATCTATTGTTTTATTAACTATAACATTCTACATTCATGATTATTAGTTTATTGTTTCAAAAAATGTTATTAAGCACCTGATTTAGTGACACTTAAGCTGAGAATTGAAGAATGAGTAGGAAATCCTTGAACCAAGTGGGCAAGAATGAGCATAAAAATACCAAGCAGAGAATACAACACATGAAAGGTCATGACTTCTACATACTCCACTCCAGGGCAAGGAGTCAGATATCAGCCCTGGAAGTTCTCTTTATGTGGTATTCTTCCCAGAGGTATGAAGCCCACCAACCTGCATGACTAAATATAACAGTACAAGTGAAACTGGAAAGAGCATTGCAATTTCTAGGAAGTGAAATATGCCCCGGGTAACTTGGATTAAGTGAGCTGTAAAGGCAAAGAGCTTTACTGGAAGAGTAAAAAAAAGAGCTGGAAATAATGACAAAGACAAGGTGAAATAATTTAGGGCTCTTATAAGATTACTTTGAGAATGTTGGGAATATTCTAAGAGAAAGAAGAACATACTAAATGAGTTGGGAACCAAAATATCAGAGTGTGTTATTAAACAGATTATTTAGAATATTGTGTGGCAAATGGATTTAACAGGTCAACTTTCCAGGGATGGAGAATTGTAGTAGTTAACTTCAGAACAATGGTGTCCTTGGTTAGGGATGTGGAGATGGGGCAAAACAGAAGTTGTCAAGAAATGCTGAAGGTATTATAAATAGGATGTGACATAAATAATGCTTAGGAGTAATACATTAATCAAATTCATCCAAATGTCAATTTATTACCTAGTGTGTTTCAGGTGTCATGCAATATTAATTGAAGAAAGCTCCACTTTGACTAAAGTGTCCCTGATTCCTGGTTCCACAGAAAGCAGAAGAGGCTTTACTTTTAAATTATTATTTAGATGTATTCTAACCTGTCTGAAAATGACTTGAAGGATTGACTCAAGACACTTGTTCCTGTTTGGCCATTCAAACAAAAGAAAGAAAATATTTCAACTTACTGAAATGCAGAATATATTTGCAAATCATATATCTAACAATGGTCTGTTTCTCAGAATATATAAATACAATCATGCATCACTTAGTGACAGGTATACATCCTGAGAACTGCATTGTTAGTCCCTGCAAACATCAGAGTTTACTCATACAAACCTAGATGGCATAGCCTACTACACACCCTAGGTTATATGGTATAGCCTTTTGCTGCTAGGCTACAAACCTGTACAGCATGTTACTGCACTGACTAATGTAGGCTATTGTAACACAACGGTAAGTGTTGGTGTATCTAAACATAGAAAAGGTACAGTATAAATATGGTATCATAATCTTATGTGAACACTGTTGTATGCATGGTCTATTGTTGACAGAAAAGTGGTTATATGGGGCAGGACCGTAACTCCTACAACTCAATGACATAAAGACATATAACCCAATTTAAAAATTCACAAAGGACTTGAGTAGACATTTTTCCAAAGATAAAAATAATTTCCAACAAACACACAAAGAAATGCTCAACATGATTAAACATTAGGGAAATGGCAATAATTTACATTAAATCCACAATGAGCCTGGACACAGTAACTCAAAGCTACAATCCCAGCACTTTCGGAAGTCAAGGCAGGAGGATGGTTTGAGGGCAGGAGTTCTGTTCAAGACAAGCCTGGGCAACATAATGAGACTCTATCTCTACAAAAAGTTTTAAAAATTAACCGGGTGTGGTGGGTAGCATGTGCCTATAGTCCCAGGTAATCAGGAGGCTGAGACAGGAGGATCCCTGGAGCCCAGGAGTTTGAGGCTGCAGTGAGCTGTGATCATGCCAGTGCACTCTAGCCTGGGAGACAAAGTGAGATCCTGTCTCACAAAAATAAAGAGAGAGAGAGAGAAGAAGAAGAAAGAAAGAAAGAAAGAAAGAAAGAAAGAAAGAAAGAAAGAAAGAAGGAAAGAAGAAAGGAAGGAAGGAATAAAGAAGGAAGGAGGGAGAGAGGGAGGGAGGGGGAAGGAAGGGAGGGAAGGAGAGAGGACGGAAGGAAGGAAGGAAGGAATGAAAGAAGGAAGGAAGGAAGGAATTAAAGAAGAAAGGAAGGGAGGAAGGAAGAAAAGAAGGAAAGAAAGGAAGGAAGGAAGGAAAGAAGGAAGGAAGGAAAGAAGGAAAAATCAAAGTAAAATATAAAACTACAATAAGACACCAATTAAAGATTTGATTATAGATTGTAATTTTAAAAATAGCAGTAGTGGTAAGGATATGAAGAAATTAGAACCCCAGTACATTGCTGATTGTAATACAAAATGATTTGGTCACCATGGAAAACTGGTAAAGTTAAAAATAGAATTACTCATATGACCCCACAATTTCATTCCTATGAATTTACACAAATAAACTGAAAGCACGTACTAAACATGTACACACATGCTCACAGCATCACTATGGACAAAAGCCAAAAGGTAGAAACAGTCCAAATGTCTATCAATAAAAATAAATTGGTGTATATACATATAATGAAATATTATTCAGCCATAAAAAAATACAGTCCTGATACAGGCCACAACTTCCAAAACATTTGCTAAGTAAAAGAAACCAGACACAAAAGCTCACATATCACATTACTGAATTTATATGAAATATCCAGAATTGGTAAATCCATAGAAACAGAAAGCAGATTTATAAAGTTACCAAGAGCTTGAGGGATGGGGGAGTAAGGAAAAATCTTCTTAATGAGTAAAACGTTTTACTTTGGAGTGATGAAAATGTTTTGGAAGTAGATAGAAGCGGTAGATACAAAACACTGAGAATGTACTAAATACCACTAAATTGTTCCTTATAAAAATAGTTGATTTTATGTTATGTGAATGTCACCTTAATACGTTATTATTTTTTAAACCCAGAATGTGGATTGATGCTCAGGTATGAGCATTGCTGCTATTCCTTCAATAATTAACTCAATACAACCTTTTCTAATCTGTGAAACAGCTGAGAGTATCAATTAAATTACTATTTTTCTTGTATCACAGTTTCCTGAGATACACAGTGCAAAAGTAGATGAGCCATTTTCATATATGTACCAGACATCGAAAATGTGTCCAACTACAGCGCAAACTGCTATAACAAACACTTGAATTAAATTGGTGATACAGTTTGGATGTTGTCCCTTCTAAATCTCATGGTGAATTGTAATGCCCAGTGTTGGAGTTGGGGTCTAGTAGGAGATGATTGGATCATGGGGGCTGATTTCTCAGGAATGGAATAGGGTCATCCTCTTGGTGCCATCCTAGCAATAATGAGTGAGTTCTTGTGAGATCTGGTTGTTTAAAAGTGTGTGGCACCTCACCCCAACTCTTGCTCTCACTCTTGCCATGTGAGATGCCTGCCCCCCCACTTCGCCTTCTGCCATGATTGTATGCCTGCTGAGACCCTCACCAGAAGCAGATGCTAGCACCTTGCATCTTGTACTTTGTATAGAACTGTAAGCCAATTAAACCTTTCTTTCTAAATTACCCAGCCTCAGTTATTTATTTATAGCCACTCAAGAATGGCCTAATACAGTTGGTAATCTGTGTTGAAAGACATTGATATCATGCAATGTCCAATATAATAATCCAGTTAAAAATTAACAATGAGTTGGTTTGCTTTCTCAGTGAATATTCACATCTTATTGATGTGAAGAATTATAATATTGGATAATACCTTTACAATTGTGTGCTTTCTCATTTCTTAGCCTATGAAGTTAATCAATTTCATAAATTTTTTACTTTACATTGCTCTTCTTTGTTTTTAAGATAGTTTTAGCTTTATTGAAGTATAATTGACAAATAGGAGTTGTATATATTTAACTTGTACATATGATGATTTGATGCATGTACACACGTACCTATATCAATGTTCACCACAATCAAGCTAATTAACAGGTCCATCACCTCACATAGTGTTATTTTCTAAAGTGTAGTTTGGTTTATGGGAGAGGTCCCTATACTTTATGGAAATAATAAAAAATCTTCTATGACTTTTTTTCACGATTGTGTGAGTTTGCAATTGGTGATATATCGACCTTATAGATATTAGGGAAAAAATTGAGCAGCTTTCTAATAAAACTTATTTTCAGATATTTAACAACTTAATATTTTCTTTAATAAACCACTTTTGAATTTTTGATTCATTTAAATAAAGTACAGATACAATAAAGCACAATAAGAATAACCAAAATTGTAAATTTAAAACTACAACATACGATGGCATGTTATATGAAAACAGATCTTTTTCTATTGCATGAATGCCAGTTGAGACACATTAACCAGTCCAAAATAAACCTTGAAGAATAAAATATTATTAAAAAGCATGGCAGAAGTTCCTGTGAAAATTAAAACTAGCTATGTCTTTCAAATTTGTAAAATGTATGTAAAGAAAAATAATTATTTTTTTCTTTTAAAAATGCTAAGCCAGCTGGGAACCACATAAGACTTCTAAGACAATAGTAATGAATGGACCATATTCTGTAAATCACTTTCCTAAATGATCTATGTGTTTTATAGAAAGTCTAAGCAAATTTTACTATTACTATCAGAGTTTGAATTTCTATACTTCTTTATATGCTACTGTTACAGATATCTTGGATGTTTTGCTACATGTGAATGGCTACCTTCTGATTCCGTTTAATTCTGCTTTTTAAAAAGGTTCTTGTTCAAGGAAAGGGCAGAGTTTAGAGGAAGCTACTCTGGAAGATTCCACTTTCTATGCGTGCCTTACAAGATTCCCAGCAGTCCATACTTCAGATATAATGTGGAGAAAATGTCTAAAGAGAATCTTCATTGACTTTTTGTAGTCCAGAACATGAGGTCATATAAGTGAAGATAAACATTGCAGCAAAACCATCCTCTTTAATGACTGCCCAGAACTTCTTGGTAAATTATCTTTGGCAAATCAGTCCCATTACATTTTCATTCTACAAATGTTTTTGTGTGTGTTTCTTATCTGCTGTGCACCATTGTAAACATTCAGAATAGCAAGTCTGAAACATGTAAAACCTAACATGTGATTTCAAAAGTCCCAAGAATAAACTGAACTGCCCTATTGTCACCTACAAAATCCCTTCCACTTCTCCTGATAAAATAACCATCTGATATGGCTTGGCTGTGTTCCTACCCAAATCTCACCTTGAATTGTAATAATCTCCACATGTCATGGGAGGGACCCAGGGGGAGGTAACTGAATCATGGGGATGGGTTTTTCCTGTGCCGTTCTCATGACAGTGAATAAGTCTCACAAGATCTGATGGTTTTATAAACAGGAGTTCCCCTGCATAAGCTCTCTTGCCTGTCGCCATGTAAGACATGACCTTGCTCCTCCTTCACCTTCCACCATGAGTGAGGCCTCCCCAGCCCTGTGGAACTGTGAGCCAATTAAATCTCTTTCCTTTGTAAATTACCCAGTCTCAGGTATGTCTTTATTAACAACGTGAGAACAGATTAATATGCCATCTAAATTTATTGCAATTACTTATTTTACAACTATAAATGAAGTCAGGATTCAGGAATTACACTTACTTATTTACAATTAAATCTCCAATATCTAACAGACTGCTGACTTACATAAGATGTTCAAGGAATCTTTGTTGAATAAAAAATGGATCCAGAGACTAAAATGGAATCAACTGTGCCTTTTGTTCCTCTTTACTGTTTAAGGAGGAAGGTAAATTTAGATAACTCAAAACATTACTGACAAAACACTGCAGTCATCTGAACAAATCATTTCCAGATGAATTTGTGACTTCTCTAAAGTAATTATTAAAAATAAAATTAATTGATTTAGAATATTATACGGACAATCCACATTTTCATTTTAATCCTCCAGAGCTAATCACCTCCTTGCCTTAATCTCTTTATGGTTTGTTTTCTTAATTTCCATAGGTTATATGTATGTATATATTTTTTAACATATGTGATCACATTAAGCCAAATGATATCCTCGTAGTTGTGTTGTCTTTAAAAAACTCAATCTTCTTAACAATTAGCAGATGTTTGTATTATATGTACTTGAATTTAGAGCAAGTGAGTGAATCATAATAGTGCCAAAGCAATTGAAAACTCTGAGGCAAAAGAAGCACAAGAAGTCAAATGGGACTATGCATAAATTTTATGCAGTAATTTAAATTTTACATTAAAACATGTAGACAGGCTTCCAAAATATAGTAAATTATTTTGCTACTTATTTTAAACTAATTTTCATACTATTTCTGCCTTTTTAAAATAAGAAAATAAAGAGTTCGAAAATTATTTAAATTATTTTTAACTCAATTGTTTTCTTGTTCTCAGTTAAGATATGAAGCTAAAACCCTAATTTCACTACAGTTTGCATTTCATTTATAACCTAATAATGCAATATTCTGTATATTCTATCAGAGAAGTAATTAAAATTAGAGATGGCAAATACAAATATAATTTCTGTAACTACCTCTAGCTCAAGTTTATTTTGGGATCAGATTATTTTTGAAAGAACAAGGCTCAGAGGAGTGAGTGAAATAACTGTGATTGAATGTTGAATGAATCAGAATGGCAAAGCCAGAAAATTATGTTTCTGCCCAGCCTTGATATACTTGCTAGCTCCAGGCTACAGTTTGAGTCTGAAGTATAAATCAAATATGATTTGTATACTTTTCAGTATAAAACAGAAAAAAGGAGAGAAATATTTCCAAGTAGCATGTAGAAAGCTGGAGAATATTGCTCATCATCCGTAAAGAAGGCCAAATAAACTACAAAATTATTATTTTTTTAGGTTGTAAGGTAACCAATAGATCTGAACTCCAAAGGGTGACAAGCTTTTCTGTGGAGAGATGAGACAAACAAGCTCTTTAATCTTGGCAGAGAATGGGAGGAGAAGGTGGCTGCCACAGACGTGGATTGGAAGAAAACAATGAAAATTATTACTGAATTCTTAAATGGCAAGTGTGGTCTACTGTAACAGATTAGAAGCCTGGAGAATCCCCAACAACTGTTAGATAAGCACTCATTTCCAAGCTTGTTCTAACCTCCACAGATTATTTATGAAAATGACTACAGACAGGTAGGAGACAAGGGGAGAGTCCCTTCCAGGGTAAGGCACCAGCATGAAATTGCGCACATCTCCTAAAGCCTTCTATCAAACTAAGAAAAATACTAAACTGCTGATGAAGAATTAGGAAATCCACTGATTTCCAAGGCCCAGGTAAAGATCCTTGACTTCTGGGTGCAAAGGAAGTAAAATGTCTCTGCTTCAGTGGGAGGGGCAGAAAATCTACTCTGGCCCAGCATTTACACCAATACAAAGCAGAGTTCTCCTCCTATTAGAAGAGGTAGGAAGGCCCTGATAAATTTAGCTTCAAAGTCCTGATGAAATAGTAGTAAAACAAATTCAGAAAAGTATAGAGAAGATAACACATCTAAATTAGATTTGTCCCAAGAATGAAAGGTTCACTCAAAACTTAAAAATCAGTCAATGTAGTCACGAGATGAAAATAACAAATCAATGCCATCTCAATAACTTCGGAAAAAAATATTTGAGAACACTCATAACCTGTTTATGATTAAAAAAAAAAATAAGCAAAGTATCAGTAAAAGAGGACTTCCTTAACTTCATCTAAGAATCTATTGAAAAAACAACAGGCCTTGCACAGTAGCTCATAACTGTAATCCCAGGACTTTGGGAGGCTAAGGTGGGCAGATCAGTTGAGGTCAGGAGTTGGAGACCAGCCTGGTCAACAGGCTCGTCTCCACTAAAATATATAAAAACTAGCCAGGCTTTGTGGTGCATGCCTGTAATTCCAGCTACCCAGGATTCCGAAGCATGAGAATCATTTGAACCTGGGACGTGGAGGTTGCAATGTTGCAGTGAGCTGAGATCATGCCAGGCTGGGTGACAAAGTGAGGTCCCATGTCAGGCACACACACACACTACAGTGAATATCATACTTAATGGTGAAAGATTGAATGCTTTCTGTTTAAGACTGGGATTGAGGCAGAAGTGTCTAATTTCAACATTTTAATTCAATGTTGAATAGAGTTCTAACAAGAGAAGTTAGACAAGAAAAAGGATTAGAGACATCATGATTGGAAAGAAAGAAATAGAACTATCTCTATTTGAAATCAGCATGACTGCCTATAAGAATCCACAATAGCTGTTATAACCCATTTGTGGTTTTAGCCAGGTTGCAGGATACAAAACCATATACAAAAATAAATTGTGTTACAGTGCACTAGCACCAAATATTTGGAAATTGAAATAAAAATAATACAAAACTGAAATATAAATGGAAATGAAGGTATTATTAAGGAGGAAATACCGTTTGTGGCAATGGGTTTGTAACTGTACGCATTTGTCAAAACCCACTTAAATGAACCTGAGAGGAGGTAAATTTTATTAACTGCAAAATATACTTCAATAAACCTTACTTTAAAAATGCCAAATAAAAAGGAAAGAGTGGGAGCTACTGTGGAGAAAAGATTCTCTAAAAATATTAGGAAAAAACCTGGAGCCCTCTGACTTAACGGGCAATCAGCAGAATGCCAGACCCCACGAAACACAGAGATGATAGTGAAATGGTTACGAGTAACATTCTGATGCCAAATGACAGGTGCTTAGATGCTGGTACCTCTACTCCAAGCAGTGCAACCATGGCAAGTTGCTAAACTGCTCTTCTGTGAAACAGAGGTAATACTAGTGCCTTCTTCATAGGATTGGTTTGAGGGTTAAACTAATGAAACACTTACAGTACTTCACTTATAAGGAGCACTACATATGTGGTTTCTAAAATATATATTATTATGTATTTTAATGAATAATTAAATCACAAACACATTCACTAATTTATCAAATAAGTAACACAAATCAAAGGCAGCCAAAAATATTGAAAATTTTAAAAGCAGTATTTGGGAGTAGGAGGAATTGTATTTATTTTTTTCTTTTGACACCAAATGTTTCTAAGAACTGTGGTGGATACTTGAGTTACCCAATACATGTTGGTAATTATTATTCCTTATAGATAATGTTGTTTTGATTAAAACAATAAATGAGAATGAGTTCAAGCAGTCATTAAGCCAATGTTTACTATTCTTTCCTTGATGCTTGATGGGTGAAGTTCCAGCATTGCTTTTAATGGGATCACAGTCCAGTGGAGAAGGTAGGTACACAAATAAAGTCATGTGCCCCATAATAACTTGTCAGTCAACAACAGACCACATATACAATGGTGGTCCCATAAGATTATAATATAGAATTTTTGCTATATATTTTCGATGTTTAGATATGTTTAGATACATAGATACCACTGTGTTGCAATTGCCTACATTATTCCACACAGTAACATGCTATACAGGTTTGTAGATTAGGAGCAACAGGCTTTGCCATACAGCCTAGGTATGTGGTAGGGTACACCATGTAGGTTTGTGTAAGTACATTCTATGATGTTTGCACAGTGAGGAAATTGCCTAGCAACACATTTCTCAGAAAATATTGCCAACATTAAGGCACACAACTGTAATTAAAATACGATATAAAAAGTGCTGGAAGAAGAGGTATACACAGTGAAATGGGAGCTTGGGGGAGGTGGAGGGCAGGGTTCCAACTGAAAACAATAGGGATAAGAAGTGGTAAGCCTAATGGACAAGGGTTTGGGTTTGCTGGTCATTCAAGGATGGGTCAACTCTGACTTTGCCATTTCCTTTTTGTATGACCTTAAGGAAGTACTTTAATTATTTTAGCCACAAGTTCTTCATCTTAAAATATGGAACATAACAATAAGTATTTTATCGGGCTGTTGTGAAGGTTAAATGAAAAAATACATATGAAGGACTTAGTAAGTACGTGACAATCACTCTCAATAAATGCTAGCCATATTGTTATTATTAGCATTATATTAGTAGTATTTGTTTCTACTAATTACATCATACTAATATAGTATTTAGCACTAATTACATCATACTAATATGGTATTTAGGATGGGAAAATATATGTATAATATATAGTGTTAAATACTAATACTGTGTTAAATACTAATACTGTGCTAATACTGTGTTAAATACTGTTGTGCCAAATATTTCTGATACTTAAAAAAGCATTTTTACATAACATTTTTACTGGATCTTCAGTAATTATGCAAGGCAGAATGGCAGATTTTATTGTTCTCAATTTACAGATAAGACCAACAGGAAGAGTGTAAAAGGTCTTGTACAACTGTTATAAGTTTTTCTCATGAAAGCTTTTTAAATTTATCTGTATTAGCCTGAAACGACTTGATTTTCTCAATTTTTCTATACTGTTTTACTCATAATTTTTTGATCCATTACGCAATGATTCCTAAAACATAGATGTACACACACACACTCTCTCTCTCTCTCTCATGTGCACACACACAATAAGACCCTGCATATGTTTATTTTCAACCTGTTACATAAATTGTGGCCCTTTAATGTAGCTTTTCGATAATGTGAATTTATTTTATTCTAGCACAATCATTTTTTCCAGTTCTTTAAATGTATAATTTGGTAGGTTTTATTACTTTAAGAATATTTCTATTAGAAATAACAAAATAACTATGTACTACAAAGGAGACTTAATGTCAAATTCCATTTCTAAGGGTACAATGATAAAAGAAATAATAGCAACAATAACAAAAATGCTTTGTTATTGATTTATTATATCTTTTTTGCCTTCTAAAAAGATCCTTTTATTCATTCTTTTAATACGATAGCCACATGATTTGACTAATGGAAAATGGAAAACAAGTATTACTCAACATTACCTCTTAGACACCTGGCAGAGAAAAATGGTTTCACACGTGAAAAAGCAGTAGGAGGGAAATTAGGTGAAATATCACATGAAACTAAGCTCCTATATTTTATTAAAATTTATAAGGCACAGATTTAAAAAGATATAGATACCATTCATAACAATTCACTGATTTATTCAATTTGGTTAATCTTATCAAACAGGGTTTTGTGGGGTTTTTCTTGTACGCTTTACGATACAGCTACTAGCTGTTAAAATTGGACTTAGGATTTCAGATCTTGATTTTTGCGTACAAGTTTGAAAAAAAAGGAGGTCAAAGTAAGCAATACTAAATTAGTAAAACAATTGGTTGACATGACAAGGAATTTATATCCTTAAAAGAGTGTAGGTAAGATACACAGTTAAAATGTTACTATATTTGAAATACAGACATTCTGCCAGCAGGAAAAATATTTGTTGGGAGTGAAAAAAATGACTCCATGAGTTGTTAATCAATCATTCAATTAGCTTCCTGCTGGTACTTGTATAAGATCTATTACTGTTGTGAACATTTTACCTGTGAAATAAGGGAGAAAAGATAATTAAACACACATTAACCAGACCTAGGGGTTTGAGTGTAGCAATCTATTAATCAATATTGATTGAATATTATAATAGACATCATGAAGGAGATGGGTTTTAGCTGTGCCTTGAAATATGAATAAGATGATGGTAGCAAGAAGGCAATAGAGTAAGAAGAAGATACAGGAGAAGAAATTTCAGGATGGGAAAATATGACATTTCCACAATTTCTTCATTCACTATAGAAAATTGTATGTCTATTCAATTTTTCAGATCAAACAACTGAATACGCATGTTTTCTTTTCTAATTCTCTATCAAATGTTTGCAAATATGAAATATAGCTATATAATTTTTGAAGAGTTACTTCTTCAATGTGAGTTAATTTTAAAATAGCATCAAGCAATATTTACTTAGTCATGCATTCACTTATTTCAAAATTCCCACCTACTCCTCACTTTTATTTTCCATTTCCTTAGTTCAAACTTTCATGTATTGATATTTTGATGTACCTATTATTTGCCTGGCATTGTTCTGGGAATATAAAGATAAGCAAAACATGACCTGAATCCCTAACTTCTGGAAGCTTATAGTCTAATGGTAGAGACAGACACTGATCAAATGATTCCAAAAAGATAAAAATCTAGTGTAGTGCTAGAATAAGAGGTGTTATTAGAGCATATGAAAGGGAGAGTTGACCTGGTCAGGAAGGTCAGAGAAGACTTATCTGGGCAACTGACAATTTAATAACAACCTAAAGGATGAGTAAGGGTTAACTAGAAAGGGAAAAGCATTATATATGAAAGGCAAATCATATGCAAATATCTGTACTGAGAGAATATTTGGCAGGTATGATCTTAAGGATGTCAACATGAATGAATAAGAGAAAGCAAGGAGGAATTTTGTGCCAAGTAAGCTTGGTGCTTTTTCTCCTGGATTATTTCTGGTCACCCTCTAGTTCAGCATCACTCTAGACCCTCTCCAATCCAGTCCTGTCATATGTGTTTACTGAAGTTAATGTGATTATATCATTCCTGCCATAAGCCTGTTTCTTCATTCTTCATGGAGACACCTGCATTCAGGCATGGTATGTATCTCACCATAGCCGGAACGTGGTCTGCCTTTAAGTGACCTTTGAACTGGTCACCTATCTCGACCCTTGAATTTGCTTTGCCTGGATGGATCTGCCAGCAGCCTGGCAATCTGTTCATCTTTTCTGCTGAGGTCAAATGTTACCCTCAGTTTTGGGACCTTCATGAATACCCCCAGGGTGGGAATCTTTCCTCTCTGTGCTTCCACAACTTTCTTTGCTTTCCCTGTCCACACCTCTGTTGCCATGGCATTCGAGGAGAAGGTAAGCTCTTTAGAGTCAGGGATCTAGTTTCACTCTTTTATATACAGTATGTTGAGAAATGTCTGAGAAAACTTGACACTTAAAAAAATGTGGAGTTTTTTGGCCAAACTAAACATTTATGTCAGTTTTTTAGGCCATATTCTGATAATTTAGGATGAAGAGTTTGCCTGAATTGTTGATTCAAATAAATTAATTTAAAACTGCTCAGTTTTAGAGATAGCTTTTTATCACCATTAATAAGTAATGACTGAACAATTAACATTTTTGGTGAAAACCCAGTCTTAACTTCTTTACTTAAATCTAAGATTTTAAAAATATGTTAATTACCATTAAAATATGACTTTGAACAATTGACTTAAACTCTATGCCTCAGATTTCTCATTTTTAAGGTGAGGATAATAACTATCTCCTAGAATAACTACTTTCAGATAGATAGTTTCTCTATCTATAGATAGACAATATAGATATCTACAGATATCTATCTACAGATAAATAGTCCCTATCTAACAATCCTAGGATTGTTATGAAAATTAACTAGTTAACATTTCCAAGTATTTTGAACAGTATTTGGCACTAAGTAATTGCTCTACCAGTGCTTGTTAATTAAGTAAAAAAAACAAACAAGTCAGGTATTGACAGGCATTTCTGAGAAATTTCTATGAGTTGTAAAGGAGTATAAAGATGAATCCGTTATAAATATGCTGATTATGCTTTGAAAGATCCCTTTTATAACTACCCATATTTATTCAATATAACCAGTTGTAACACTACTCCTTCCTCAGCCTGCATAATTCCAGCAGCAGGTAAAGAAAGAGACTCTAGGTCTTTGTGTCATACTCTTGTACCACAGGTTGTATTCTTGGACTTAGTGGTGAGTTAGGTATTTTCCTTGATGCTTCTTGCTACTGCTACTTGAGACAAATTGTGTCTCCCTGTTAACTTAAGAAAAAAAAAGTTTAAAGCTCATGCCATCAAAGAATGCAACCCCCACTCCTCTATCGCAGTTATTTCTAAGACTCTAATGACCCATCCTCATCCCTTTAACATTTTAAACTCTGTTTTATTGTGACTCTTTGCAAAACTATTGCTGTTGTAATTCTTAAGAATTATCTATATAGAAGCTTCTCTCACTTCCCTGGCTTCAAAGTTCCTTGGAGTTTACTTCTCCATAGATATAGTCATTCCTCCACCTTCAGCCTTTCTCTCTCCTCATTTCAACTAAGGTATCATCAATAACAACTGCAACCCCTCCAAATTTCAGTTTCAAGCATAAAACCAGTTTCTACTCCCTCTAGTCACCTACCTCTAATAGTTCTTCACCAGTCTATGACTAACATTCTATTGATTCTATGCGTTTTCATTCTCCCTTTCTGACTTCATTCTCACTTTTTTCTTTTTAACAGTTTAGATTTTATAGTACATCATTTATTAAAATGACCCAACTGCCTTGCCCATCTCCATTCATTGTATTCATCAGGCAAAATCCAAACCCTGGTTAAATAAAATTCAATATCAACCTCAAGCCTGTTCCTTTGAAGCTGGACAAATGTGAAGGAAAACATTATGACTGGTCTTACTTCAAATTCATGAGCACTATATTTAAGAGGAGAGCCAGAACTCATATTGAATTTCTTAATTCCTCTTGTTCTACTACACAGCTAAATAACTATATGTTGTCCTCACTTCTCAAACTTTCAGCACCTTCTTCCCAACTTTACTCTCAGCAGGATTCTTAACTGCTGCTTCTAATTTCATTGAAAAAAAAGTATACAAATATAATTAGGAAACTTTTACACACTTCCCATCATATCTACTTTCCTACAGCATCTGTATCTTATTCTCTACCTTTTTTAGCTTCTCTGTGTAACCATAAGTCCTCTCCCTCCATCTGTGCATTACATTTTATTCTCCCCTCACTCATTCCCCAGTCCATTGACTCACTGTGGGCTGAAATGTATTCCCAAAAATGTGTACTTTGAAGTCCTAACACTTAGTACCTCAGAATGTAATGGTATTTGGAGATAACATCTTTAAAGGGTTAATTAAGTACAATGTGGTCTTTAGGGTGGGCCCTAATCCAACATTGCAGGTGTTCCTATAGGAAGAGGAGATTATGAAACAGACAGAGAGAGGCACCCGACTTATGTACCAAGGGGAGACCATGTGAGGATAATGAGAAGGCAGTCATTTGCAAGCCAAGAAGAGAAGCCTAAGAAGAAGCAAAACATGCCAACACTTGACCCTGAACTTTTGGCCTCCAGAAGGTTGAGAAAATAAATTTCTGTTGTTTAAGCCACCTAGTCTGTGGTATGTGCGATGGCAGCCCTAGGAAGTGAATACACTACGTCGGACAGTCTCACTATCTTTTCTGCAATACTAATCATTTCTCTCTCAATAGAAGTTTCTCATCAGTATACAAATATATCTTTATTTCCTCTGTCTTATACAAAGAAAAATTATCTCTTGATCACACATTCCTTCCTGCTACTACCTCATTCTTTCACCGTTTTCCATATAATTCTGCTTCTAATTTTTACCCTCTCTTTCTTTCTTGAATATAATCCAACCAGGCTTCCCTTCTGTTTCTCTTCTTAAGACCATCACTCCACGGGAAAAGTGCTGCTTATCTAACAAACTCTTCAGTAAGTTCTTTAGTTATTTTCAATAACAATCTCCATTTGTTATAGTACTCAATATTTATTTGTTATCCTATTTGGCCTATAAACACCATTTAATAGGGGAAGGATAAGTCATCTCCCCTCCCCCCATTCTCACTGCTTAACTCCGGACTTACATATACCCAATGTATACCTGGCATTTATTCTTGGCTAATAAGTTTTCCTAAATTCCACCTGTCCAAAATAGCACTCCCTTTTAAACTACTTGTCCATTTATCTCTACCTTAATACATGACAATTCCATTCTTCCAATGGTATGGTTTGACTCTGTGTCCCCATCCAAATCTCACCTTGAATTGTAATAATCCCCACATGTCAAGGGCAGGACCAGGTGGAGGTAATTGGATCATGGGGATAGTTTTCCCCATGCTGTTCTCATGATAATGAATGAGTCTCATAAGATCTGATTGTTTTATAAGTGTCTGCCATTTCCCCTGCTTGCACTCACTCCATCCTGCCGCCCTGTGAAGAAGGTGCCTGGTTCTCCTTTGCGTTTTCCCATAATTGTGAGTTTACTGAGGCCTCCCCAGCAATGCAGAACTGTGAGTCAGTTAAACCTCTTTCCTTTATAGCAGGAACTGTGAGTCAGTTAAACCTCTTTCCTTTATAGTTCTTTATAGCAGCATCAGAATGAACTAATATATCCAGTAAAATCAAAAGAAAGCAAGCAAACAAGTAAACATTCTTCATGTTATCTAGGAGTCCTATTAAAATTCTCACATCCCTTATTGAATCCATCAGCAAATCCTGTCAGCTACATATCTCTTCAAATGCCAGAACCCATCAATTCTGTCACTACCTTCCTCTTCCAATTATTCAAAATCTCTTGGTTGGACTCTCATCACTATTATCTTTGTACTTTCCTCCACTTTATTCTCAGTGCCACAGACAGTATCATCGTTCTGTGATATAACCCACATTATGTACATCACTGCCCTAAACCCTTTGGTGGCTTCTTATCTTATGTAGGAAAAAAGTCAAAGGTCTTTCAAGGCATCCCAACATTTTCTCTGTTCTTTGTTATTTGTTCCTTGAATACTCTGGACACCTCACACCAGAACTTGTGAACTTATTAATTAGGTTACAAATGATACTTTTTCAGAAGTTTGCAGGGCTCCCTCTTCCACTCTGCTCTATTATAATCTTATAAACTATCATTTTCTTTATTTTTTTCCTTTCTCCTGCTTTCCTTAACTCCATGAAAGTAGAGATCATGTTCCGTTTAGCTTACTGCTATAACACCATGTATAAAACAGTCTCTGGCACATAATAAGCACTCAATAAACATCGTGAACAAATAAGTAAATAGATTTACTAATATGAATGATATATTCCCTGATCTTTTGCAACATGCTTACATAATCAATAGACTCTTTGCCCCCTTTTATTGCCAGAATTTCCTCAACAGTTAAATCTTCTCTCCTGGGCTTCAATGACACAGTTGTATGGAAACTTACTTGGATATTCTGATCCCTGGGCAAACCTAGGATTCTGAGAGAGTTAACATCTGATAGGGCAACTTTTGACTAATAGGGGATGGTTTCTGGTGGATAAAAGCTCTATTTTCCATTCCATGAACCTTCTAAACCTTATTTGACACAGTAACTCAAAGTGTCCTCAGCATAATCAAACTGCAGTTGCTCATGATGACAACTCATTGGTAATGGAATCTTGTATTGGCTTCACCTCCTTCCTTGGGGTCTCTTTCTAAAATAAACTGCCTGCATACATGCCCTTTTCTCAGATTTTACTTTCTGAAGAGAACCCAGGCTTTGTCAATTTTTCTATGAAGTGAAGTCCCAAAATATCCCCTAGAGTACAATAGGTACTTAATAAATATTTACAGGATACCTAAGTATTTTATTCTCTTTGAAGCAATTGTGAATGGGAGTACACTCATGATTTGGCTCGCTGTTTGTCTGTTATTGGTGTATAAGAATGCTTGTGATTTTTGCACATTGATTTTGCATCCTGAGACTTTGCTGCAGTTACTTAACAGCTTAAGGAGACTTTGGGCTGAGACGATGGGGTTTTCTAGATATACAATCATGTCATCTTCAAACAGGGACAATTTGACTTCCTCTTTTCCTAATTGAATACCTTTTATTTCTTTCTTCTGCCTGATTGGCCAGAAGTTCCAACACTATGTTGAATAGGAGTGGTGAGAGAGGGCATCCCTGTCTTGTGCCAGTTTTCAAAGGGAATACTTCCAGTTTTTTCCCATTCAGTATGATATTTGCTGTGGGTTTGTCATAAATAGCTCTTATTATTTTTAGATAGGTCCCATAAATACCTAATTTATTGTGAGTTTTTAGCATGAAGGGCTATTGAATTTTCTCGAAGGTCTTTTCTGCATCTATTGAGATAATCATGTAGTTTTTGTCTTTGGTTCTGTTTATATTCTGGATTACATTTATTGATTTGCATGTTTAACCAGCCTTGCAATCCAGGGATGAAGCCCACTTGATCATGGTGGATAAGCTTTTTGATGTGCTGCTGGATTCAGTTTGCCAGTATTTTATAGAGGATTTTTGCATCGATGTTCATCAGGGATATTGGTCTAAAATTCTCTTTTTTTGTTGTGTCTCTGCCAGGCTTTGGTATCAGGATGATGCTGGCCTCATAAAATGTGTTAGAGAGGATTCCCTCTTTTTCTATTGATTGGAATAGTTTCAGAAGGAATGGTACCAGTTCCTCCTTGTACCTCTGGTAGAATTCGGCTGTGAATTCATCAGGTCCTGGACACAAGGGATGTGAAGGACCTCTTCAAGGAGCACTGCAAACCACTGCTCAATGAAATAAAAGAGGACACAAACAAATGGAAGAACATTCCATGCTCATGGATAGGAAGAATCAATATCATGAAAATGGCCATATTGCCCAAGGTAATTTATAGATTCAATGTCATCACCTTCAAGCTACCAATGACTTTCTTCACAGAATTGGAAAAAGCTACTTTAAAGTTCATATGGAACCAAAAAAGAGCTTGCATTGCCAAGTCAATCCTAAGCCAAAAGAACAAAGCTGGAGGCATCATGCTACCTGACTTCAAACTACACTACAAGGCTACAGTAACCAAAACAGCATGGTACTGGTACCAAAACAGAGATATGAACCAATGGAACAGAACAGAGCCCTCAGAAATAATACCACACATCTACAACTATCTGATCTTTGACAAACCTGACAAAAACAAGAAATGGGGAAAGGATTCCCTATTTAACAAAATGGTGCTGGGAAAACTGGCTAGCCATATGTAGAAAGCCAAAACTGGATCCCTTCCTTACACCTTATACAAAAATTAATTCAAGATGGATTAAAGACTTAAATGTTAGAACTAAAATGATAAAAACACTAGAAGAAAACCTAGGCAATACCATTCAGGACATAGGCATGGGCAAGGACTTCATGTCTAAAACACCAAAAGCAATGGCAACAAAAGCCAAAATTGACAAATGGGATCTAATTAAACTAAAAAGCTTCTGCACAGCAAAAGAAACTACCATCAGAGTGAACAGGCAACCTACAGAATGGGAGAAAATTTTCACGACCTACTCATCTGACAAAGGGCTAATATCCAGAATCCACAATGAACTCAAACAAATTTACAAGAAAAAAACAACCCCATCATTAAGTGGGCGAAGGATATGAACAGACACTTCTCAAAAGAAGACATTTGTGCAGCCAACAGACACATGAAAAAATGCTCATCATCACCGGCCATCAGAGAAATGCAACCATCTCACACCAGTTAGAATGGTGATCATTAAAAAGTCAGGAGTCAACAGGTTTCCTGGAGAGGATGTGGAGAAATAGGAAAACTTTTACACTGTTGGTTACACACTAGGGCCTGTTGTGGGGTGGGGGAAGGGGGGAGGGACAGCATTAGGAGATATACCTAATGTAAATGACGAGTTAATGGGTGCAGCACACCAACATGGAAGATGTATACTTATGTAACAAACCTGCAGGTTGTTCACATGTACCCTAGAACTTAAAGTATTATTAAAAAGTTAGGAAACAACAAGTGCTGGAGAGGATGTGGAGAAATAGGAACAGTTTCACACTGTTGGTGGGACTGTAAACTAGTTCAACCATTGTGGAAGTCAGTGTGGCGATTCCTCAGAGATCTAGAACTAGAAATACCATTTGACCCAGCCATCCCATTACTGGGTATATACCCAAAGGATTTTAAATCATGCTGCTATAAAGACACATGCACATATATGTTTATTGTGGCACTATTCACAATAGCAAAGACTTGGAACCAACCCAAATGTCCAACAATGATAAACTGGATTAAGAAAATGTGGCCCATATACACCGTGGAATACTATGAAGCCATAAAAAATGATGAGTTCATGTCCTTTGTAGGGACATGGATGAAGCTGGAAGCTGTCATTCTCAGCAAACTATTGCAAGGACGAAAAACCAAATACCACATGTTCTCACTCATAGGTGGGAATTGAACAATGAGAACACATGGACACAGGAAGGGGAACATCACACACCTGGGACTGTTGTGGGGTCGGGGGAGGGGGGAGGGATAGCATTAGGAGATATACATAATGCAAAATGACGAGTTAATGGGTGCAGCACACCAACATGGCACATGTATACATATGTAACAAACCTGCACGTTGTGCACATGTTCCCCAAAACTTAAAGTATAATAATAAAAAATTATAATTAAAAAATACATATATATAAAATTTACAGGATAAATGATTGGACAATTCACTATAATAGCAATTACCTTTATTATTCATTTTTAGATATGTCTTGTAAGATGAAATTGATCTCATGCATATTATCTTCTACCATTTCATTTATAACTGTATAACAAGTCCCAGAAACAAAATGTCCCAAGAGACCACAAGAAACCATAATCTTTTTAATCTTTTTCTCCAAATTGGCTAAAAGAATTATAGAATGTTTATAATCAAAGCTTTAAAATACCTCCTATTTTAATGGAACAAAAGATAAATTACAGTATGAAGAATTTCACTAGTGCTTTGTACTAAAATCTACTCTACTGGAATATTAATGACATCCTGCAGTTTAACTCTAACACACCAGAAACTCTTTTAATTTGCACTTTAAATAAGTTTTCTTCCTTCAGAACAGTGTTTATAGTTATTGCATTTCTACAAACTGCTCAATAGGTAAATTCAAACCAAATAGTAGAAAGGAGAAATAAATGACTTCATATATCTTGGCAAAAAGTAAGTTATGGGATCACAGTTAGAATGGTTTATAGTGCCCCTTATTCCATGTTTATTTTCTTTTCTCAGCAGTAAAAAGGAAAATCCTTTCTCCTCAAAGTATTTCTGGCTGGCAGCTGCTGAGGTGAGGATCATGATTTCCTGATTCTAGCTTGGTTAGATTCAGCTTATACTATAGACATAGAAATATTGGTACAGCAAGTAAGTGCAAAAACAATCAGCAAATGTCCCTAAACACAACCCATCTTCTGCCCTCAGTCCATCTTGATACTCTTTGCAATTTCATGAGTTTCTCATGAACTTCCTACTATAAGTTTCTAGAATTACATATTTAAAAGAAAAGCCATCTATTTGGATTCACCTTTCTTGTATTCAAAATAAATTTAATAAGTATGCAACATGAATTCTTGTATTTTGGGATTAGCTTTTGCAATAGCAGTTGTTTTCACTTGGCTTCTTGGGATTGAGAATGGAAGAGAGAAAACAGGTTACTCTTCTGGATACACAAGGATAATGACTGAGGTCACATGTCAAATTCTCCTGTGAAAATGTTACTGGCATTTTGACAAATGTTTTATATCTTACTTTTCATTTAAATAATAGTTATATGATAAACTCAGTGCCTATGAATATTTTAGCTGTTACCACCTCATAGACAATATAAACAGGTAAAGAAAAAAAGGTGGCTACAAAACCTTGGCTAAAACTGAGTGTAATTACTGAGGATTCTCAGTAAATGAGTCCTTCTATAGCCTTCTTCAGGGTTTCTTAACGCCTAGATTATGCTTATTTTAACTTTCTAGGATTTAGAAAGTCAATTTTCCATTCAGGAGGTTCCCCAATCCTGAATATCTAGTATTTTTTTGTTGTTTTAAGAATAAGGAGCAGTGGAAATTAAAATTATATTTACCCTTAAAATAGTTCTCAAGGCAAGTTTGCTTATGATGTACTTTGAAATTGTATACAAATTAAGTGAGCCTATATTTTAGATAATCTTTTCTTTCAGTTGTATACATTGAACAGTAAAGCATCTTGCAAATCATGAATATCTAATTAGATGTCACAAGGGAGCAGACCCATTTACATAGTCCAGTGATTGTAGTTAATAAATGATTAAGAAGTACTTGATTGTAATGAAAAATAAAAGGTATCTTTGAAAATGTTTAGAAATATTAGTACAACATATTGATAAAACAATAACCTATAGAGCTTTTTTGTTTTCAATGCACTTTTCCATATATTAATACTTTTGAGCCTTTCAATGATTCAGAAAACTAGGACAAATGTATTTATCCCCAACACACAAACTAAAGAAGCAAGGTAGCTCAGACCTGTTGACCAACTTGCTCAAGGCACACCGTTTGCAAGTTACCCAATCTAAGCGTAGACTTGAGATATATGTGAATTTTTAAATAAACCAAAAGCAAAGAATTTGTTTCCTCAAAAATACCCCAAACAAAAACACGCCATATTATCAGTAATTATTATAACATTATAACTTTTTAATCATGAGTGATAAAACAGCACAAACTATTAATCAATTTTTAAGAGAATAATGTAGGCTAGATTGTCCAAGTTAGTGAAAACTATTGTTATTTTCTACCAAATATCTATTGCTATTATTCTCAAAACCTCATCAAATTCCTTTCAAGTCCAAACTATACACAAAGTATAGTCGTCAATTTAAATAGTGTAGTCTTAGTAACACACAGGCCTGGGTATAAAAAGAGATATAACTTTATATATATGTAGGTGAAGGTTTTCTTGACGT
The DNA here is from genome assembly GCF_009828535.3 of Hylobates moloch. NCBI lineage: Eukaryota > Metazoa > Chordata > Mammalia > Primates > Hylobatidae > Hylobates > Hylobates moloch. The sequence goes on from NW_026652299.1 coordinate 5,726,494, forward strand.
TCTCATTTCAATGAGAAGCTGAAAATTTTCAACTTTTAATTCAAGTTTATGAAATTACTCCTACTATTAAATTTAGTTTATTGAGATTTTTAAACTCAACCAATCAAATATTCTTTCTCTCTCCTTCCTCCATTCTCCCTTTGGGCAGTTAAGCTTCTAGAAGCTTACCTTTCACCTGGATTGAGCAAAGGACCATTTCTTTGCATGACATCTTCAGCCACACTGATTTATGTTTCATTAGTAGCTGCTGTCTCTTATCCTGGTAATCATAATGTCACCAAAACTCCAGGGGTTCAGTATAGGTCCTGCTGCTTGTGGCATGAATGCCAATCACTGAGACAAGGAGTACTGTCAGGGAAGAAGGCTTTAATCTGGTGCTGCAGCCAAAGATAACAGGAGATAAAGTAGGAAATCCATCTTCCACCCAACTAAAATGGTGGGGTTTATATAGCAGGAAAGGTGGAAAAACAGGAATTAGGGAGTGGTAACGAAGCAGTCATGATGGGTGGGGGGGGCTGGTGTCTCACTTTCTGGACACAGTAATCTGATGAGCTTTAGTTTCTTCACTGAGGGCAGTTTCCTGAGGAAGTCAGATGAGACAAATGAAAGTCTCAAGTTTTAAAACAAGGGAAGGTCAATTTATCTGTCTATTCAGAAAACCATAAATATTATTTGTATGAGACAATTGGGCCAGTTTCAATAGTGTGCAACCATTTGTTGGTGCGATTCCCAGCTTTGCTATAGCCTCTATTCCAGCAGTCTATATTCACATCATCTAAATCCTAGCTCTCAGCCTCTTCTAGTTTCAAGCATTTCTGAGGAAAATACATTAAAAAATTAACTATCTCTAAGGTAGGCAGAAGGGAAATGTACTGTCTAAATACTCTCTAAGCAGGACACTCTAAGACACTCTAAGAGGACATTGAATGGGGAGAAGGGAAGAGAACTCAATTAAAGCCCCAACACATCATCCTCCTTCACGTATTCTATTTCCTCTCTTTGTTCAGAAATTGATTTTGTCTGTTGATTAGTAGTACAATAACTCTTACATTCCTTTTTAAACAAATGTTTACTGAATCCAGGAAAAATTCAGATGCTATGCTAGATTTTTTGTTCCAACATGAAGACAACACAGTCTGTGTTTAATGTGCTCACAATTTTATCATAGATGACCACATAAATAGATAATTAGGGTGTAATCAATAAAAGACTGTAATAATGAATCGAGTAATGTGAAAAGAGTGTTCCACTGGAAAGGTCTTTAAAAGTTTCATAGAGTCAGTTATCTAATTTTGCTCAAGAGAATTGAATAGAAATTTCAAAGGTGTGTCAGGGTAAAGTGAGAGAAATCATTACTGAGACTATTGGACAACATTGCTATTGTGTGATTAGAATTTCTGTGTAACCAGAGGAACTTTTGTACTTTATCAGGGACACAGTACAATTTTACTTGAGCACAAGAAGTCTCAATTAGAAATAAATTAACAAGAAAATTACTGTAGTTTATCCTTAACCACCATTTGTAATACTTTGAATTTCTCTGCTAACACGAACTGATCAATTGTTTGACTCTGTTACGGAATTAATTACTTAATTCAGTCAAATTGGTAATCAGATTAATTGGCTGGTTAAATCAATTGTCATTGTCAAGTTGGGTGAGACAGAAAAGATTGAATTGTATAGTTTATTATAAAGGCAGGAGCTGGCTCTCAAATTTTATGTTTCTTATTTAAGTAATATCTATAGATTTTTAAAAAACTTGTTTACATTTTTGCATGGAACTTATGATTGAGCTTTTACAATCTTGTGGTGTAAGTGATGGAAGTGTTTTTGACTCCATTTTACTGATAGAAATAATGAGGTATATCAGGGTTAAGTGATTGTTGACTATATGACTGTACTGCAAATAAATGGCAGATTTAGGACTTGAACTGAAGGGTTGCTGACTCTAAATCTGGTACTTTTTTTTTCTAGAAATAGAGAGGAATGAAATATTGGGTATAGAAATTTTAAAAGTCATCAGTAATTAAAAGATATACTAAGTCATGAGGAATTTTTATCTCACCACAGAAACATTTTCCTTCCTTAAGATTAGGGTGGGATAGTATTTTCTGCAGTACATTTGAGAAATGGTTAAGTCTGAGGGATGACCTGGCACGTTATTGGAAATAAAGTACCATCAAGAAAAACATGTGTTACCAATCATTATCCTGAAGCTTTTCTAGTATTAAGTGGACAAATACTTACAGGATCTCATGTGAGCTTCACTGTAATGTTGGCAAGGTGATACATAATTCTAAAGCCCATGTTTTTTTTCCGTTTGGCCAGTTGAGCGAAGATTCTTATTTAAGTGTCCACAGCACGATTGGTACTATTGGAAATGGAAACAATGAAAGATTCGTTTTTTAATTCAAAATGTTACCTTTCTTTCTTTTTCCTTCCTACCTTCTTTTCTTTCTGCACAAGCACTCATTGAACATCACACTGTACCAGGCACTACTGCAGGAGTGTGAATAGTAAACAATGTCTAAAATATGCTCTAGCTCCTGGCAAAGCTCACAGCTTAATGATGGAGATGGAATTCCCACTCATGAAACAATTGAGTAATTATAGTCTGAACAGTAAGTTATTAGCTAGAATTATACAGTTATATTGATAAGAAAAATAGTTGATCAGTTTAATCCATTAATTGAATTTAAGCAGAACTCACAATTCAAACCCCTAGGGATGAGTAAGAGAAGTAAACCTTATGGAAACTATGATACATTGGAGATTATATGTTCTGACTAAAAGGTTCAACAGCCTCTGTGGTTTTTCCTTGTTTGATTGTTTGTTTGTTGTTTTTTAAGGGGCTTTCCAGTAAAAACCAGAAAGCCTGCTAAACAAATTCTAAAAGAGCTATAACACTTAGCCCCTGTGCTGTGGAAGAATATTGTTAAGTAGAAATTCAAACTATGCACTGCCAAATTAGCCTCCTCCCTCTTTTTTTTTCCTAGAAATCTGGAGTTTAAAATTATTTTCTGAACTCTCTTGTTTTTTAAAGATGGTAAGTAAAATAGACTTTGGAAAAAGATCGTGTGGGACAAACAAAGCAATCATGACCATGAGTTTGCAAACTCTAAGTTTTTAAATTACAAAAGTGTAGGATTACCAAATGTGATAACGTTTTTTGCAAGACACCTTATAACAAGTTTGATCAGAATTGGATTTTTCTCTGGGCATAGGAAAGAATGCTAAGCTACAAATTGAGAAGTACAACAGTAAAGAGAAGAGCAGAGGGGACAGGAGTGGAGGGGGTAAAAGATAAGGGAAGGAAAGAAGGGAAAAATAATCTCTTTGTTCACAAATGCTGTCTTTGTGATGGCTTCATTTTTACCCTCAAATTTATTAAAGGAGAAAAAAAATTGTGTGTTTTTTTAAATGAATCAATTACAGAAATACTCTCAAATTGCATTTTCTCGTAGAGTGGTTAACAGATGTTTCCACAAGTTAGTGAGTTTACTTAATTGTCAGAGGCTGGACATTTGTGTATAAAATCTCTCTTTAGTCAAAAAGAAGCAAATTAGAGAAATATCCTACCAGTGTAAATATTTCAGACTGTAATAAACTCCATAATGCCATAGCACATAATACTTGGCCAGAACACAGTAACTTGTTCTCTCCAATTTCAATAGCCATAGTATTTTCCTTTTTTAATTTGTAAAAACAAATCACACATAGCAAAAAATTTTTCCTAATTATAGGAATCTACTAAAACTCTAAACTTTTAGCATGTGAACCTCATTTCTAAGTAGATAAATGACAGACTATTAACTTTGCTTTCTACTTCCTTTGAGTCATGACTTGACTTTCAAAACATTTGGTCAACCAGACTCAAAGTCTCCTTGCAGAAGAAACATTGAGAAATCATGTACTTCTCTCCTTTTACAATTCCCCTTCAGGGCAGAGCAATACAAGTGACCCTGGCTTTTGACAAACCTTAGCCGAACAAAATGTAACAAGCCCTGTCTGTTTTGAGCAGAATTTTCTATTCTGACAGATACAGCTCAGGAGCATTTGATGTCTGCTTGCTGGTCATAGATAATGGTGCATCTTGGGACCATTGTCATTCTTGTCAATAAAAAGGCCTGGGGGGACATGCAACAAAGCTACCTTTTGATTCACCGTTTTTCTTTCCTTCACAGGACATTTGTAAGCCTGTGGTCAGCTAGGTCATTTTATTTTATCCTGATGTGCCTTGATAATAGCATCATGTCTACAGAAAATTTGACAGGCCATCGATGTTTGTTTCTCTGACTCCTATGTTGTTTTTCAGTCCTCAATGTCAAACATACTTTGAAAGCTACTGAATATGTTGGTTGGGACAGTATTTGACAAGACATTTCTTCTTTGATAAAATTAAGCTCATGGGGGTTGATCTTTGAATTTAAGGTAATTTTTTGAGCAATGCAAGACACTCTGTCATTCTACTGCTGGCACACAAGAAATGTTTGAAAAACTGGAAATTCTATTTAATTGAGCTAAACAATATTTTTAAATATGAATTTTGGAAACTGGAACAAGAGCAAACTGCTAAGTGCAAAATGGACAAATTATGACTGTTATCACATTAAAATGAGATCTACCCTCATATTTATTGAATTCCGGTACAGTTATGAGCAATACAATGTGCATGAATGTCTATATATGAAAGGAGGAGTTTACATAAAAGTCAGTCTTCGAGAAAAGCCTGGCTATTGTTTCTATTTTTAAAAACCAGTTGGAAGTATATGTTAAGAAATTATACTGAGGCTGCAGGACTACTTGAGGCCAGGAGTTCAAGATCGGCCTGGGCAACATGGCAAGACTGTATTTCTACAATTTCTTTTTTAATTAGTTGGGTGTGGTGGCATGCACCTGTACTCCTAGCTACTTAGGAGACTGAGCTATGAACATTGCTTGATCTCAGGAGTTAAGGGCTGCAGTAAGCTCTGATTGTACCACTGCACATTAGCCTTGGTGACAGAATAAGATACTGTCTCCAAAAAATATACACAAACAAATATATATATATATTTTATGTGTACACACACACACATATGTATGTGCATACACATACACAAACATATAAAGAAATATATACTAATAATATGTTATGAAATAATGAAAAATATCATTGAATATATTTTGAATGTCAAAGGGAATATGCATATCGCAATGATATCCTTAAGGATAATATTGTACCATAAGGTTTTAAAGGGGTTTTTACATGTTTTATCTGGTCAGATTGTCTGGAATGTCATTTCTCCCACTTTGTAGATAAGTAAACAAATGCTTAGAAAATGTGTGTGAATTTTTTTATTGACAAAAAGAAATTGACAAATAGTTTGTATCAACACCAAGAGTCTTTCCATCTCAACACAATAGTATGTGCCAAGTCCTTTGCACAGAGTAAGAGCTCAATAAATGTCAGTTAGCATTATGAGAATTGGCTAGCATATATTGAAAATTCCTATAGCTTACTGAATTATTTCAAATCTTCTTCTGGGAAAGAGAATATTTTTCTTAAATGTAATGAGAAAAATTATTCATGTACACAACAGTAATTTTTAGCATAATCATATCAAGATATTCTAGTATAATCATTAAAATCAAATCTGAAAAATTATTAGGTTGGAATAAATATTTGTTTATATATCTGATGGAGGACAATACATTGTTGATAATGACTTCAAATAATAGTTGATTCTTAGTCATTACATGGTATTGTGGTCTTTCGATATTAACCAGGAAAGTATACCCAGAAGTTAAATACATATTTACAATTAGCATAAAATAGAATTAAATATATAACCTTTCCAAATATAAGTCTTTTTTTTTTTTTCCGGCCTGATACCTTATGCTACTTTGTCCTAATCTAAGCTATCAAATCTCGCAAATCATCATATTCTACAGAAAGGTCATTTCATGTCTTCGTCTGAGTACTGATCTAAGCTGTTATGTGAATAGTATATGCAGAAAGAACCACTAGAAGGGAGTAGAAAGACACTAGTTGGAAAATAGATAATGATCTCACAAGCTAGCAGAAAAAAGCAATTTGTAATTGGAACAATAGAATATTTGTAAAGGGAACGAACAGAATCATCAGAATTTCACCTTGTCAGTGGGGCAAAATTAGTCCTGGACTGAAGACTTCTCTGGGCTTGCCCTAAAAACTCAAAATCAAGCATCAAACGAATCCACCTTACTCCAAGAACTTAACTGTGTGACAGAAGAGAAGCAAATACTTTTTTTTAAATATGCAAGGAAATCCAGTAACCAACAATGTAAATTTTTAAATGTGTTGGCTTATGTCAGGAATGCAAGGTAGATTTAACATTCACAACTCATTTAATTATTTTACTATATAACAGATTAAAAGCATAAAAAGAGCATATAATTATGTACAAAAAAGAAATTTCACAAAATTCAGCACACATTCATAATAACAACTTGCAGCAAACTAAGAATTCAAGAAAAGTTTCTCAATCTAAAAAAAGATAACTATGGCTGGGCACGGTGGCTCATGCCTGTAATCTTAGCACTTTGAGAGGCTGAGGAGAGCAGATCATCTGAGGTCAGGAGTTCCAGACCAGCCTGGCCAACACAGCAAAGCCCTATCTCTACTAAAAATCACACAAAAAAATTCCAGGCATGGTGGCATGCACGTGTAGTCCAAGCTACTCAGGAGGCTGAGGTGGGAGAATGGCTTGAACCTGGAAGATGGAGGTTGCAGTGAGCCAAGATAGCACTGCTGCACTCCAGCCTGGGAGACAGAGCAAGACCTTGTGTTAAAAAAACAAAAGATAATTTATGAGTAATCTATAGCTGATGATAAAAAAACTGAAAGCTTCTACTTTAAATTCAGGAACAAAAAAGATGATTAGTCTTACTATTTTTATCCAACATTTTACCAGAGGGCCTAGCCAATGTGAAGAAATTGGGTAAAAAAAATACAAAAGATATGCAGATAGCAACAGAACTAGAACTGATGATTATGATTGAACATACAGAGGAGCCTATAGAATGGACAAAAATTCAAATACTAAAATTAATATTAGGTACTTTTAGGGTAAAAGTTAAATATAAAATGTTATTGTGACTGGGCATGGTGGCTCACATCTGTGAATAACCAGTCTTGGGCCTGTGAATTAACCAGTCTTGGGCCATTCTTTATAGCAGTGTGAGAAGGGACTAATATAGGGACTTAATTGAACTAAAGAGCTTTTGCACAAAAAAGAAATCATAAATGGAGTACACACCTTGCCCAAAGAATTGGAGAAAATATTTATAAATTATGCATCTGATAAAGTTCTAATATCCCAAATCTACAAGGAACTTAAAGCAATCAACAAGTAAAAAACAATCTAATTTAAAAACGGGCAAATGCCATGAACAAACACTTCTCAAAAGAAGATGTACCAATGGCCAACAAATATATGAAAAAACTGCTCAACATCACTAATCATCAGAGAAATGCAAATCAAAACCACAATGAAATGCCATCTTATACCAGACAGATGGTGATTATTAAAAAGACAAAGAACAACAGATGCTATAGAGGATATAGAGAGAAAAGGGAGTGCTTCAACACTGTTGGTCAGAATGTAAATTAGTTGAGTCACTGTAGAAGGCAGTTTGAAGATTTCTCAAAGAACTTAATACAAACTTCCATTTGACACAGCAATCTCATTACTGGATACATATCCAAAGGAAAATAAATCACTCTACCAAAGAAGACACATGCACTCATATGTTCATTGCAGGGTTGTTCATAATAGTAAAGACATAGAATCAACCTAGGTGCCCAACAGTGGTCTACTGGATAAAGGAAATGTGGTATATATACATCACGGAATACTACACAACCATAAAAGTAATAAAACCCTGTCCTTCGCAGCAAAATGCACACAGCTGGAGGCCATTATCCTAAGCAAATTAGCACAGAAACAAATACCACATGTTCTCACTTACAAGTGGGAGCTAAACATTGAATATGAATAAACATAAAGATGGAAGCAATGAACACTGGGGACTACTAGATGGGGGAGGAGAGGAGGGAGGAATTAGCTAAAAACTACCTATTCCATACCATGCTCACTGCCTGGGTGACGGGACCACCTGTACCCCAAACCTCAGCATCATTCAATATACCCATATAACACATCTGCATGTGTACCCCTGAATCTTAAATAAAATAAAATAAATACATTAACTTTAACTTTGTTGCTAGTTTATGAGAGGTCACTATGCTCTGTAAAACACAAAAACAAAACATAAAAGCAAGGAATGCTTTCTGCCCATATTCCTTACAGGAAAGCACACAAAGTTTCATAAGAGACAAAACCCTGAGTATTAGAGGTTAGTGGACTGGTGGTGCAGAAAAATCTGATTTTTTTCTGTAGACATTACCATACTTCCCATCTTCAGTTTTCCATTCCAGGTTCTTGGGAAATTCATCATGCTTGTAAGAATTAGTTGTCCAAGCATCATACAGATTTCTATTGTTTGTTAACCCTAGTGTCCTATGCATAATCTGCTTACCTCTATTTACTATTTCCTCCCCACCGTTAGGTCTCAATTAACCATATTGAATCACTTATCCATTTTGCTTAACTGGTGATGTAAAGTACACAATAATAACAAAAGGCAAAAGTTAACAAATATTACAATAATATAAAGATGACCTGAAAAAAATTCAGTTAAAAGAAGGTGAACATTATTCACTAAATGTTGTTTGGAAGCACAATTATGGCTCAACATTACAACCAGTAAGAATATAGATATCATTAAAAACTACTGAAATTTCTGCAAAAAACATACTTAATTCCATATTTGTGATGTTACATTCAAGTCACTGATTTTTAAAAATTTCCAATAAAGTTTAGCATCACTTGATAGGCCACTGGAAATTATCTGTAGTAAATACCACAAATTTTGAGAAGCAAGTTCTATGCCTTTTTTGAACAACATCTTTCCAAATTATTGCATAATAGCCTATATTTTTCTTGCTGATTTTGTGAACTCAGTTTGAAATGTCTCTCTTTTCTTCTCTCTCTTTTCTGGTTGCTAAAATTCATCATAAACTTCAAGGCTCAGTTCAATTGACATTTTGTCCATGAATTTCTCTTAATCCCAGCAGTAAGAATAAACCTTACCTTGTATGTGTTCTCATAACAAATAGTTGGCATTTCTCTTATAACACTTACCACATTCTACATTGTTTGCTTGTTTTCACCTTTAGGGTAAGAAAAATCAATTTTTCAAAGTGCTACAGTTAATTACTTGTAGAGAAGGACCAGACCCCAGATCTTTTAACTCGTGTTCCAGAATTCTATCTACTGCATTACACAGAACTGCTTCCTAAATATCCATCAAATCCAGCAAATATTCCATTTTTATTATTCTTATTTCTTATAAATGTGTTTATATCTTTATACCTTTTCTGTTTCTTGGTCCCCTCAGATTGTAGCTTACTAACAGAAGGGACAGTGCTTATTAGTGTATTTTGTGAAAACCTTAAAAATATTTAACTCCCCATGTAATGAAGTGAGTCTAAATGATCATATAGAAGAGGAGGATAAAAGAGAGGTAGAGGAGAGAATTGAAGGATAAAGTGGGGAGAAGGAATGAGGTAGCAACCATAGAGTAAATACTACTGTCGCTATCTTTTATTAATAAAAAACACAGTTCAGGGATGCAGATTCCATACCCGTGGACTTTTGTCATGGGGTGGAGAGAGGACGATTATTAACAAACCTACAGAACAAGAAGTATTTGTCGCACAACTGGGAATCATCATTAGATGGAATTAGCTTCCTAATCACATAAGTGAGAATGAGGCAGTGAGGACAATGTTAGTAAATAGTTCTCAAGTGACCAAGTCAAATGGCTGCTTCCAATCAAAATCTGAATGTCACTCAAAACAGCATCTTACGGAAGAGTAGCTTGTGTTCCCCATACAGTGCTTTTGTTATCCTCTCTCAAATTTCAAGTTGTGTTTTCCTGATTATTCTAAATATGAAACTCAGAAATTGTCTCCCTTACAACTGTGATTGCATTTGTTTTGTTTAGGTTTATTTTTTCACTTGTGTTTCTCCATTAGCTTTTAAGCTCTGTAATGGAAGTTTCTAATTAGTTTCAAAGTGGCCAGAGGGTAAGGCAGTTGCTTGATTCTTCGCACATGGCACTGTTAACTCCTAAAAGCTGGTTGAAAATCTAGCACTCTGCCATGTGTTTTGAACAATGAAAATTTTAGAGGACTATTATCTTTGAAAATTATATATACTCTGGAGTTTACTTTGAACTGACAGTGTTTATCCACTGTATTTGCAAAAATAAACAGAAAAATCTTTAAATACTAACAACCACATCTGAATCTTGATATTCTTTGGCAACTAATCACAACTCCTTTGCAAGACTTTACCCATGACATGTAAATATTTGACAAGAAGCTAAATTAGAGCTATTTGAGCTTCTTATGCATTTAATGATCCCCACTATAGGGCCAGAAAGTAGATTAAGAGTAAAATTAGGAAAAGTGCAAGGAAAAGTGCAAGGGATAAGAAAGTTCACCAACCAATATGGTGGCATGCTTTTAATGGCCTATTATATTGCTGCTAATGGGAAAATTCCATATTGTTGGTTCCTGTTCATGATATTACTTACTATTAAGTTTGTACAGCAAATAACTTTTCTGATCTCTCTTACATTTTTTGTGTAACACATGTCTGCTTTTGGTTTCGTGGTACTAAATTAATTTGAATACCAATGGAGAGCACTTTTTGTAGAGTCAAAGGAGTTTGCATTGAGAAGGGCTAAACAAGTTTCTTAAAAACACAAGTTGCAAACTAAGACTCTCAAAGGTAAATTCAAATCAAATGTATGTTATTCAGCTAAATAGACTCTTAGTAAGAAAAATGAAAAGAATTTGCAAGCCCTGTAGCTGGACTTGTGCCCAGCAGTTTACCAAAAAACAAAATGCCCACATCTTCTTTCGTCATGCATCTCACTTGAATCACTAAGATTCATTATCTGCATGTCTTCATCATTTGATAAGAAGGAAAAACAGATTTAGAGTAGATAATCAGTATGCCCCAAACCATATAGCTAGTTAGCAGTAGAGCTGGGATTATAACCTAAAGCTCTTATTTTCCAGATAAGAGCTCTTACCACTGTTTTCTAAAAGTTTAAATGCTGTGGAGTATTTTGTAGGATGACATGATTACTGCATGTAATTGGATTTATTTCTCAAAATATTGGAGCTTTCAAACTATGTGTTTGTGAGTTTTGGTGGAGAAATCACACAATGGTGGAGCTGAAGTTCTTTAGTGTACACTTGAACATAGGTTGTCTCTCAAGTAAAGATACTTAATAAGACATCACTACACCTTCCAGCTATACGTCTCTTACTACTAAGAATGCCCATGAACCACAGAGAGAGTGAAAACTTCCATTCATCATCCTAAGAATATTCAAGAAGCCATGATTAAATAGACAGATAATGATGATATATAAGTATGTTTATTTTTTGATGGGAGGAACTGAGTGATGAATTTATTAGCACTCAAAGAAAACCTGGGGCTATGAAGGGAATACACAAACTATCACTTCATGAACAGCAGGGTTAATATGAACTATAAAGTGACCATGAGAGTCATTACACAGAAACAGCATTAATGAAAGACTAAGTTTCTTTGCCACATTGGTTTGGTTTTAGTGCTTTAATCTAGACAAGTCAAATTTAAGAAGAATGCTTCCCATAACACAGCACATAGGTTAACCATAGAAATCTCTTATCCATATCTCTTTCTAATACAGCAGACATGATGTTTGGAAACAGAAGCATGTTATTTAAATGGACCGTTCATCAGAATCTATTTTGTGGTATTAAAAATTTCTTCTTTGAATTCCTCTTCTTGACCCTTTTGGCATCAAGAAGTGTTTAAAAGCATAAAATTCAAAATGAAAGACAAGATGCTTAGTAATCTGTTGTATGTGCCAGGCTGGCAGTGAATTTTCAGGTCCAAGTGTTTCCCTGCAGATGATTCATTGACAAGAGGGGCCAGCATAGTCTCAGAAGAACCAGAGCTTTGAATCCCTTAGACCAAAATATCTCACCAGTGAAAACTGGAATTTATATTTTTGGGTATCTTTTTCTTCCCCTTTATCATTACCAATTAATGTTTATTTGCCTCCTTCCTGGAAGTTTCTGCCACTGTTTGTTTAATGGTGTGTATATAGTTTTATAATAAGTGTGTTAACACTTTGTATAATTATTATGTGTGATTAATCCTGCATGCTCTGGAAAACTGTTAGTTTTTTTTTGTTTTGTTTTTAAATTTAACCAGTGGGGATGACTTTAAGTCTTTGTGTTACTCACATATAATGCAAGTTGATGAGAACTCTGGGGAATGCAACAGAGCATGAAAATCCTGTATTTAAAAATCCGTGCTGAAGTAGCTGAGAAGATCACATTGTTTTCTACTCTTAGGACCATCTCTGTGGTAACTGGCACATAGAGAAGAATTTTCCATGTGATGCAAGAATGTTATGGAGATTGGAGTAATAGGTATATTATATTTCACAACAGGATGAATGTCAAAACATGTTATTGTTTTGATGATAACATATGGAAGAAGGGTTATCAAAAGTATTTGTGACAGCATTTGATACAAGGATAGCAGTCTGAAGTCTGTTAGATATATGCATTGAGCAATCAATTGATAGATTGATACACTGATAGATAGATGGTAGGTAGGCAGATAGAACGATAAATGTACAGATATAGATGAGAGGAAAGAGAGCAGGAGACAAAGAGGGAGAGAAGACTGTAGTATATCTATACAAGACCTATAATAAATTGCTATTTTGATGATAGAATTATCCCCCTCAGATTTTCAACTTATGATTTGCAAAGGTGTCCCTCTTAGTAGGCATTGAGACTGGAAGGGGTCAATGCCCAAGACCATTTTCCAGAGTTCTGTCCAAATGTATAATGGAGCCAAGCAGATGGAGACCAAAATACCAGCTTTCGTCCTGACAGAGGTGGAATAATGTACCTTATGCATTATACAATCACTGGCTTGGATGGAAACTGAGGCCTTGCTGTACAAGGGCAGAGTCTTTATCTCCAGTTTATTAGATAGTTAGGAGTAAACAAGAGTACAGATCTCAGATCCTAGTAAGAAAGGGAGGGAGAAGCGTAAACTTCACAGGCCCAGTTCCTTACTTCAAACTGGACCAATCAGCTAGCTCACAGTTCATGCAGTAATTAATACGGACTTCAGAATCACTTTTCTATCACTGACTTTAAGGCCATTATTCCTTGATTTTCTTATTTGTGCTCGCTGTCATTTTTACAAAGTGTATTTATTCCTGTTTAAAGTATTTTATTACATTGACTCTGTGCTGGTACCTCTTACTGTTTAAATTTAAATTATTTTGATTCATATATTCCACTCTTATAAATTTCTGATTTCTTAATTACTCCAGCTGTCTAGAACAGCATTTAAAAAAACACTTTCTTTAAATCCTTCTTTAAAACTTTTTTGGTTTAACAGCAATAAAATGCCTTGTAATAAATATACTCAGAACAGATATACCATAGAAAACAAACAAATTACAAAAGCATACGCATTGTTTATTAAGTATACACATAGGTAATGGTAGTGGAAATCCCAGTTCCAGAACAGCTGGTCCCCTCTTGTAATCAAAGAAAACTCTTAAGAATAAAGCAGCGATTACCTCATATGAGATGCTACCACATACATTTAATGCACACTGTCTCAATTAATATTTACAGTTTTTAATGTAAAAAATTACTTCATTTTTGCTTAACTTCTCTAATCTAGGTTGAGTGTAATAATGATATTTACAAAGGAAAATGCATAGCAAAATTTGTCTATGTATTCAGAATAGAGAAACCAGTCATACTGAGCTTCTGTTCCTGGAAGCTCTGTTCCAGGAAGAAGAGACTTTAAAACAATTTTAGCAAGCTAACAGTATTTGTTTTTCATGCTTATTCAAAATTAAGCAAGTGATGTCGCATGTTTAAAATGTGTCTTTAGTTCACCAATAGAAATTCTTTTTTTTTCCTTTTTTGTGACGGAGTCTCGCTCTGTCCCCCAGGCTGGAGTACAGTGGCACGATCTCGGCTCACTGCAAGCTCAGCCTCTGGGGTTCACACCATTCTCCTGCCTCAGCCTCCCGAGTAGCTGGGACTACAGGTGCCCGCCACCTCGCCCGGCTAATTTTTTGTATTTTTAGTAGAGATGGGGTTTCACTGTGTTAGCCAGGATGGTCTCGATCTCTTGACCTCGTGATCCACCCTCCTCAGCCTCCCAAAGCACCAATAGAAATTCTAACAATTTACACTATATAGAGTTATGATTTAGTTTCTATTATTGTTTAATAAAATAAATTCATTCTGGATCCTTGAATCTCCTATGAACAGATCTTTTTAGATTAAAACATATTCAGAATATTCTAAATGGTTTTTTAGGTGCTCCATGATAAATTTGGCAAATATATAGTAAAAAAATTATCATTTATCTCTTTAATAACTGTGGCTAAATTTTTGGAACATGTCATTACAATCTATAAAAAGCTTCCAACTTCTTTGATTTTTACTCATTAACTTTTTTCAACCAATGAAAAAAACTTGCATCACATTCTTGCATAAGCAATAATATCATTAAAATAAACAAAGCAAACAGATAAGTACATTTGGCTGCTTTGTTTACATCTTGTTCACTGTTGAGATCAAATTGGTTTCTTACCTGACAAAAACACCATGAGATCTTTGATTAGTGGATGAATGCTTGACGCTCTTTACCTTCCATAACCTTACTAACTCAGCCTGCAATAATAGTTTATAATCATAACTTTCGGTTTTGTCACCTAATGAAAAATAATATCAAATTTAATTCAGTAGCCTTTACATAATTTACAATTTTACTACATCACTAAACACACTCTTTAGTCAAACTTACAATTTATTTAAACATAACTTTTTCAACAAGGGAAGCATTGTACTGCCTTCTACTCTGCTGCAAGCTCTTGAATTTGAATAACTTCTCCAGAAAGTTTCATGACACTGCAGCTGTGTCATTGAACAATACTTGTACCCCAAATTTAAATTTCAAACTGCATTTGTCGGCAATGCATGCAGTCACAGCTTTACAGAGTACAGAGCTAATTGTGTTTGTTAAAAATGAAGCAAAAAACAAAATGAAATCTTCCATCATAAAGTCATCACATTTAAATTGTTCTTACAGTAAAGGAAGTGCCCTTTAAACAATATTTGCCCATCAGCTACCAGAAAAAATACTCTACTAGCTTTATTTATTCTTCTAACTCATCTTCAGTTCCTGAATATGTTCAAATATGGTATGTCACTGGAAAGTGGTACTTGAGCTACCTTCTTTGCAGCAGTCCCTCATCATTTCTAAGAAAAAAACATTTGATGCAGTATTTCACTAATGTCTTTGTAATTGTTTGTTTTTTTCAGTCTTAGCAACCCAAAGTGCTACTTTATAAGAAACCAACAATGCACTAATGTTTATATGTAAAATATTGAACATCTGCTTCTGTTGACTTTATTTTAATAATCTGTCTTTCAAATAGTTCTTTGGTTTTGAACTTATTTCCATATGTCTTTTATGTTAATACCACTTAAGTTTTGGAAGTTAATTGCCTCATTAGCTGTTGCATTTTCACAAATAATTCAATGTTGTTTTAGCATGTTACTATCAATTACAATAAATATATGAGAGATCATACTCTTAAGTAAAACTTGCATGAACTCATTTGATCCTCATGCCTTCACAATTGTTTCTACCATCATCATTTGGTTTACTGTTGCTGCTGCAGTCTCAAAGTTGAAGCTTTTTACTATACGCAAACTAGGAGTTAAAATGAAGATTACAATGTTTACTTCCCTAATGTAGCCAATAATGTAAGCTATAAATAAAAATAAAAAAGGGTTGATGAAAATTTTAAATGATTGTAAAAGTTGAAAGTTACAATAAATTGACTATCTTGCTTATAGCTATATAACAGCGAAAACTTACAATAGCCTATGTTGTATCATGTTTCCACCGTACTTGCCAGCACAGGCTACTTACCACGCAGCTTTGATAACACCCATACAATTCTTCTTCCTGTTAACCACAGGGCACCACTTGTCAGTCACCGGATGATGAAGTCACTATAAAACTTTCTAAGTATTTTTCCGATTTCTATACCTAGCACTGCTCCATGGACCACTGTTTTCTGAAAGGCATCACGATTAGAGGAAATTTCAGCCAGACATAGAAGTGGCAGTAGGTTTCAGCTGTTCTCCTCCTGCTGTTCCTCATTTCATGCTTCTTTCTCCTGACAAAGAGTAGCCACAGCCTTTCATCACATCTGCAGCTGGGTTTCAGAATTGTTCTAGATCACTGACTGACGCATGCTTCCCATTATCTTACTTTTTGAACAGGTGTGTCTATCGTAGTCAATTGCAGTCCTTCTGTTCTCATCTCACCATTGTATTGTATGAGCAAGGGGCAATACACCATTTCCTTTCAGTTGTCGAAACTCCAGATCAGTAGGTGCCACTGATGTGAGGTCTCAGTCTCATCCAGATCCTGAACCACTAAACTTCTCTTTCTTCTGGCACTAGGATTTTATAGATAGTGGTCTTTTTTATTTATATTCACTTATTCTACTCATTACAGTGTATTCTTCTCCTAGTCCTTTTCTATGATCTTCAAATTTTCTTTAAAGAAAATTTTATCTTTTATTTTCTTCCCTCTCATTGGAGTTTGTTTTTGGGGAGTGATGGAGAGGGTGATTGTTACTCTCTTCCTCCCTCCCTTCCTCCTTTTCTTCCTTCCTTTCTTTTTTTCTTCTTTCCTTCCTTCCTCCCTCCCTCCTTCCCTTTCTTTGTTCTTTCTTGCTTTCCTTTCTCCTGTCCTATCTCCCTTCCTCCCTCCCTTCATTTTTTACATCATCTGTAGTTACCTAGTTAAGATTTTTCCCCATGACCTTTAAAGTCTGTCTATATTATGTTCTCACTCCTTTCTGTAACTGCCTTTTATCATCCTAGCTTTATCTAATCACCATCTCATTACTTTCAGCAGTTGTAGGGTATATATTACTGGTGCAACAATCTCAAATTTCCTTTCATTTGGGATTCTTCATCCTAATGTAACCAACTAATTTTTAAAAAATCATTATTCAGTTCAGATAAATGGATTTTTTTGGTCTTTATTTGGAAAAGAGATAAACTTCCTCTTTTTTTTTTTTTTTTTTTTTTTTTTTTTTTTTTTTTTTTTTTTTTTAGATGTCTTCTTTGCAACTTTATTCTCTTACCTGCAACATTTTTTTGGTTTGGACATTACACACAGATAATTTCTTTATTCAAATCTTGTCTAATGTGAGATATAGCACACATACATATAAAGTTGCATAAGGCACACATTTAGAATGTTAAAAATAATTACGAATTTTAAACCCATGTAACTATCAAACAAATCAAGTTATAGAATATTAGTGGCAACCCCAAGTTTCCGGTCAGTTTTTTCTTCCTGATCATAGATACAACATGTTAATTATAAAGAACCAACTTGCCAACATTCAAGCTAATCATATTTTTATAGTCAATATGCTTAATATAGATTAGTTTGCCTATTTAGATCTTTAAGTACAAGGAAACATGTGAATTACTGGTGCTTTTTTTTTTTTTTTACTAAATACATGTTTTAGAATTATATTACAGTGTTTATATTTAGTTCATTCGTTATCCATGTCATGTATATCTGTGCTACTCAGAGTAGATTCAGAAATTATCAGTCCAGGATAAATATAAATGAACATACAAGAATGTAATACAATGTACTGCATCTTTATTGAGAAATTCTTGCTAAAACCAACAACAGCAACAAAAACAAAGCCTAATATGCTAAGTGAAGTAATTTTTATTATGTTACAAGATCCTTATGTCTTCATAGAACATTATCAAACATTTCTTGTGCCAGTGCCAGTTAATGGACATTTTACATAGAACTACTGTATAGTATTCCACTGATTAATATACCATTAATTATTATCTGTTCTACTGTAGATCAACAGTTACGTTGTTTCCAGTTTGGGGCTATTTAAAAAAAGATTCCAGCTACTTCTACAGTGTGTACAATCAAAAGTGGATTTCTAGTCTCTTCAAATATGTTGAATAGCATATAATATTTTCAAAAATGGGTGGATACATTTTTATGTCCTTCAACAGTGTATAAAAAATCTACATTGCTTCATATCATCAGCAATACTTGATTTGTCATATGCAGGATTGAATGGAAAAAAAAACCCAATTCTTGATAATGTCAAATTTAAAAATGTTTGCCAATCTGGTTGGTATTTAATGGAATTCCATTGTTGTTTCAATATTTATTTCTATATTTTTATATTATGGTATCTTTTGAGGAACAGCAATCCTTAATTTTAATGTAGTTAAATTTATCAGCCTTTTCTTGCTTGCTTAGTGGTTGTGATAGTTAGTACTGAGTGTCAACTTTGAAGGATGGAAAGTATTGTTCCTGGGTGTGTCAGTGAGGGTGTGGCCAAAGGAGATTGACATTTGAGTCAGTGGACTGGGAGAGGCAGACCCACTCTCAATCTGGAAAATATTTATTTTTATATTTCAGTGTACATATCTTCTACTTTCTTGGTTAAATTGATACTTTAGCATTTTTTGATGCTATTGTAGATGGAATTATCTTCTTAATTTTTTGTTCAAATAGTTTGTTGTTAGTATATAGCAATGCAACTGAAATTTGTAGGTTGATTTTGTATCCTACAACGTTACAAATTCTAATTCTAATAGATTTTTGATGGAGTCTTTAAGGTGTTCTATATATAGTATCATGTCACCTGCAAACAGATAATTTAATTCTTCCTTTTCTATTTTTATCCCTTTTATTTCTTTTTCCTGTCTGATTTCTCTGGCTAGGACTTCCAGTACTATATTGAATAGAAGTGGTGAGAATGGATAACTTTGTCTTCTTCCTGATCTTAGATAAGAGGTTTTCAGCTTTTCACCACTGACTATGATGTGAGCTGTGGGCTTGTCATATGCAGCCTTTGTTGTGTTAAGGTACATTCCTTTTACAGGTAATTTGCTGAGAGTTTTTATCATGAAGGATGGTGATTGTTGTCAAATGCTGTTTCTGCATCAACTAAAATTATCAGGTGATTTTTGTCTTTTATTCTGAAAATGTGGCATATCACATTTATTGATTTGCAAATGTTGAACCACCCTTGTTTCACAGAAATAAATCCCAGTTTATTATGCTGTGTGATCCTTTCAAGGTGCTACTGAATTTAATTTGCTAGTATTTTGTTGGAGGTTTAAATGTATGACCATCAGGGATATTGGCCTGTAATTTTCTTACAGCGTCCTTGTCTGGCTTTAGTATCAGAGTGATATTGGCCTTATAAGATGAGTTTGGAAGTGTTCTCTCCTCTTTAATTTTTTGGAAGAATTTGAAAAGGAATGGTGTTAGTTCTCTTTAAATTTCTGGTAGAATTTATCAGTGAAGCCATAAGATCTTTGGCTTTTCTTTGATGGGAGATTTTTAAAAATCACTGATTCAACTGAACTACCCATTGGTCTGTTTAGATATTTTATTTTTTCATAATTCAGTCTTGGTAGGTTATGTTTCCTTGGTAGGTACAAATGTGCACATTTTCACAAAGTCAATTTGCAGGTTTGATAGCAGATACTTTAATTATGTGCTTTTTGACAAAGGATAGGGTATTGGGTTCTAGAAGTGGTCATTCAAGATCATCCAGTTAATTAGAGTAAAGGCCCTTCTGTCTTGATGTAAACATATTCATCAGCCGCAATCGCTACTACTTACTGATAGTCCTATGGAGAATATACCATCATAGTTTCAAGATGCATTACTTTGGAAATAGTACTCAAAACTGTTGTATTCTCAATTGTGTTTGAGCAAAAGAGCTATAATCCTAGAAGCCATGTATGGGTTCTGGGAGAAAATCCTAATACAGTTCAAAATTTAGTCAATCATCATATTTGTGTTAATATCTGGTATCAACAGACAAATAATTTTTTTCCTTCTTAAAAGGTGTAAAAACAACAAGGAAATGTATGCAATGCTTACCAAATTCTGCACGGAAAGTCAAAATGGGTAGAAGAACATTAGGAAATAGCTGAATATTTAGAATAAGTTGACTTCAATTTATTGAGCACCCCACTTTGGGATAATTTAAATAGTGAAGCTTTTCAAACTAGGAAAATTGAAATGTATCTTTGAAGAGAAAATCAATTTTTCACATGTACAGAATAGGATGAGGAGACTATAACATTTGAATTAATTTTGTGTGTAATCCAAGTAAAATTTTAAATCTAAAAATACAGAGAAAATAATTATTTAATTGCATATAATTTTATATATTTTTAAAAATTAATTCAAATAAATTCAGCTAAATCTACTTAGCAAAAATTTTAATGCCTATTATTTTGAGAGAGAGAGAGAGAAAGAGAATTGTCTTGGAATTAGAATTTATATAGCCTATAAATAAACTACAAGTATGTAAAAAGATCAAGGTATAGGATATTTGTATTACAATGACATCTATTTCTAAAATGGCAATTTTCTTGCTTATGTTATCATGATTAAACTTGAAAACACATTTTGCTTAAGATATTATAAAAATTATAATTGTATTATTTACAATAATAGTATTATGTAAATTTTAAGATTCTTAGCCATATTTGAAAAATGAAACAAAACAAGTATGTAAACTGTTTCAGAAACTCAGTCTAGTAAACCTATCAAACAGTAATTCCAAGTAAATAGAGTAATATAGATAACAGTTTCTGTTAATAAGTCTCAATTAGCCAGAGACATTCCCAACATTTCAGTCTTTTCTGTTGCAAAAATTCCTAAAAATATTGATATACTATCTGTTTTACAAAATAATATAAACAAAATTATTTCATGTTTTTGAATCTTGTAGCAGTACAAGATTGAACCCAGGAGGCAGAAGTACCATTGTTTTCCACTGTATCATTTCTGTAAACACATATGGGGTAGGAATTTAGATTATATCGTTTAGCTGAGTAAAAATACTGATATCCAGGTCTTACACATATCAATTAAAGCAGTCTCCAGGGTGGACGTAAGGCATTAGGGTTTTCAAAACTCTCCAAATTTAAGAACCACTGTCCTCAAAACAGTACCAAAAATTACATCCAAATTCAAACAATTAGCATTAGCTTACTTTGTCATTATTTTTCTTTTTTTCTGATTTGACTAAAATTTAAGTTTTGTTCTGATGAAAATAATGGTTTGCATTTTAAAAAACATTTTGTACTTCCCAGCCCTCATAACTAACAAATGGTAAATTCCAAGTGTTTGAGTTCTTGAATCATGAATCTTGTACTTCCCATGGTAAGTAACAGAAACATAACACCTTTGGAAGTTTGCAACATCAAACTGATGTTTATGTTTCAAAATTATCATTTTAGTTTTGATACAGTTTTGTTTGTTTATGCCAGTGAAATGGCTTGCCTCAAATCTTAGCAGCTTAAACAATAGTGATTTATGGTATTTCATGACTGCCTAGGGTTGGCTGGGCTGACCTAGGTTGTCTTACCTAGGTTCATGCACACTGGTGCATTGAGATAAAGATTAGAAAAGCCATACTCTATTTGCCAAAGCAAGTCACAAAATCTGCTCCTACACAGGAGAATAGACAAATAGATACCACCTATTGATGGTAGAAACATCAACATTACATTGCACTCACGCCTGTAATCCCAACACTTTAGGAGGCTGAGGTGGGAGGATTATCTGAGGTCAGGAGTTCGAGACCAGCCTAGCCAACATGGTGAAATTCCCGTCTCTTCTAAGAATACAAAAATTAGCCAGGTGTGGTGGCGCATGCCTGTTAATTCCAGCTACTAGTGAGGCTGAGGCAGGAGAATTGCTTTAATCCAGGAGGTGGAGGTTGCAGTGAGCTGGGAGGTTGCAGTGAGCCAGCCTGGGTGACAGAGTGAGACTCCATCTCAAAAAACAAACAAACAAACAAACAACAACAACAAAACACATTGCATTGCAAAGAAGTGAAATGGATTAGGAAATATTTTGGTGATCTACTGTGATAGGCTCAAATACACAAACACTTGGTTTTCAATACTTTTAAATTTGCCTAGCACAGATGAATGAAACTGAAAAGCAAAACATTGCTCAATACAATAGCAAGCTCATCCCAACAGATACATCAGTAGCACAGTTCTTCTTCTGTTGTTCTTTTAAAATTATAGTTATCTGTTTTGTGCTCAAAATATGCAAATGGTGGCAATTTCATCTGTAAAAACTTGGGCAACTTGTATTAATCATTATAACTGAGTACAGGTCTTTCTCAGCATGACTCATAAATATGTTTGAGTTTTAAAGCTTTTTATAATCACATTAATTTAATCTGTAAAATGACATTGCTTGCAATGAATTCCTACAAATCTGAATAGGCAATGAAGAGAAAGTGGTAGTATAGCTGCAAATTTTTAATGGAGACTAAAAACAATGGAGCAATGGGAAAACATGAAAATATCTTCTTGCTTCTAAAGTATCTTGCAATACCGCGACACTAATGAAGATGGAGTTTGCTTAGATGGATTTGCCTATATGCCACTTTACTACCAAAGAGACGGTTATTTGACTAAAATCTATTATTGATTATTCAATTTAGTGTTCATATATTTAAATTTTATTCAGGTTACAGTGATGTTGAAACTTGAGTTTCACATTCTAGCATGCTACTGCTGTGGCTGGCAACAAAAATGTTAAAATACGATCATCTTCAAAGTATGAAATGGCCACTGGAGGGCTGATTTCTATTTTGTGGTTTATGGCTTCTTCTTAATATCTGATAATGTAATTATGCTTCAGCAAAGAATGAATCTTCTCTTGGTGAAATAAGCCATGCCCAGAATATTGATTTAAATAAAATAATATCATAACTTTTAAAAGGGTATTCATTTGGAGAAGGTTTTTACTATGTAAAATATCTATTATTCAAAGCTAGAGATCTTATCTTGCTTCCTTCTCAAGATAAAATGTGCAAGAGTAAGAATTTGGTTTCTAATTGTTGTTTAGTAATATTATCGTTAAAGTTAACCTTGCTTTATTTTATATATAACACACCATAACACCTAAAGAGAGAAATTATTTTTCAAAAATAAGAAGTATCCTAAGACTGCTCTACACAACACATTTTGATCTACAGTTTTCCTGGTAATATATCCTTCGCAACTTTTATACTTCACTTCACTTCTACTAGATTTACAACTTGATGGGGGATATCTGATCTAAAACTACTGTAACTACTTTCTCTTTTAAATTTCAGTTGTCAAATCATGTTATCTAGTTTATACTACTCTGAGTTATATCCAGTGTTTTCCCATTCTTTGCTAACACAACATCTCATAAAATCACATAGAATAACATAACATGACAGTTGAATTTAGGAGATCTCATATTATATTTGAAATTCAGCCAATGTTACAATTTAATGGCAATAGAAGATTAGAGAAGAAATGACATGTTCATTTCAGAGGTATTTTTATTCCAATGTATTTTTAATGTTCTCATGTCTTTTATTATTTTGACGGGTTTCCAGAAACAGTTTCAGAAGCCCTTGTTTTGGGCCAGATTTTTATAAAGAGAGACAGAGACATATTTGAAAGTTTTAAGAGCACATTATTGCAACATATGACATAATTGATGAAAAAATTCTGAAATATGTAATTTGAATATTACATTTTTGATCAAACTTTCTAGTTGACACCAGCATAATAACGAAAAGAAAAATCGTATCTACTAAGTAATCTTTTAATGTTCTTAGTGGCATACAACCTTTGTAGTAGTAATGATGCCTTTTTCAACATCATTATGGTGCAGCATTTAAGAAGTAATGATATGGAAAAAGATATGATGATGCATTGCTGGCATTTTCTAAGAGTAGTTATAACATGTAAGCGCGGAATAATACCTTTACAATTTAGAAGCACAAGACTGAAATCAAGATGCAAGTGTTGCTCTTTATTCGGACTTGCTCTTGCATTTTGATTTCAGTCTTCTGCTTCTACGCTGTAAATGTATTATTCTGTGCTTACATGATATAAGCATGTTACATTATATATACATATATACAATATCTTTTTAATACATGTTTTTTAAAAATATATATGTTTTATATATATGTTATATATATATGTATACATATATATAATGGTTTTTAAACATATACTCATCTTTTCCCACTTGAGAATTGACTTCCCTATAAAGGCTATAGTGTAACTGACTAGCTTAGCTTCAAAATGCATTTTAAACTTTTTAAAAACTTCTGTCTAGTCTCAGCCTTAACATACACTTTGAAACTCTTGGTTTTCCTCCCTTTCCACTAGACATTCCTTGCACTCTGCCAGCTTATCTAATTAACTGCTTGCTTAGAAATTCCAGGGGCTAATCTTGAAATGGATCAGGCCCAGAGACTCAGCTGAGAAATCCTTCCCATCTAGAGATTACCTCAAAGGAGTTAATCTACAACCTGGCCAGTGCTGA
This sequence comes from Hylobates moloch, assembly GCF_009828535.3. Taxonomy (NCBI): domain Eukaryota; kingdom Metazoa; phylum Chordata; class Mammalia; order Primates; family Hylobatidae; genus Hylobates; species Hylobates moloch. Next base: position 5,751,144 of record NW_026652299.1, read on the forward strand.
GATGGAGCCAGCCTACACTCCAGGTGGACAATAACTCAAGGTAGACATTGGAGCAAGATATGCAGACCCTATATCCAATACTACTTCTGCATGTTTCTCATAACAAGTTTCCCTTCTTAAATCCCTTACCCAGCCCAAAATATGAAATGATCTTTCAGAGACACAAGTCTGCCCATTTTCAAACTGCTAGCACTTGAATAATGTTGCTTTCCTTTCAGTATACTTCACTTCTTGTGTTCTTACCTCTGAGCAGTGAGTAGCTGAACTTCACTTGGTTACAATAGGACATGTTAAGTATGTGTCTTAGAAGATATGGTCCCTAAATAAACCATACTTTTATGGAAAAATGAGACAAACCTTGGTAGTTTTCACATAGTAGTATTTTGTATATAGTAAAAGCTATAAACAAACTGCATTCATGTATACTGCAACGTTGGATCCTCACAGACATTTGTACCATTAATTCATCCCTTTAATAGACAAAAAATTACAAGATGAATGGGCTTGTCAATTCTCACAGAGTTAAGTAGCAAGTCAGTGCCGACTCACTTCCAATGATAAAGTCAAGCTTGTAGTTCCTGAGGTGGGCTGATCTAACCTTCTTTTCATGGGTTTATCCTGGGCTCATGATTAAACAAAACTTTAAAAGGTTTTTGTTTGTTTGCTTACTGTTTTAGTTTGTTTTATATACATTAATCATTGTATAGTATTAAGAGGTTTTTGTTTTTTTGCTTAATTTTTTAGTTTGTTTTATATACATTAATCATTGCATAGTATTTGTGCTAATATTTTGTGTGTAGTTTTCTTAGTCTTCAAATACAGTAAAAACTTAACTACTGAAAAGGGAAAGAAGTCATGAACGTCTTTTGGCAGGTGAAATTAGGAGGCAGCTGATCTCCTGCAGGTCAAAAGACCTATCAAAAACAATACATGATTAAAATATTATGTGCTATTTATATAACAGTTCTGAGGAGCCTGAAGCACTTTACAAAATCAATTTGACTAATCCCAGTGAACAGTGAGGAGCTATGCAGGATAGTAGAGATGATAACTGTCCTCATAAACAATTTCTAGTACTTTGGAGAAAGACTGCCTTTTACTCAGATCTCATAAGTCTATGACACAGCCACATTTATTGGAAAATAATAGACAGTTGGGGAATACGGTAGAGGAAGGCAAAGAAGGAGAACTGAAAATGTTACAGTAGGTAGTTAGTCAGACATGAGCAGAGCAGAAAAGGACCTCTCCAATCAGAAATGTCAAGTGATATTATCCCTCTAAAATAATAATTGGTTGCAATTGGTGCTAGGAAAAGGCAGTCTTCCAATAGATAAAACAAAACCCTAAAGCTAGTGATCAGCAGCTTCCCAATAAGCTCTCAGGAGTTTTGTGAGTGGGCTCAAGTATGTGCACTAAGAGGCAAAATGGCAGTTTAACTGGTATATGACCTTCCTCTAGGAACTCTCAACTGGTAAGGGAAAAACACCTCAAGTGAGCATGTGCACAACTTCAGTAAACGCACTGAGCATGCAGCTCCTCCCAAGTGCTAGCAGGCCACTGCGCATGCAGACACCCATCCCAAGGGGACAATCAAGGGAGAAGAAGTGAAAGACTCTGGAAGCCTCCCAACATAAAAAAAAAAAAACCCAAGTCAAAGGTCAGACAGCCCACTTGGATCACTCAAGACTCCTGCTCTTCTAAGTACACTTTACTTCCTTTTGTTTCTGCTCTAAAACTTTTTAATAAACTTTCATTCCTGATCGAAAACTCTGCCTTATCCCCTGGGTCGAATTCCTTCTTCAGTTAAGATATATTCAGGAAACAACAGGTGCTGGAGAGGATGTGGAGAAATAGGAACACTTTTACACTGTTGGTGGGACTGTAAACTAGTTCAACCATTGTGGAAGTCAGTGTGGCGATTCCTCAGGGATCTAGAACTAGAAATACCATTGGACCCAGCCATCCCATTACTGGGTATATACCCAAAGGAGTATAAATCATGCTGCTATAAAGACACATGCACACGTATGTTTATTGCGGCACTATTCACAATAGCAAAGACTTGGAACCAACCCAAATGTCCAACAACAATAGACTGGATTAAGAAAATGTGGCACATATACACCATGGAATACTATGCAGCCATAAAAAATGATGAGTTCATGTCCTTTGTAGGGACATGGATGAAACTGGAAAACATCATTCTCAGTAAACTATCGCAAGGACAAAAAACCAAACACCGCATGTTCTCACTCATAGGTGGGAATTGAACAATGAGAACTCATGGACACAGGAAGGGGAACATCACATTCCGGGTACTGTTGTGGGGTGGGGGGTGGGGGGGGCGGGGACAGCATTAGGAGATATACCTAATGCTAAATGACGAACTAATGGGTGCAGGAAATCAACATGGCACATGGATACATATGTAACAAACCTGCACATTGTGCACATGTACCCTAAAACCTAAAGTATAATAATAAAAAAAAGATATATTAACTATACATCATAGTATTTAGGTATCTGTAACTTTACATCGTAGTATCTAAGTTACAGGATATAATAGAGAAGAGGGAAGGGAAGAAATAGGGAAGAGAGAGAAGAAAACAAAGATAGACATACACATGTACATTGAGAAATTGACACTGAAATAACTTGAAGGAGGTGAGAGATTTAATTTGTCAACTATTAGGGGTTGAAGGTGCAATCCAGATAGAGAAAAAGGCCAGTGCAGAGGCCCTAAGATAGGAGAAATTCAATGACCCTGTAGAAACTAGCCTTTGAGAGAAAATGAGCAAAAAGGAAAGTGATAAGAAATTCAGGTAGAGGTGATTTAGAGAGACAGGAAATAGAAAGATAGATATAGAGAGATAAAAGATAGAGACAGACAATCTCAGTTATAATACATTATTTTAACTTGTAAATTCAAATTTACAGTAATTTTAATAGGAACTTTTGCAGCAGAGTTGATTTTATTGATATTTGTCAATAGTTATTTCTTGCTTTATCTTAAAGTAGAAAGTTATTAAGGTTTTCCTAAGTTCCTAAATTAACTTCTCCCATTTTAATTCTCTGAAATAGTTTACTTAAGATATAAATTATTTCTTATATAACGAGTTTGCTAAAACTCAATTATAAATGTACTTACCATTAATGAGTTTTGCAGTGAGAAATTTTTTTAACCTTCCCTGCCATTTCTTTTACTGTTTCGGAGCTTTATACGTATTCTATTACTTTTTCTATTTAGCTTATTCAGCTTATTTTATTATTCTAGAAATATACTCATTACAGCCTAACCTTCAAAGTTTAGACATATATGTGTATATGCTTAATTGTATATATATGTACATATATGTGTGTATTTTTAATAATAAATTATGTTCTAATTTCTAATTATGCCATAATAAACATAATGGTTCCTATTTTGTTATCTTTAAAAATATATTTTGTCAGATACTTTCAATTCTGATTTGTGTCTTTTCTCTCAAATAGTTATTTTTTATATTTATATTCAATTGCCTTTTATTTATTTTAAAATTAAGAGTAGTTTTAATATCTGTTCTCTCTATTCTACTTACTTCTGGTTTTGTCTTTTGATTTCTTTCTGGTTTCTTGAGAATCCTGTACATGTAGAATTTTTGTTTTATAAATAAATGTGATTAAGATCATAATCTCTCTCTCATATTGCACCACACTCATCTCTTTAACCTGTAAATTATTTTGGAAAATTCTTAAGATTTCTAAAAATACTTAATAAATTTTGGTCTGATTTATTGCCTATAATTCTGTTGACTGTGAAAGTTGTATATAAAATATTTTGAATTTTTGAAATAGACATATTAGTTATGTATTGTTAATTGTGTTAAATCTTCTACATCATAGAATATGTTTTCTTTGCATAAAAGTAGATTTTCTTAAATTATTTGTCAGTTTCATGTAAAGCTACTTATGCAGGTATATTCAAATGTCTCAGTATAAATGTGAATGTTTTCTAACATTCCTACATAATCTGTCACTTTTTGACCTTAATTATTCAGACACTTTCTTATTTTCTAATTAAGGTAAGCAGAGGAGGAAAGAATATTTTTTCCTGTCACTTTAATTTAAATTTTATGTTATTCCTGTGATACTCTTAAATGATGCTTCTCATGAGGGGGAAAAAAAATGTATGAAATGTTAAAACTGATTGGTCCAGAATAGAATCCTATTTGATGAGATGACCTAAGGATAGATCATGAAGGATATGGTCTTAGCATTTTATGTGATCACCCTCACCATCCCATCCCCAAATTCCCAGTAAGTACCCATCATGTATCTATTAGTCATAAATTTGTATACATTTAAGAAATCTATCTTTTAATCCACTACTTTTTCAGCATGTATCCTTTATGCATTAAAGCACATATTGATACTACCATTAAGTTATTCTTCCATCTAAAATGCTTTCTTTAAATGTCAAGGGATGAAACATTCTGAACTGTATATGAACTAAAATGAATGTCCTTATTTTCAGTTTAAAATGTGCAAGCTTGGTTTCAATAATAATTATCATTAATATGACAATGAAAAAAGTTTTTAAATGCATCAGGGTTTTCCCAGAAAAAGATACATTAAACCTTTGGGTACCAAATAATCTGATGTTATTCTTTCTTACATGCATATAGTTGCACACTGCTGTGGCTATTCTATTTACATTACACGGGAGAGTGCCATTTAAGCCATAAGTACAACTCTACACAATTCGACTTAGTTTAAACATCTTGCTAGAGGAATAGTAATCAAATTTAGCTTCAGGACATATTGTAGACTAATACAAAGCTCTATATGCACAGTTAAGATTATACCACAAATGTGGTTTCTATTTTATCATTTGATGAATGGTATGTCACATAGTGTTATGATTCCATAATAAAAGATGTTATTACAATGCCTCTGCTCAGAAGGACAAAGTTAAGCCTGCCAAGAGGACATGAATTCTCAAATTCTAGAGTTGAATAAGTTGCCTCATGGCTTATTCTTTGAGTTCTTGGAGAGGAAGAAAATATATGTGGGCATCCAAAACAGGTCTTCCAACTGCATTAGGGTTCCAAAAGTGTCTTCTAGATGTTAGATCATTTTTGACTAATTTTTCTTTAAAGTACATATATAGCTAGATGTATTTATACCAATAGATTAGTTATTCCCACGAAATGCATCAAAATATTTTCCACTCATGAACAAATAAGTCTAGCTGTTGAGATTTAAGCAGCAGTGGTGGTGTACATAACCAAACCACTAATTACTTTTAAACAATAAACTTTTTCTTCGACCCATTCCTTTTCAATTCAAGCTTTCTAAAACAGTATTTCCACAAGGGCACAGTTCAAAAGCAACATTCTGGGAGTCACAAATAGCTTAAATTAATCGATTAAAATATATCAGGTAAGTTGTACTTGAACAGATGAGCTACCATATAGGTATGCTTCCTTTGCAGAAAGAAATTTCTATCAGCAATCTGTGTGTCCCAGGAAAGAATGAGAGTGATGAGTGATAAAGGAATGTGGTGCAATTGGGATAATGGTGACTGAGTGTTGCTAATGAGTAAAAATGTGGTTCTGAAAAGTGGAGGCTGCCTTGAATATAACCTGAAGTTTTAATTTTATCTTAAAATGAAATTTTGATTTTATTGCTTTGTAAAGAAGAGTGCTGAAAAAACAGATTTGAGAAGATTAATTTAGGCTCTCATTTTAAAGAGAAGATCATTTTTGTCATCTCCTAATTCTGTGTACTAGTAGAGTCATAATGGTGTGGTTAGTAATATCTTTCTGAGTTATAAGAATAAAATGAAGTCGCCTGGTTTTTTAATACAGATTTTTTATACTGCAAAGTTTTTATATATAACACATAATATGAACACAAAAGCTTTCAGATCACTAAAAATGTAGGGTCTAAGATCAAGTAGCATAATCATCTGGAAGAATTGTTGGAGTGAGAAATCTAAGATGAAAAATTGTGATTGACTAAAAAAAGACATTTAGAAACACAGTATTTAACAATGGAATCACAATTGTGATGCTATTAATAACAGGCAATTGGGACAGAGTTCATAATGACTTAATCCCTAGTCCATTAACTTTTATGAATTTAATAAAAATATATTAAAATGAAAATATGCTACATTGAAATTACTAAGTTCAGATACGCTTACTTTTGATGAGTTTCTAGAATGCATTCTGGTACGAGTTTCTACCATCTATGTGAACTGTGAAACAAATTGCTTTATTTACCATTATCCCAGGTTTTTTTTTTTTAGCTTGTCTCTTTTGGTTATTCGAAGAAGCCAATATGCAGTATAACAAAGCAAAGTATCCAGTAACTTTAAATTATTTTATCTGAATTGGTAGAAAACTAGCTATTATTTAAGGAACCCTGGTGCTAACAGTTACTGTCTGTTAAAACAATACGTTAGAAATAAATAACTATGTTTCTCTTCCTCATTTGAAAGTCGTTGGCATTTTGCTACTGTGAAAACCATAATGCCTAACATATATTTTCAAATGACTTTGTATTAATAATATATTGAGAAAGCTATTCAGATACATTAGAATGTTTGTTGTTCAGAAAAATCGTGAGCAAAACGATTGCCTTCTAAACCACATAGGAAGCTGGGTTAGTAGCAGCTACATTTGGGTGGGGTGAGGGAAGAGGAAGAGAACATCCCTAATACATTTCCTATCTGTTTACATGAAGTGGTTGTCCTCAATTAGCATTTATGCTTTTATACAGAAATGGTAGATTGATTGTTTTATCTAAGGGTTAAAACTTTTTATCTGATGGTGGTTACGTAAACCACCACCACTGCCTTTTTATGTCTGTAGATTTAAAGTTTCCACTATTCAGAATCTGAAAATTTTCACTTGCCTCAACATACTTACAGTACCTTTTTGCAATTTGTGCTTCCAAAAGTTTATTTCACTACCTGAAGTACATATATTTTCTGTGAATTATTTTTCACTTGGATGTCCAGCATTGATTACTTCAGGATACAGCATTAAGAAAAATGGCATCTTAAACTCAGCACGACTTGAATGAGATGAAACATTTTTATCATAAATTTAGTTTGTTCAATGGAATGTATCTGCCTTCAGAATCACCTTAGCACAAGTAGAAGTTTCAATATCTACTTTTCAGAAAATATAAATATCCATACAATTAAATCAGAAAGGAACATGAACAGTCAAGAAAGAGCGTGTGGCTTATTTTGGTTGGAAAATACTAGAAAATATTTTCCCATGTAGCTTAAAGGGTGGTTTTAAATTAAGGGAATTTACTTCTAAAAAAAATAGTACAGAGGATGGCTTGAGAAATCTGTTTTCTCTTTCTCCAGCTCTGTGTATGTTGTTTAAAGTCTTCTAAAACACAAGCATTTAAATGAGAATTTACACCATGACAGCCTGTTTTAACTGTCACAGTAAAGGCTGATGATGAACTTACAAAGTAAAGATAGGTTTACTATATAATAAGATGAGCAATAACATGAGTAAAAGGCTGAACATAGCAATCCCAATAATCATGATGGCAATAATGAAGAGGCAGCAGCACAGGAGTTTGTCGTGACTAACATAGCTTTAAGACCTAATATCTGGAAAGCATTAAAAAAGCCACTTTCTCAGTACCTAGTTTATTGAGCGTTTTTGGCATGAAGGGCTGTTGAATTTTTTTGAAGGCTTTTTCTGCATCTATTGAGATAATCATGTGGCTTCTGTTGTTGGTTCTGTGTATGTGATGGATTATGTTTATTGATTTGCATATGTTGAACCAGCCTTGCTTCCCAGGGATGAAGCCCACTTGATCATGGTGGATAAGCTTTTTGATGTGCTACTGGATTCAGTGTGCCAGTATTTTATTGAGGATTTTCGCATCGATGTTCATCAGATATATTGGCCTAAAATTATCTTTTTTTGTTGTGTCTCTACCAGGCTTTGGTATCAGGATGATGCTGGCCTCATAAAATGAGTTAGGGAGGAGTCCCTCTTTTTCTATTAATTGGAATAGTTTCAGAAGGAATGGTACCAGCTCCTCTTTGTACCTCTGGTAGAATTCAGCTGTGAATCCGTCTGGTCCTGGACTTTTTTTGGTTGGTAGGCTATTAATTATTGCCTCAATTTCAGAACCTGTTATTGGTCTATTCAGAGATTCCACTTCTTCCTGGTTTAGTCTTGGGATGGTGTATGTGTCCAGGAATTTATCCATTTCTTCTAGATTTTCTAGTTTATTTGCATAGAGGTGCGTATAGTATTCTCTGATGGTAGTTTGTATTTCTGTGGGATCAGCGGTGATATCCTCTTTATCATTTTTATTGCATCTATTTGATTCTTCTGTCTTTTCTTCTTTATTAGTCTTGCTAGTGGTCTATTTATTTGATCTTTTCAAAAAACCAGCTCCTGGATTCACTGATTTTTTGAAGGGTTTTTTGTGTCTCTATCTCCTTCAGTTCTGCTCTGATCTTAGTTATTTCTTGCCTTCTGCTAGCTTTTGAAGGTGTTTGCTCTTGCTTCTCTAGTTCTTTTAATTGTGATGTTAGAGTGTCAATTTTAGATCTTTCCTGCTTTCACTTTTAGGCATTTAGTGCTATAAATTTCCCTCTACACACTGCTTTAAATGTGTCCCAGAGATTCTGGTACATTGTGTCTTTGTTCTCATTGGTTTCAAAGAACATCTATTTCTGCCTTCATTTCGTTATTTACCCAGTAGTCATTGAGGAGCAGGTTGTTCAGTTTCCATGTAGGTGTGAGCGAGTTCCATGGTTTTGAGTGAGTTTCTTAATCCTGAGTTCTAATTCGATTGCACTGTGGTCTGAGAGACCATTTGTTGTGATTTCTGTTCTTTTACATTTGCTGAGGACTGTTTCACTTCCAATTATGTGGTCAATTTTAGAATAAGTGTGATGTGATGCTGAGAAGAATGTATATTCTGTTGATTTGGGGTGTAGAGTTCTGTAGATATCTATTAGGTCCACTTGGTCCAGAGCTGAGTCCAAGTCCTGGACATCCTTGTTAACCTTCTGTCTTGTTGATCTGTCTAATATTGACCATAGGGTGTTAAAGTCTCCCATTATTATTGTGTGGGAGTCTAAGTTTCTCTGTAGGTTTTTAAGGACTTTTTTTATGAATCTGATTGCTCCTGTATTGGGTGCATATATATTTAGGATAGTTAGCTCTTCTTGTTGAATTGATCCCTTTACCATTATGTAGTGGCCTTTTTTGTGTCTTTTGATCTTTGTTGGTTTAAAATCTGTTTTATCAGAGACTAGGATTGCAACCCCTGATTTTTTTTTTTCTTTCCATTTGCTTGGTAGATCTTCCTCCATCCCTTTATTTTAAGCCTAAGTGTGTCTTTGCACATGAGATGGGTCTCCTGAATAAAGAACACCAATAGGTCTTGAATCTTTATCCAATTTGCCAGTCTGTGTCTTTTAACTGCGGCATTTATCCCATTTACATTTAAGGTTAATATTGTTATGTTTGAATTTGATCCTGTCCTTATGATGTTAGCTGGTTAGAAAGCTGAAACTGTATCCCTTCCCTACACCATACACAAAAATTAATTTGAGATGATTTAAAGACTTTAGTGTAAGACCTAACACCATAAAAACCCTAGAAGAAAACCTAGGCAATACCATTCAGGACACAGGCATGGACAAAGACTTCAGGACTAAAACACAAAAAGCAATGGCAACAAAAGCCAAAATAGACAAATGTGATCTAATTAAACTAAAGAGCTTCTGCACAGCAAGAGAAACTATCATTAAAGTAAACAGGCAACCTACAGAATGGGAGAAAATCTTTGTAATGTACCCATCTAACAAAGGGCTAATATCCAGAATCTACAAAGAACTTAAACAAATTTACAAGAAAAAAACAAGCAACTCTGTCAAAAAGTGGACAAAGGATATGAACAGACACTTCTCAAAAGAAGACATTTATGCAGCCAACAGACATATGCAAAAATGCTCATCATCACTGGTCATCAGAGAAAAGCAAATCAAAACCACAATGAGATACCATCTCATGCCAGTTAGAATGGTGATCATTAAAAAGTCAGGAAACAGCAGATGCTAGAGAGGATGTGGAGAAATAGGAATGCTTTTACACTGTTGGTGGTAGTGTAAATTAGTTCAACCACTGTGGAAGACAGTGCGGCGATTCCTTAAGGATCTAGAACTAGAAATACCGTTTGACCCAGCCATCCCATTACTGGGTATACACCCAAAGGATTGTAAATCATGCTACTATAAAGACACATGCACACGTATGTTTATTGTGGCACTACTCACAATAGCAAAGACTTGGAACCAACCCAAATGCCCATCAATGATAGACTGGATTAAGAAAATATGGCACATATACACCATGGAATACTATGCAGCCATAAAAAGGATGAGTTCATGTCCTTTGCCAGGACATGGATGAAGCTGGAAACCATCATTCTAAGCAAATTATCAAAAGGACAGAAAATCAAACACTGCATGTTCCCACTCATAGGTGGGAGTTGAACAACAAGAACACATGGACACAGGGTGGGGAACATTCCCCACCAGGGCTTGTTGGGGGATGGGGAGCTAGGGGAGGGATAGCATTAGGAGAAATACCTAATGTAAATGACGAGTTGATGGGTGCAGCAAACCAACATGGCACATGTATACCTATGTAACAAACCTGCACGTTGTGCACATGTACCCTAGAACTTAAAGTATAATAAAAAAGGTACTTTCTCCATAATTTCATTAAATTATTAATTTAAAAATCTATGAAATTAATGTAATCAAATTCCCAAGAGACACCATACCTAGTTTAGAAAGGCAAATTAGCTGAGTAACTGGGTTTCTTATTTCACACAGAGATTGAGAAGGGGTCAGAAAGAGTGGGAAAACTGGCAAATTTAGAATTCAGAGTAGAGAATAGATGACCGCAGGGCTTCATTTCTGATTTAGAAGACAAAAGAACAACAATCATGGATTATGAATAGAAGATAAGTTTAAGATTCTGCAACATTTATGACAAGAACTCAGGGAGGTTCATGACATATGCAAAATTGTGTGTGCGTGTGTGTGTGTGTGTGTGTGTGTGTGTGTGTTTTCCAAAAAGGTTTCAACAAATTACCAATGCATTTCCATGCTTTTTTTTCCCTTTTCCATTTCCAACACTGAAACAGAAAAAAAAAAAAGGCAAGGTTCAATATTTTAAAATGAGTATGTTTTCATTTTTTACAATCATCTTTGTCTCCAGTGAATTTTTCATTTTTTTTTGGTGCAATCCTATATGTTCAAGAAAGTGAGAAAACTAGGGAGCTAGGAAAGTTGCATTTACATTCACTACTATGCCGAATAATATCACCACCCTAGAAAACTCCCTATGCTTCAACTATTCAGCCCTCTTGCTCCCTTTGAATGTTGGACAAACACTGATCTTTTTAATGTGTATATAGTTTTGCCTCTTCCAGAATGTAGTGTAATTGAAATCACAGAGTTGGTAGGTTTTACATACTGGCTTTGCTCATTTAGCACTATGTAATTAACATTCACTCCTGTCATTTCATGGATGGAGATTTCATTTATTTTTATCACTGAATAATAGTTCTTGTATGGATATATCAGTTTGTTTAAAAATTTACCCAATGAATGCATTTTGGCTGCTTCCAGTTTAGGGATATTATGAATAAAACTGCTATAAACACTGGTGTGCAGGTTTTGTATAGTCATAAATTTTAATATCAATCAGTTGGGTGAATACCTAGGAATGCAATGTCTTGGCTGTACGGTAAGACTAGGTTTAACTTCGTAGGAAACTGCCAAACTGTCTTCCAAAGTAGTTGTACAATTCCCACCAAGAATGAATGAGTCCCTGTTGCACCACATCCTTGCCAGCAATTGACATTTGAAATGTTAGGATTTTAGCCATTTTAATAGATGTGTAGTGGTACAAGATTGTTATTTTAATTTGCAACTCCATTATGGTAAAAGATGTTGAGTGTCTTTTATATGCCTATTTGCCATCTATTTATTTTGTTTGGAGGTGTCAGAACTTTGACCCAATTTTTAAACAGATTATTTGTTTTCCTATTGCTGAATTTTAAGAACTATTTGTATATTTTGGGATATAAGACTTTTATAGGATATGTGATGTGCAAATATTTTCTCCCATTCCATGGCTTTTTTTTGCTCATTCTAGTCACAGTACTTTTCACTAAATAAACATTTTAATTTTGATAAAGTCCAAATTATTTTTTTCATAGACTTTTACTTTTGATGCTGTATCTCAAAATTCAACATAAATCCAAGATCATATCTATTTTATCTTATGTTTTCTTTTAGAAGTTTTGTAGTTTTGCATTTTATATTGTTGGAGCTCAGAACATGCTACTGCAAAATGTAGTGCCTGAGAGGTCACTCTCTGACTTTCCCTTGCTTTTCTGTATGAGATTTGGTGATAAAGGAATTCTCTGACATACCTCTCCTGAAAGTAGGTCCTAAGACCCTCATCTGACAGATGGTCCTTCCTTATACCCATAGGAAAGGAATACTACACAGGGAAACCAAGAAGAATTTGAACAAACAGCTGTTGCTGAGTTCCTGCCATTAGATCATACCCTTCCTGTCCAATCATACTTCTACATGATTGTCCATTCTTCTTGAAATCTAAGCATAAAAATATACAAATTTGCCTTGGTCTTTGGGTCTTCATTTCTGAAGTCTCCTGTGCAAGGCAAAACTTCCGTCAAATAATTTTTTAATGCTTTCTTCCTGTTAACCTGCCTTTTGTTATAGGGACTTTAACCATGACATTTATACTGGGTGAGAAAAGGTATTACTTTTTCTCTGCTACAGTATTTTGAGTTAAAATTTGCAAAAGGGGAAAGATCTGTGTCTGGTTTTATTTCGTTTCTCTTTTCTTCCTTTCTTTCTTCCTTTCTTTCTTTCTTTCTTTCTTTCTTTCTTTCTTTCTTCTTTCCTCCCTCCCTCCCTCCCTCCCTTCCTTCCTTCCTTCCTCCCTTCCTTCCTTCTTTCCCTTCTTTCTTTCTTTCTCTTTCTTTCTTTCTTTCCTTCTTTCTTTCTTTCCTTCTTTCTTTCTTTCCTTCTTTTTCTTTCTGTCTCATCTTTCTTTCTTTCCTTCTTTTTCTTGCTTTATCATTTTTGGCATATGGACATTCTGTTTCCTCAGTACCATTTGTTGAAAAGACTATCTTTTCTTCATTAAATTGTTCTTGCTCCTTCTTCAAAGATCAGTTGGACTATATGTTTGTAGGTCTATGTTGGATCTTTCTATATTGTTTATTTGGTCTATTCTTTCACTATGATGTCTTGATTATTATGGCTTTACAGTAAATCTTAAAGTCAGGTAGTGTCTGTCCACCGACTTTGTTCCTCTTCCTTGACATTGTGTTAGCTGTGTGTTGGTCTCTTCCTTTTCAATAAAAATTTTGGAATTTTGCTTTGGATTGCCTTGGACCTATAGATCTCCTTTGGAAGACATTATAACAGTATTGAGTTGTTCTATCTATGTATACTGAATATCTCTCCATTTATGTAGAACCACTTTGACTTATTTGTCACAATGTTATCATTGTTAGCATACAGATACTGTATATATTTTGTTGTATTTATAACTATTTTGTGTTTTGATGATAAGTGGTATTATGGTTTTTAAAATGTATATTTCTAATTGTTCAGTGCTAGTGTATAGGAAAGTAATTTACCTTGGTATATTGGCCTTGTATAAAGGGACCGATTGTAGGTTATTAGTGCCAAAGTGTTATTATTATTATCTGGGATTTCCTACCTACATAATTATGTCATTTGCAAATAAAAACAGTTTAAAATTTTTTCCTCCTGATTTGTATTCATTTTATTTATTGTCTTATTGCATGAGCTAGTATTTTTCTTCTCTTATTGCATGAGCTGGTACAATGTTGAATAGGAGTGGTAAAGAAGTCATTCATTTTTCTTGGTCTTTGAAGGAAAGTATTTAGTTTCTCACTATTGGGCATAATATTAGCTGTAGGGTTTTTTTAAATAGCAAATTATATACCTAGTTGGCAAAGAGGTTTTTATCATGAATAAGAAATGGGTTTTGTCAAATGCTTTTTCTGTGTATATTTTTTTCCTCTTTGCTTGGTGATGTGGTGGGTTGTATTAATTGACTTCTTTCAACAGCTTTGGAAACCTGGAATAAAATTAATTAGAGATTGCATATTTTTTTATTATTCCATTTGCTAACATTTTGTTTAGAATTTTGGTTTCTATGTTGGTGAGAGATATTGCTCTACAGTTTTCCTTTCTTGTAATGTATTTGCCTGTTTTTTGTGATCAGTTAATGCTGACCTCGTAGAACGTTAGGAGATGTTCACTCTGCTTCTATTTTCTGGAAGATATTGTAAGAAATTGGCATTTTTGTTTAAGTGTATGATATGTATTTGGCATGAGATTTTGGTATTTGTCCTGAATGGAGTTCTCTGAGATTTCTGGATATGTGTTTTTTGGTTTTTTTTTTTTTGAGACGGAGTCTCGCTCTGTCGCCCAGGCCTGACCACAGTGGCGTGATCTCGGCTCACTGCAAGCTCTCCCTCCCGGGTTCACCCCATTCTCCTGCCTCAGCCTCCCGAGTAGCTGTGACTACAGGCGCCCGCCACTGTGCCTGGCTAATATTTTGTATTTTTAGTAGAGACCAGGTTTCACCATGTTAGCCAAGATGTTAGCCAAGATGGTCTCGATCTCCACCCGTCTCGGCCTCCCAAAGTGCTGGGATTACAGGCATGAGCCACCACGCCCGGCCCTGGATATGTGTTTTAATGTGTGTTATTAATTTTGGAATATTCTTGGTCATTATTATTTCAAATAATTTCTGCTTTATTATCTTCTGTTACTCCAATTGTATGTGTGTTACACTTTTTGAAATTGTTCCACAGTCTTTGAGTGATTTCTTTTTTTATTGTTTTATTTCCGTCTCATTTCATTCTAGGAATTTTCTTTTGAAATATTAAAGCTCACTAATTCTTTCCTTAGCTTTGTCCAGCTTACTCATAAGCCTATAAAAGGCATTCTTTATTTATGTCACAGTGTTATGGATTTCTAACATTTTCTTTTGCTTCTTTCTTAGAGTTTCCACCTTTCTGCTTATATTTTCCTTGTGTTCTTGTGTGTTATCTACTTTTCCTAATAGAGCCACTAATATACTAATCATACTTGAAATTTCTGTCTGATAATTCCACCACTGTGTCATATCTAGGATAGTTATGAGGTTTGCTTTGGCCCTTAAGACTTTGTTTGTTTTGCCTTTAATATGTCTTATAAATTTTGTTGAAAGCTGGCATGTTGTACCACGTAATAGGAACTGAGGTAAATAGGTTTTAGTGTGAGGTTTAATCTGGCTAGGAGACAAGCTGTGTTTAATGTTTGCTGTACTGTACTTGTCTGAGTTTCCAAATATCTCTACTGTCCTTGTTTTGTCTTCCATGTTGTCTTAGAGCTTCCCTACAAACTTCTTAAGTGGAATCTGTGCCTTGTAGCTCTTTTAGCTGCAATCCACTGTTATTATCCTGAAGCACTGTTGATGTGGTATCAAGGCATAGGTGACAGGGAAGTATTCTATAATTCTATGAGTATTCTATAATTCTGTAATTTTAGTGAGCCTGTGTCATTGAGCTGTTACCTTCACAGGTGTTTCTCAATTTTCGTCCCCTCGTGGGTTACAAAGAAAGGCTTGAGGGAACTCAAATCAGATAATATCCCTTCTCCCATGTTGGATAAGTATTTGATAAAGTCTCTTCCCTTGTTCAGTAGGCCTTTGCCATGGAGAATGCTGTGGGTATATTGGAAAATGGTTACCTTTTTCCTCTGTTAAAAATAGAAATGTTTTTCTTGACTATTTACTGTGAGAGCTTGCTGAGTCTCCAGGAGGTAAAATCCACACAATTATGGAAGCCCCTTCCAATACTGCAGTCCCAAGATTTTATTACTCTCACAGTGGTCCATACTCTTGCCTTCAGCAGTGTGTCAAAGTTATCACTTAAATGTTCATGCTTATATTAGAAATTTCCTGAAGTCCTAAGTATCTCTTACAGAGTTTGCTATATTTTCCATCCTTTTGATCTCAATATCAGCAATATTATATCTTTATTTTCCTTTACATTGTTTATTTGGAGCTGTTATTTGTTAGTGCTTGACTTAATGCCAGACATTGTTTATAAAAACAAAAATTAGAAACTCTAGATAATATTACATTCCTCCACAAATGATTGACTTCTGACAAGCAGTTTAAATTGGAGCAGATCACCTTTATCTACCCAGGACTAAGATATTTCAAGTGACCCCTTTCTGGGATCACAGTTGAGGATCTGTGTGTCTACCTGAGCGCTTTCTCTTTGGTAGCCCAGCACCCAAACTCCATAGTATTCACCTGTACTATGAGACTGTCAAAAGCTCTATTTAACTTTGTACCTTTTAGGTGTCCATTCCTGCCTAGATTTTAGACTCACTTCATACAGCTTACAAATTGCTAATTCTTTGAGGATAAAAATAGTACAGAATGTCAAACTCACTATTTTCTTTACCTTTGGATCTTGAATCCTCAAATTTTGACTATTTTTGTGGATTTTTTCCCCTAGATTTGCCAATTCCTTAGGATCTCTGATATTTTGTGTGCTGCTTGTGCCATATTTCCTGGGCTACCATGGAATTGAAAAATGCCTTGAGGCAAACTGTGGTGGAGAATGATGCACTCACCTCAATGCAAAAGATTTTAAAAAAATTTTCACTTATTTTATGAGTTATTGCATGATTGCTCCACTTCCATTACCACGAAAATCCTACTTACTTCAAGTTTTTTAAGAAATAAGCCCACTTTCTCAATTTCATCCCTATAAGCTTCTTTTCACATAGTGAAGATCTTCACTAAAATTTGTTTATCTTTTACAAAATTTAATATGAATTATTTGGTCTTTATTTTATTTTATGTTTCCTTATTTTATGCTACCCTGAAGTAAAACATTCTTATTAACAGTAGAACTAAAATACTGCTGTTACAAAGTGAAATTGTTGCAATACATCTTTGTTTTCATCAGACTATTCCATTTCAACCTATAAAGCTATTATCACTAATCTATAGTTGTATTTATAATAATATCCACTATATTTTCTTTTCTGGATGCATGCACATCAGGTATCTTTAAATAAAATATCTTATTTTAATTAAAACTCAGTTGAGATCCAGGGTTTTATGTTCTTTAGAAACAGAGCTAGATTTTCTTCCAAGAAAATGGAGGACTGTTTTTTTTCCTTTTTTTTTTTTTTTTTTTTAGATGGAATCTCACTCTTGTCACCCAGGCTGGACTGCAGTGGCACAATCATGGCAGCTCACTGCAACCTCTACTTCCCGGGTTCAAGCAGTTCTCCTGCCTCAGCCTCCAGTAGCTGGGACTTTAGCACCTGCTACCACGCCTGGCTAATTTTTGTATTTTTAGTGGAGGCGGGGTTTCACCATTTTGGCCAGGCTGGTCTCAAACTCCTGACCTCACGAGATCTGCCCACCTTGGCCTCCCAAAGTGCTGGGATTACAGGTGTGGGCCACCACGCCTGGCCAGAGGACTGATTTTGATCAAGATGATTAAATGCATCAAAAATGTTGATCTTTCCTTTGTTCATCAATTGAAAAAAAAAAACAAAGAATATAAATATGAATAATTACTTCCACTAAAATTAAAACAAAGCCAAATGTAGTGACTCATGCCTGTAATCCCAGAGCTTTGGAAGGCCAAGATAGGAAGATCACTTGAGGCTAGGAGTATGACACCAGCCTGGACAATATAGTGAGACCCTATCTCTACAGAAAATTATTAAAAAAAAAAAACATAACCAAGTGTGGTGGCATGTGCCTATATTCCCAGCTACACTACTTAGGAGACAGAGGTGAGGGGATCAATTAAGCCCAGGAGGTCAAGGTTGCAGTGAGCCATGATCACACCAGTGCACTTCAGTCTGGACAACAGAGCAAGACCTTGTCTCAAAAAATATATAAAAAATAATATATCAGCAAACTGAATTTTAAAATGTGCATCAAAATAAAATATACAATTTGATATAATGGAAAATTAAAATAATGTTAAAGGCTAAGCAGCACAACACATTTTTTTCTAATTAGTTAAATTGATGGTATAGATAATAAAGTTTAATAAAGATTATGTAGCCGAGGAAAGAATAGCTTCCTTCTACCCTTCGAGTTTCTTTGGCTAGGCTACAAATTATATTGACGTAAGACAGATTCTCAAAAAGAAATATTTTAATCACCTGTGCACACAGGAGTCCCATGAAAAACATGAGACTCAAATACGGGCCAAATGATTGATGCTTATATAATGTCCTGAGCTACAGAAAGGCACAGGGGTTGGGCTTCTGGCAGTGGTGATTAAATTATGCAAGGGTGAGTAAAAGAAATGTATGGTGAATTAAGGCTATCTTTTCATGTCGATAAAATTCTCTCAGGTGATAAATGTTGTTTTAGAACAGCTTTCTTTCTGGTACTAATAACTATACTAATACAATTTTTTCTTCTAGATATAAATTTCTTACATAACAGGGCAGCTTTTCCAAGCTACTCCTGTGTCTGTAATTGCTCACAATAGCTAGCTAGAATATTTTGAAGTGGCATGTTCTGGTCTCCTACAGTCATATTTTGGAGTGATGTGGCTTGAACATCCCCACTTATACATGGCCACAGATGATACTGTTTTTCATAATTTTTAAACTATAAATATGTTAAATATATTCAAATTTAAATGTATATATACATTATATATATATATGTATATAGTATGTGTGTGTTTGTGTGTGTGTATTTTATACAATGCTTTTAATCCAAAGTTTGTTCTCTAAAACTCATATTTCAACATTGGGAAAAATCTCCATGACATTGGTCTAGGCAAAAGTTTCTTGAGTAGTACCCCACAAGCACAGGAAACCAAAGTAAAAATGGACAAATGAGAGCACATCAAGTTAAAAAGCTTTTGCACAGCAAAGGAAACAATCAACAAACTGAACAGACAACCCACAGAATGGGAGAAAATATCTGCAAACTACCCATCTGACAATGGATTAATAACCAGAATGTTCAAGGACCCCAGACAACTCGATAGGAAAAACATCTAATAATCTGATTAAACAATGGGCAAAAGATTTTGAAAAGAATTTCTGAAAAGCAGACACACATGTGGTAAACAGGTATATGAAAGGTGCTCAACATCACTGATCAGCAGAGAAACGCAAATCAAAACTACAATGAGATAGCATCTCACCCCAATTAAAATGGCTTAGATCCAAAAGACGGGCAATAACAAATTCTGGTGAGGATGTGAAGAAAAAGGAACTTTCGTATGCTGTTAGTGGGAATGTAAATTAGTACGACCACTATGGATAACAGTAGGGGATTTTCTCAAAAAACTAAAAATAGAGCTGCCATATGATCCAGCCATCTCACTGCTGGGTATATACCCCACAGGAAAGAAATTAGTATATCAAAGAGATATCAGTACTTCCTGTTTGTTGCAGTACTGTTCACAATAGTCAAGATTTGGAAGAAACCTAAGTGTCCACCAACAAATGAATGGATAAAAAAATGCAGTACTTATACATAATAGAGTACTATTCAGTCATAAAAAAAGAATGAGATCCTGTCATCTGTAGCAACATTGCTGGAACTGGAGATCATTATGTTTAGTGAAACAAGCCAAGCACAGAAAGACAAACATCGCATGTTCTCACTTATTTGTGAGATCTAAAAATCAAAACAATTGAACTCATGGACATAGAGAGTAGGATGGTTACCAGAGACTAAGAAGGTTAGTGAGAAGCTTGGGAGAGAGGTGGGAATGATTAATGAGTACAAAATAATGTTGAAAAGAGTAAATATGACCTAATATTTGATGGTACAGTGGGGTGAGTATAGTCAATAATAACTTAATTATACATTTTAAAATAAATAAAGAGAGTAAGTAGATTGTTTGTAACACAAAGGATGAATTATTGAGGGGATGGATACCCATTTTCCATGATGTGATTATTTCACATTGCATGCCTACATCAGAGCATCTCCTGTTCCCCATAAATATATACTCACACTATGTACCCCCAAAATTAAAAATTAAAACAGTAAATAAATAAGTAAAGCTCACACTTTCTTTGCAAAATTTTGCCCTATTCAAGGGATTTTATCTATGTCATATTCTTTGAAAAGCATTTAGTACTGATTTTTTCATGCAAAATATTTTATTTTTATGGTATTCTTGAAAAATATAATGTCCTCTGCAGTTATACTTTTTGGCAGGCATTGAAAATAACAATTTTTCTAATATTTATAACAACTCTGAAAGGTACATGGTATCAGCACCATTTTTTAGAATATAAAATTTTTTACATTGCCAAAATTTAAACAGAAGGATGTGGCAGAACCAGATTTTCAGGACATTTCTTTCTGACTTCAAATTCTCTGTCACTTTAATGGCACATGGGCATCTTTTCAATGATGTGAGTGGTTATTTGGAAAGCTCAGCAAGATCCTTTCCCATGCATTTTAAGGAATACAAGCCAAATGAAAATGAAACAGGTGATGTTCTTTTTGTTGTTTGCGTAAGATATCTGATGTTTCAGAAATTCAAATGAGGCTGTTTCTTATAATACCTTTGGAACAATCATGCCACCTGCAGTCATTAACTTGAAAGCCTAGACTTTATAAATGTTAAGAGTAACACATGATTTTGGAATGGAAAAAGGTGCAGTGATATCTAACTTGATAACTTTCTACTAATTACATCTTGTCAATAACATTTGGTGCAATGTATCACTTGGTGTGTTGAACATAACTGAAAAATGTGGCATGATATTTAAAAATTCTGTTAGGTCTCAGGCCTTTTTGCTGGCCAACTTTTTCAAGGCAAAGATTATTTACAAATTAGCTATAAAATCAATTATCATAAAGTAAAAAAAAAATTAAAGAGGTAATTTTTTAGAGTAGGCAGACGGTAATTGTGTTTAAGTCACTTTAAAATTTGCACATCTTAAATTATCTTGAGTCTTGAAGTGTCTCATTTGCTTTCTAATCTTCAACAAGATGCTTTTATTATTTTGAGACATATTAAACCACAGGGGTCTGAAAGATTTCAGGAACTCTTGCATTGCATCAGAAATAAACAATCAATTAAATTAATAAAGAAAAATTACAATTTAGATGTTAGTTGTTACAAACATCACTATTTCTTTAACCATAGCTTGTAGTTTTATAATTCTAGCTCAGAAATTACATTGATGCATCCACAGTGAAGTGGCTGTCACACTCTAACTTTCTCTGCAGCTTTCAATCGTATATGAAAGTTCTAACTTTTGGTCACAATCAACTAGCTGCCTTAAATAATAGAAGTTTGGTAATTTTGGTATCTAAGTTTTTTTCCCTGACAATGAAATACTGAATTATTAAAATCTCAGTGGTTTGGATGATTTCTCTTCTATTTATGTAGGCCTTATTATTTGAAATGTTAATGCTACAGACTAACAGAACTCTAGGGAGCTATTCAAACTAATTTAATTTTAAAACAAAACTATGTTGTCAGTGAAATTGTCATTAAAGCCACATTGCCACGGGAAGTGGAAACATAAAGAACCCAAATGTTGAATCTCGATGTATTATTTCACTGACAACTTGTTTCAAACATTTTTTTTCTCCTTTCCAAAAAGAAAACTCTAAAAATCTATTGCCACATTATATAGGCTATTATTTATATAATTTAAAATATATATAGTGTATGTTATTTAAAATTAGTCTTTTTTGATACAATTTTTTCTACCAAATTTACTGTCTCTCTAGCGGAATCTTTATCAAGACAAAATTTGACTTGAAACACGGCTAAAAAAGAAAAGAAAAAGATGCAGCTAAGATAAACTAGAAACTCTGGAATGTTTATTTATTTTTTATACCTAAACTCTGCAGTACTCCCTAGGTGGCCAGATATCCTAGTCATTCTATACCAAATATTTTATGTGATGCAGGAGGATGAATGAAAATGAAAGAATATTCTTAGTGAAGCAAGCTGCAGAGATCTTTTTCTATATTCTTTCTGTCAAGTGAAGTAAAATCAGCACTCCTGGCTGTATTTATTTATTAAAGCATCTGATGTATAGCAATACAGTATACAGTCCCTGAATTCCAAGAATGTCATATCTGGAATCCACCTGATGGAGACATTTTAGAATAACATGGAAGAATATCTATCTGTCTATCTATCTATCTATCAGTCTGTCTGTCTGTCTGTCTTTTCTATCTATATTGTTGGGACTCAGGAAATAATACCCCAAAGTATAGCACTTTAGCATGCTGAATACTTTGAATTAAAGGACATTGGAAGAATTCAGAATCAGCCTCAGAACTAAGATCTCTCTGACCTTCTTCTTTGCTCCTTCCTCTGCCCTTCATTATCCCTTGAAATTAGTCATAGAAACCAGAATTTATCTTCTCCAAAGTGGGTCATAGAAACTAGAACCACTTTCCCCAAAGCCAGTCATAAAACTTAAGAATATTGCACTTTCTTCTACCTTTCTGCGTAGGAGATGGCTATCAAGAAATTATCTGACTTACCCTTGTCCTATAGTAGGTCATAAAACCCTCATTACAGAGGGGCCCTACCTGATACCTTGGAGAAAGAAATGCTACAAGAGAGAGGCCAAGATGGATCTAAACAAGTCTTGATGGGGTTTTACACTCAGTCTATTTCCATTAGGTCATATTGTTTTGTTTAATCACATTTCAATGCTATCCATTCTTCATAAAACCTAAGCATAGAAATAGTCTCCCCTGGGTCTTTGGGTCTTCATTCTAAATTCTCCCATGTAATGTAAACTTTGATTAAATAAATGTTATGCTTTTTCTCTTGTTAACCTGTGTTTTGCTACAGGAATGTTGGCCACGACCCTTAATGGTGGAAGAAGATACATACATATATATATATATAAAGTGCACCTTTCTATTGCACTTCAAAATACAATTCAGATACCTTAATTCATCAGTTTTAGTGGTAAAAACAATTTTTGTGTGTCTTAGTTTCATAGGTTTTAAAAGCAAGTAATGGGGGAAAAAGAAGTGGACAAAGTTTAGATGAGAATAGCCCTAAGGTTTCTTCTTCTTTATAACAAAATAAGTGACCTTTTAAACAATTTTATTGAAGTATGTTATAAATATGGAAAAGCAGTAAGGGGTTCAGAAAATGACGCCCCAGAGGATGGCGCTTTGGCATGCTGAGTACTTTGACTAAAGGAGACTGGAAAGCCTCAGAAGCAGGTGTTCTCTGACCTTCTCCTGCTGCCCTTCTTTCCTCTCAAGAAGCAAGCCATGGAAACCAGAATTCCTCTTCCTTAAAGCAAGTCATAAAACCTAGAAAAGTATTTCCTTTCTCCCTTGAAGACCCTAATTCCAGGGTAGTCCTTCCCCATACCCAGAGGAAGAAATGCTATACAGAAAGGCCAAGAAGCTGGACAGACAGGCCTTGCTAGGTCACCCCTTCCAGTTGGTTACCATTAGGTCATACTCTTTTGTCCAGTCATATTTCTACATGGATGTCTATGGTTCATGGAACCTAAGCTTAAAAACACAGCTTTCCCTGGGTCTTTGGGTCTTCTTTAAGGTTCCCATGTCAGGTAAAACTGATTAAAGTCCTGGTGCGGTGGCTCACGCCTGTAATCCCAGCACTTTGGGAGGCCGAGGTGGGTGGATCACAGGTCAGGAGGTGGGCGGATCACAGGATCATGAGGTCAGGAGATCGAGACCATCCTGGCTAACAAGGTGAAACCTTGTCTCTACTAAAAATATATATAAAAAAATTATCCGGGTGTGGTGGCGGGCACCTGTAGTCCCAGCTACTCGGGAGGCTGAGGCAGGAGAATGGCATGAACCTGGAAGGCCAGGCTTGCAGTGAGCCCAGATCGTGCCACGGCACTCCAGCCTGGGTGACAGAGCAAGACTCTGTCTGAAAAAAAAAAAAAAAAAATACAAGCAAACAAACAAAAAACTGATTAAATACATTTGTTATTCTTTTCTCTTTTTAACCAGTCTTTTGTTATGGGATTGTCAGCTTATGATGGATAAGGAAATGTATCTCATTTTTTTCCATCCCTACAGTGCACAGATTTAGTACATACTCACTGAATTTTCAACACCTGGTCACTGGTTCTTTTTCAAAATGGGGTATTAGAATTTCCTGTGAGGTCTTATGAAGACATAAAAAACTCTGTAACTTCAAAATCATTGTCAGGTTATTTATGAATTGAACTTACTACAAGAGAGAGACCAACTCTTCCCTCTCAATACTTTTGTTTGTTTGTTTGTTTGTTTGTTTGTTTGTTTGTTTGTTTGTTTTGGTAGAGAATAATGTAAATTATAAGCAAGCTGTTTGGATAGCCAAGAGACAATGAAAAGTAAGGAGCTTTATAGAGTGAAATGTTTTTTCAAATGAATTACTTAAATTTTCTTATTCCACTCATGTTTGTGAAGGACAGCAATTAAAGACTACAACATATCTTTCCATCTAGAGACAGCGAATGTTGAAAATTAAGGCAAAAGTAAACAAATTTAAGAGTCTGGTGGGACAAGTCACAAATAATTTGGAATTGGCAAGATCTGTTGTTAAATTCCATATGGACATAACTACAATATTCAGTAACTGTTCAGATAAACTAGATCCAAAGTTGTTGAATGTGAAAAGATTTTCAAACCAAATGAATGTGGTTTGGAATTCCAACCCTGCCATTTATGAGGCATGTAGACTTGGATTTTAGTTTCTTCAATTGCAAGGCAAGAAAATGGAATTGGAATAGGGAGATTGCTTAGCACAGTGTAAGGAATTAATATACTTTACATGTCTATATTTTATACAGACTTCTACATCCCTACCCCATCTCTCACATTCCTATCATGTGGGTCCTTAGCAGGGTTTTAAACTTGTATTTTTAAATAAAATCTTTTAACTGAGAATAAGAAAGTAGACTTGAGCAAAAAAATCTTTCTAAAATTGTTAAGTGCTGATCATTGGACCTAATATCATAGTACCTGCAGTGCCAAAAATCTCAACTAGGATGTTTAATTTAATCAAGAATTTAAAATATCTCTTCAGCCTTACTATTAGATGGATTCTATTTTCCACACAGCTATCAGTAAACAGAATTCCTGCAATCATAATGCTCAGTATAAAATGTCATGACAGTTTTCACTGCTCTCATTTTCTGTGAATGATTGTATTACATGAACAGAAGAAATTCAAGTATCATTAAAGAATAAACTATGTCCTACCTCTTACAGGAGGTAGCTGAAAGTTCACTCAGCTCATGAATCCTATTTAAGTAATGCACTTATATAAGTAGGTTTCTAGTAGTGACTATTTTGAATGGTAACTTTCAGATAGTCTAAATTTTATATTTCACCCTCTAAGTCCTCTGCTCACTCTCCATCTCATATACATGACAGTATGTTGCTTGATATAACACTTTCAATCACTGAACTGGAGTTTAAAATATCCAACTTTCTATTAAGCCAGAGGACTTGTAAGAAGAACCTATATTCTTAAATAAAATTTTCTTCATACACACACAGACACATGCACACACAAATGGAAGCCCTTTTAAGATGAGGCACATGTTCCTTTTAACTACTTTCATAGCACCCTGTTGCTTTGGATCATTAATTACAATTAAATAGTAAATTACATTAACTATGTAAATATTGGTTTATTGACTTACTTCCCCATTAAAGGATGCTTTTAGAGGTCAGAAGCTGTATCCGTCT